>NW_024424230.1:34448869-34564474 GCF_017311325.1 Ursus maritimus
GCCCAAATCCCCCGTCTCACACTGACCCCAACCATGGCCTCAAAGTGACCCTGGCTCTATCCAGCTGCCTGTGTCACCCAGGCTGTCTCGCAAGGGCAATGGCAGGACCAGGCTGCTGTACTCACTCAACCACTGTTTGCTGAGCACCTACTAAGCCCTAGTCAGTGCACGGGACACAGCAGTGAGCCATGTGAGCTCACAGCTGCTGGCTCCGCACCCTCTAGGAGTGACTCCTCCTGCTCTTACATCTGTTCTTGTTGGTCTGTTTGTAATTCTTTTCAAAGCCCATTCACACCCACCATCTTGAAGCATGTTCTCAATAACCAAAATTTACAGATGGCGAAAGGGCAGCCCAGCTAGGACAAGAATTTGGATGCTCCTCTTGCAACCACGCGTTTGCAGAGCCTGGTAGCCCTTGCTACATGGGAACGCGGCTGGCAGGTTGCCCCCACGGGGCTGCAGGAGGGACGTGAGGCCAGGAGTCACTGGGGGGGGGTGAGATGGTGGGGAGATGGGGGTAGCAGAGGAGCTTCCTGCCTCAAAAGAGGCATCCCTCAAGGTCACCGGAAAGATCTTGGCCAGGTCCTGAGGGAATGTAAGGGGTTGGGGCCTTGTCCTTGTGGGCCACATGGAGAGAAAGAACTCACCCTCACAGCAAGAAGAGTCCTTGATCTGGAACTGTGGGCTGGATTCACCTGCATAGACAAGAACCAGGAGGGATATTGGTAGAACTGTGAAAGGCAGATATTCCAAGGATATGTGAGAGGAAATTGCTGGGGTCCGTGAAGGGAGTGAGGCAAAAAGGGTGCACCGTGTGGGTTGGGCCAGGGGTACCTTGCATCCCAGGCCGGGAGCTCGCACTGGGCACTTTGGACTGTGGAGAGGTCCGAAGGCAGGGCGCCTTGATGCCAGCCTCCAACCCCCTCTGGTGGGAGCATTGCTACCCCATGCAGGAGCCGCAGAACTCCGTCTGGTCCTGGTATCGGTACCTGCCGTTGGGAGCCCTCAAGCCCGGGCAGGCAGAGCTGACCGCAGCCAAGCCACAAGTCAGTTGCATTGGCTACAACATCCCCGCCAGCTGAAGGAGGCTTCCCCCCAGGCTGGAGACCTCCAGGCAACACAGCCACACTTGGAGATGGGGACCCTTTGCTGACCCACCTCTCAGGGGGCTTAATATGTTACAAGGGGAGCCCAGAGAGGGATACTAGTCCCCAAATGGTGAATTGCTAGTGATGGAAACCAAACACTGTCTGTTACTCTTTCAAATAAATAAAAAATAAAAATCAAACCAAAAAAAACACCTACTGTGCCTAAAGCATGGGGCACAGTTCCGGGGAGGCTGCAGAGTCGTGAAGGAGGCTCCTGCTTGCAAGAACCTGTAAGTGTCAGGATGGACCCTGTCTGCTCCTTCACAGGCTGCCCATCCCACTCCTGCCGGCAATGCTCTGCTGAGCGCAGGAGCACAGGAGAGGACCAACCATGGGAGGGGCACACCACACAGGTCCAACTCCGGCCATGGGCTGTCCCTGCTGCAGGCCATGTGTAACAGGACTGCAGGAGGCCTGGACAGAGGAGGGAGCAACGCCCTCCTCCTCCTGCCACTGGGCCTGCGGGCAGGAGAGCGGACATTCCGTAGGGGAGGGGACTCCCCCGGTGGGAAAGTGTGCAAGGCCAGGCAGATGTGGTAATGCCCCTTGCCATGGGGATGGAGGGCCATTTTCCCTGATAGAAGAATACTCATCTAGGTGGATTTGGGGGACTGGAGTTTGGGGGTTATCTGGGAGCAGATTGGAGACACTGGGAGTGGACTTGCTTAAGGTCATGCCCTAGGAAAGGCAGGGAAGCTGAGGAGTGAGGGGCCACCAGTCAGACTGTGGGAGAGGTAATGCTGGGGGCCCCACATGGCCCATATGACAGGAAGTGACCCCCCAGTGGCTGGAGCATGGGCAGGTCAGGAGGTCCACTGTGGGGGAGTGGGCAGCAGACACTTAGGGCCTGGAGATTGCAAACCCTTTTGGACTGGCATCCCCTGGGGGGCTCGTCTGTCTCCCCCTGCCTTGGCCCCTCTGCACCCCTCCTTCTTCAGATGCTGGGGCTGCTGCAGGAGGACCCTGGCATAGCATTATTAAGACATCTGTGTCTCTAATGAAAAGTTACCCGTTGCTGGGCAGGGGAGAGACACAAGTCATTATGAATCAATTTAGCTCTGGCCAGCCATCTGCCCGGGCCTCACGTGGGGGGAGCCAGATCGAGGCAAGGAGGGGCCGCTTGCTCTCCCCTCACAGACCAGCCTTCAGGCTGGCTGGAGCACCTTCAGGAAGGTACCCCAGCTGCCCACCAGGGAGGGACGCTGGACCAAGAGCAGCCTGTCCTCCAGGCGGAAGTGGGGGGACATCCCATATGCCTGGGCGGATGCCTACCGTGTCCCCATCCCCCGCCCGTGTTGTGTTGTGTCGTGTCCTGAAGGGATAGTCCAGGTCTAGGGGCAAGGTGGTGGCATGGGACTGGGGTGGTGATGGGGGTGGCTGTCCAAGTCCGCTCCCCCATCTGTGCTGCCGCCCCTCATCCCCCTCCTGCTTGCCACTCAGCCCATGGCCCCAGCCCCGCCCCTCGCTCCTCGTCCCGACTGGGCGGCGGCGGAAGCCCTGCGCTCTCGGGCCAGGGTCACGGCTCCGTTGGTATGGAACCCGGCCCGCCCGCTCCCCGCGGCGCCCCCGGCATCTGCCGCGGGCCCCCCCTGCGGGTCCGGGGAGCCGATCGCCGCCGGGAGGAGCGCGCCAGTTGTCGCGCGCGCCCCGCGGCCCCCGACAAGCTAGCAATTTGTTGTTGTTTGTCGAATGCTTTTGTCATGCAAATCCCAGAGCCGGCCGCTGGCACCAAGCTCGGAGGAGGTGGGGTGTTTTTGCGTTTTTTTCTCTTCCCTTAGCCTTTGCAGTTGGAATTGTTAGTGTTGTTTAAAATTAAAGGGGGAAAAAAAGGCAGGCAAAAATATCACTTATTTAATTTCATTTGCTCTTAGCGTTTGTGGCTCCGCAGTGCTCCCCTCCCCTTCAGAGATTGCCAAGGTTGAGGGTAGGGGGTGTTGGTGAGGAGGTGAAGGAATGTGTCTAGAGGGATACCCCCATCACCAAGATAGACTCAGGCGTCTGGGCTGGAGCACCCAGGTCCAACTCCAAAACCAGCCCCCTGGCAGTGGACACCCCCCCACACACCTCCCATCCTCACCCCCACAGTGCCTCTGCAGGGTATATCCCCCATAAGTTGCCTCCAGGGTGTGGGGCCTTAGCCTGCTGGCAAAGCGCCCCCTCTAGGGTGAATGTGCTCCCCCAAGACACCTGGCGGCTCAAGTCCAGTCTTTATGCCCTCTGAGATTCCAAGGTTCTAAGTGGCTTTGAGCAAGTCCCTGGTCTGCCCATCACGAGGTCTGTGGTCCAGGGTGGGCTTTCCCTGTCAAGTGCTGGGTCAAGCTGGTCACCCTTTGACCAGGAGATAGTGGGGGGAAGATACCAGGGACTTCCTGAGAGGAACTGAGCTTCTCCTCAGGCCTCTGCTCCGTGCCCGCATCCGGGTGATCCCGCATCAGTCAGCTCAGGCTGCGGTATCAGAGTACCACGGGCTGAGTGGCTTAAACAACGGAAATTTATTTCTCAGAGTTCTGGAGGCTGGAAGTCCAAGATCAAGATGCCAACAGTGCTGGTTCCCTGGGGAGGGCTCCCTTCCTAGGTTCCAGACGGCCCCCTTCTTCCTGTGTTCTCACCTGGTGGGGAGAATGAGCAGCAAACTCTCTGGTTGTCTCTTCCTATCAGGGCACTGATCCCACCAGGAGGGCCCCTCTCTCAAGACCTCTCCTAAACCTGATTACCTCTCAAAGGCCTCACCTCCAAACACCATCGCAAAGAATGAAGCAGGGGTGGGGCGAGAGGGAAGGGCTGCTTGAGATGGAGTGGCCTCTCAAGGCCTCGGCTTCCCTGAGCCTGAGGGGACGTTGGGCCGAGAACCCCGGAAACATGTTCGGGAGCACAACACGCGGCTGCTCTTCTGGCAGCACCCTCTTCCCCTCCTCTTGGAACCCTACCGTTTCAAAGTTCACCTTCTTCAGGAGAGGCTCTCAGATGTGCCTTTGGAGAGAGGCGGCTCTCTCCGACAGCAGAAGATACCGCATGTGTGAAGTGTGTGTGTGCGGGCACGTGTGTGTGTGCGCGATCGCGTGTGCACATGTGCACATGACTATAACAGACTGCAACAGACACACTATAACTGACTGGGCAAGTTACGGAATGGGTTTTTGGGCGTTCAAGTCCAGCACTTCGGGGACCAGGAATTCCGGGCCCAGGAGGGAGAGCGGCCGGGCTGCCCTGGGCAACATCTCATCTATCTGTGAGCACAAAGGAACTGTCGAAGCTCGAGCTCAGGAAACAGCCTCCTGTTTTAAGAAAGGCAGACTCCCGCCTTGCGGTGGCCTCCCTCCTCTCTTCTCACAGCTTAGAGGGTTCTCTGCGGTCAGGTTCCACATGACATGCACAGAGCAGAGGAGGCTTCAGCACAAAGCAGCCTGTGCACACAAAAACATTCCACGAGCGTTTCCAAGGCGCATCAGGGGTCGCCCCTTATGCAAAACAGATGGCCAAGTACAAACCCAGGAGCTAAAACAAGGCCAGCGGAGAGTGGCATGGTAAGACACTTCCATGTGGGTCCTCCGGAGGCTGGCTTTGCAGGCAGCATGGATCAGGTCCTGTCATTCGATGGAGCCGCCGCTGGACTTCAGCTTCCAGCCTGTTCTTCAGCGAAAACCTGTCTTGCTCCCACTCCTCCGTTCCAGCCCCCGGCCTCTGTGACAAGCAGTTATGAGCACGTGAAGCTGAATCTCCATCACAGACGTAATCCTGGTTGAAGGGGAGCAGAGGTTCACAGCCGCCCAGGTGCCCCTGAATTCAGTTCCTGTGGCCCAGGTGCAGGCAGCATCCTTTCCCCCTCCCCACTCTCAGCTCCACACACTAAAAGTCCCCCTGGGACCAACGGGGCCCTGGATCTAAGCTCTCAGGGTAGATGAGAGTGGGTGGAATGATGCAGCGGAAAATACCCACCTTACCTCCCTGCCTCCTGTCTGCGCTCAGCACGCCCATTCCAAAGCCCCATCCCAAGTCTGCCTCTCTGCTCCCTTCCCTACCCTCCCTGAGTCCCACCCTCTGGCCTGTCTGTTGCCCAGCAGACAAGCCCCCTCCAGCCCTTACTGGGTGCCTGGCCCTGTGCACCTGTGCAGGAGGGAGCTCACGCCTGCAGCCTGTGCTGCCTGAGTGTCCGCCGTGCTCTGGTCACGGTGCGAGGAGCTAGGGCTCCCTGCATGGAGAACAGCCAGGGGAAGCCACGTTGTGGCTGGGGAAGACAGACACATGAGCAGATCATAGCAATGACAGAGGCATTCCAGGCCTCCCAGCCTGGAAGACAGGACCACTGGAACACAGAGACCGTTCTGGCATGAGGGACCCGGTCAAGCACAGCTTGGAGTCAGGAGGACCCCTGGGTTCAGAGCAAGCAGGACAGAGGGCTGCTGCTGGGGCGGGGCCGGGCGGGGAGGGGGGGCTTCTGAGAGGAGAGAGCTGTGGGCACTGGGGGAGGGACTGCAGGCTGAATTGGGGCCACAAGGCCAGGGTGCTGCAGCTTGAACAGGGGCACACTTGCTAGAGGATGTGTCCGTGGGCCTCCATGGTTAAGAGAAAGTTTGGGGTCCCCCACCCTTAGCCCCCCTCGGGAAACAAATGTTAATTGAAGTATAGGGGTCTTTTACCCAGAAGCCTCTGTCTGTCTGCTCCTTATACTTTTGTTTCTGGCCACCTACAGCCTATGATTTGGGGTCTCCTCCCCAGGTCACCTGTCCCTGTCCTCTCCTCCCCATGTCCCCCGTCTGTTGGCAGCTAGATGGCCGGGCGAGACCAGACATGACTGAGGAGGGCAGCAAGGACAGGCGTCAGGGAGGACGGGTGGCCCGCTCCCTCCGGCGGCTGCCCCTCTGCTCCATTCCATTAGGATTGATTGGGCTGGGTCAGGGGTCTGCTGGGACCGCACCAGGCACCTGGAGCTTTCAGGATGACTGATGGCAGTACCGCCACCCGCTGCACCCACCCCTGTGCCAGCCCTCACTTCCACCTAGCTCCTCATGTTAGCCGGCATCCAGCTCCCTCCCTCCTTCCCCTGGCTCCAGTTCTGACTCTGCCTTCCTTCCTTGGGCACTTCTGCCCCATCCCCCACCCCCAGCTGACGCCCCTTTCCCAGGCCCATCCACCCAGCACACTAGGCCCTTGCTCACATGGCAGCAGGATTGCCCTGGCCGAGCTGGCCAGCCTTGACTTAGGCAGGCCCTGTGTGCCCAGCAGAGGAAGAGAGGAGAACACCCAGCAGTGACCCTTTAAAGAGTTGCCCTGGAGGTGGGGTGGTAACACCCACCTGCACAGAACTGTTAGAAAATCAAGCCAAACTTGGTAGGGCCAAGAGCTGGCTTGAGTGACAGGCGGTAGGGGGTGGGGAGTACCACAGCTGTTTCCCAGCTCCCACCCCAGGCTCCAGGAGCGAAAAGGGGTGTCACGGAATGAAGAAGAGGAAGAGTCAAGCAGGGAAAGTAACACACGGCTACACTGCTTCAGGCACCTCTCTAAGACACACCATGGGCTCCCACGGGGTGCCCCCCAGGGACGCACTTCTGCTCCCCGCAGGAGGGGATGGACGGAGGCGCACCACGGAGGCTGCCCCAGGCCCAGCAGCTGAGGGCAGGACTGGCTGGGGGAGAGCTGCCGTGTCCTCTCTCCTGAGTGGTCCCCGGCACTGTACAGAGGAGGGAGCCCCTGTCCCCAGAACCGGCCATGGGCCCACCTGAAGGAACAGCAGACATGAGTGAGCATGAAGGACCCAGACCGTGTCCTGACCGAGTCCTCTGTGACAGCCATGTGTGACTCTGCGAGGTGTGGCTCTGTGCACGACACCAGTGTGGATTCACCGTGCTCAGCCTTACGTCCTCGGTGCGGATGGAGCACAGCATTTGCCGGTGTACTTGAGGCCGTATGTGTGTGAGTGTGTGCCGGTGTGCAAATGTGTGAGTGAGTGGGTGTGGGTGTGCGGGTGATGTTTGAGTGTGGCTGCACGGCTATAGGGTGCGGGCTTCTGCGTTTCTGGGAGGGGACCACGCTCAGGACAGTGTGTGTGGGAGCAGGGGTACACCGCTGCTCTCTGCCTTCCTCCTCCCTGGGTACCCAGAGGTCCAGCCGTAGTGAGCAAATCGCAGCCCAACCCCTCTCCCACACACACTTTTAATCAATTTGGTGCCTTCTTGTCAAGAAGACAAGCTATCTGCTTCCCGAGGATCAGATGGCGATGGATGAAGTATAGGGAATAATTAAATTAGCAGTGTAATGGTGGTGCAAACCTCAATTAAAAAAATATTTCCATTGTCATAAAGTCTAGCCATAAATTTTAGGAGCCGTGCATTCCTGTGGCCTGCAGTGCTCTGCAGCTAGACTTGCCACCTTGTGGGTGTGGGTTCCCATCCAGTCCCGGAGAAGGGCTGGGCTGACTGGGGAGGTTGAAGTCGGCCCCACCAGCACATCCCTCCCCCCCCACCCCCAACTCTCAGTCTTGTTGGCCCCCTCCCTCCATGTTTCTCCCCACTTTAAACAGACCATCAGGAACTTTGCAGGGCTAGCTTCCACCTTGCCTCACCAGCACGGGATCCCAAACCTGCTCAGAAGGTGTGGACTCTGCCTATCCCCCCATCCTGCCCCAGCAGCAGCCTCAGGAAGGTGCACAGCCAGCATCTAGAAAGTCTGTCCACTGACAAAATGAACCATGGTCCATGCTGGGGAGGGTCCCCGGATAAGAGGGGCTACGACAGAGGGCTTTGAGGTGCTCCAGGCAGAGGCAGAGGTCAGGGGGGGCAGAGGGGATAGAAAAGGAGGGTAACTAGATGGGAGGGGCCCTTGGGGTGTCCTGTGGAGGCCATGGAATGGCCCCTCTGCTCATACAGGGGGTACTGGCTGCTCCTCCATCCGACCATGGCAATGACTGCTCGGTGTATGGCCCACTATGCCAAGGAATTACTGTTGCTGTCTTGAGCTCAGTAGGAACTGAGGAGAGGGGTCCCCGCCACAGGGAAGTTGGAGAGGGACCCTGCAAGGTCAAGTCTGGGCCAGGACACTGCTGTGGTGGGTGGGGGGAGCAGTGGGGAGGAGAATGGGGAGGAGGAAGGGGAGGAGGAAGACAGAGAAGGGGAAGGTGGAAGAAGGGGGAAGGAGAAGGAGAGAACAGAGAGGAACAGGAAAAGCCAGAGTAGCTTTGGGGTGGGGCAGGCAGTGGGTGGTCTGTCGGGGAGGGGGTCAGGATTCCCTACCCCAGCTCTTTGTACACAGCTTCGGGCCCCTTTAGGATTTAGTCTGACAAATGTGCCAAGGTTGGTGTTAAACCCTCCTTCTCCCCTTCATAACATCTGCCCCAAAGGAAAGATCTTCTCTAATTGTCACACGGGGGGGGGGGGGTGTTGCACTAAAACAGGGACAAGGAGGGTGCAGGCCATAACTGATGAAAGGCATCAGCTGGTGGGGAAGGAGGAGGGTCAGGGTGGATACCATGGGGACCGTGGGCACCCGCCAAGTCCCAGGCTGGCTGACACCGGACCCTGGCTCTGCTTGGCTCGGAGTTCAGTGCCCTCCCTGTCAGGCCTAGGCTTAAGGGTTGGGGTGTGGGTCTACCGGGAAGGAACAAAGCGTTGGGGCAGAAGTAGAATGTGCTGATAATCCGTTCAGAAAACATCCTGAAAAGTGGAAGCCAGTCCGTCAGGGTACAAGAGGAACCCCGGGCGTCAGTGAGCGCTGCACCCACCAGCCTGCTGAGGCCAGAAAAGGCCCCAGGCCAGTGTCCTTGGGTTTCTAGCAAGTCTCTGGGTTTGTCCACAGTGATTCAGAAGGAGCAACGGACCTAGTCCCAGGTGTGTGGAGACTGGCTCAGCCTAGATCCGGCAGTAGGGGCTCCGGGACTCTGAGGGCAGGATTGAATGTGAGCCTCCCGGTGACAGGAGGGGACTTGGAGCCTGAGGAAGCAGCTGGCTGGTTGTGGATCCAGGTACCCAGGGCTCAGACCCTGGAGGCAGAGCTCGGTCAGGGCCCTGGGGGCAGGTTCTGAGGGCTCCTGCCTGCTACCCGTGGGGGAACAGGGCCTGGCCCAGGGTATGATTCAGTGTCTCTGCGGAGCTCAGTGGGCCTAGCCCCACCCTCTGCAACCCTCCCGCCTGCCAGCCCAGGGGAAACCAGCAGGAGGGCAGGAAAGGAGGGTGGCCTCCAGAGTCTGCCGAAGAGTCTTAGACACAAAGAACGGCCAGCACAAGGAACCAGCAGAACTCAGGGTCCTGTCTCTCCTTGAGCTGCTAGAACTTGTGCCTTGGGTGAGGGTCCAAGCAATACCTACACAGCCCAGTTGAGTCCAGCGGAGGCTGGGGGCCCCGATGCAGCACGTGTATTCCTGGACAGCCGTCTCTCTCTGATGCTACTGCTTAGAGCCGAAAAAGTCCTGCGAGTTGATGAGAGGCGCATTTTTCTTTTCTTCTTTCTTTTTTTTTTCCTTCCGGTGGTTTCTTCAGGTCAATGTGAGAAAATGTAGGCTTATCCTACAGGAGGCCATAAAACCTTTTTAATGCAAGGAGAACCCACAGAACCCAACCCTGCACACACCCTGAGGTGTGGGAGCAAAGCGAGGAGGTGAGCGCGTAGTCAAGGGCTTCTTCTTTGAAACCCGGGAGGGGAAACTATTTCGGAAAAGAGAAACTATTTAGGACCATAACAGTTAAAGACTACTGAGAAAGAGACTGAATTGTACCTAGGTGTTTTTTTCTTTATAGGCTTGTTTTATAAGACTTTCCAATCTCCTGTTTAATGGCACCATGTTCGAGTTAATTTAATTCAATCAAAAGTTCTATTTTGACTTTTTCTAAGGATAATTAGTGGGAAAGCGTGTGTTCTCTCTTAGTGAATGGTGTCATCATCTACACTGCCTCCAAACCAGGCCAGCTCAGTGTCATGGGTGCCCATTCCTCCTTACGCTTCGTCCCCTCTCCGGTTAGCCAGTCCTCCCTCCCTTACCCAGGCTTGCCTCTGTCACCTTCCTCCATCTCTCCCCAGGACCCCGCTGCACTCCCACCCAGCTCCCCACCACCCACGGCCAGCAGGCTCACCTTCACCCACTCTCCCCAGAAAGCACTCCTGCCCTTTCTTGAGGTGCTCCGCGCCTCCTGCGGCTGGAGTGAAGGTGTTTAAGGCTGCTCGAGGTCTGGCCCAGGCACTGCTTAAGCACCCAGGTTCCTGCTCTTCTTCCGGAAACTCTGATCAACCATATCCCTTCTTCTCCCTCCCTGGCTTCAGCTCTCTTCCCTGGCACATTCTGACTTAATTCTGTGCATCTCCCTTCCTGTGAACACATTCCTGGCAAACTCTTGTGTTCTCCTTACTCGCCTCGTTCTGATGTTACCTCCTCTGTAAAGGCTTCCCCTTCTTTAAGCTAATTATTCCTTTCTCTTAACCTTCCAGAATACTTGGCTTAGTTCAACACATATCTCATGATACTGTCATCCTCTTTGTACATCTGTCAGTTTCACCAGAGCAGACACTCTTGGGGGGGGGCATGGGGGTGTTCCAGGATATGCCGGGAACATAAGAACAGGTAAATTAAAATAAGAGAGAAAGAAAAATAAATGCAGTAATTCCTGCCTTTGGAAAATACGTCCCAAGCCAAAGGGCTATACCAAGGTCCATATCACCACCTGGTGGCCATATTCAGAATTGCAAGTTTAGTTTATTTTGATTAAGTGAACCAGTAAATCTAAACGTGTGAAATAACAAATGTCACATTTGAGCAGTATGAGTATAGTATCTGAAAATAACAGCCTGGCCATTTCACAGGCTTGCATGAAGGTAAAAGGTGTTAACTGATGAAAATACTTTGGAAAATTGCTAAGTATATGTTGAACACAGGCCACATTGTCTCATCCCTGAGGATACTGTGAAAGAGAGAGCTACCCATGCACCTAGAAAAACAAGATTCACACATGGAATGATCAGAGAAACATTCAAAATTGAGCAACTGACTCTTGATTTCTGCTCTGGTCATGATCTCAGGGTCATGAGATGGAGCCTCCATTAGGCTCAAGATTCTCTCTCCCTCTCCCTCTGCCCCCCTCCTCGCCCACTCAAGCACACACTCATGCTCTCTCTCAAAAAAAACAAAGCAAACAAGCTGCAAGTTGAGTGCCCCAGTGTGCCACAGAAGAGCATTCTGGACAGGACAAGAAGGACCCAGAGATTCTCAATGTACAGGGCAGGGTTTGAAGAATGAATCAAATTAGAACATAGCAGAAGGGTGTTGTGGGTTGGTGGGTTGAAGGAGAGGGGACACATTGGTTCCAATGGCTACTGGCCTTTCTGATTAACTGAGCTAAGTTAGGGGAGGCTACTCACTCCACAACCACTCTCTCTTGATGTCCCATCACTGCATTATTGCCATGGGTGACCCATTAGAGGGGATCCCATCTTCTTCACGAAAGCTCAGATGCACAATCTGACAAATATAACTGTATGTATGGGGACAAAGAGGGAGGAGGTTTGCAATGGGGGCTGACTCAGCTGCTCTGAGACATATGGATCTGTGGTGACAGGAACGGGGGACAGGAGACCACTGAGGAGGGCAGGTCTTTGTGACAGGCAGAGAGAGACTCCCTCAGTTGCTGTGGAGAATGGGCCCAGGGCCAGGAAGGGGCAAGTCAATCAGAAAGGGGGTCCTTAGACATTCCTCTACCCCAAAAGTTCTATTACCATGGGTGAGGTGACAGCAGTCACTCTGTCTAGGCAAAGTGGCTGGTGACATTCCCCATTTATTTCTCCTGCCACCTTCCCTCTGTTCTTGGCTCCTGTGGCCTGTCTGGGCTAAGGCTTCTGCAACATCTCTTTTCTTGCTCCCATCATGGCCCTGGAGCCTTATGGGTACCAGAGGGGAGCAGGGGCCAGTGTCCTGGGCCTGAACCTGCCCAGCCACGGTGTTTGCCGGTTCCTCCCCTGCAGGCTGGCTTCCAGCCCTGTTCACCCTCCTTTGTTGCCTTTGTTGGGACTGGCCACGAGTCCCTTGCAGGGCCCCCCCTCCACCCTGCCCCACCTGCACCCTCCCTCCCGGGTCCCCATTCCCAGCCCCACACCCTCCCTCTCCAGAGCTGAGGCCGGCCTGAAGACAGATATTAATGTGCAAATTAGCACAACCCGACTGGGTCCAGATTGCCACTTAGAATTTGCATATTAATAAATGTTTTTGTGACAGCATTTAGCAGCTCAGGAAGGACAGAGAGCCTCCCTTCCCCCACCCCCATAAGCGAGATAACAAGACTTAGGAAACCAGACTTGTCCCCCTCCCATCACGCAACCAGCATGACTTCCTCCCATCAATCAATCTCTCTCTCTTTCTCTCTCTCTCTGTCGCCTCCCACCCAGCCCGGCCCTGTGCCTGGCATTGAGCTCCTCTGCCCAATTTCACAATTAGCCATGGAAGAGGCACGGCAAGCTCGGAACCATGGGAGGGCTGTGCAGAGCAGCGGGGAGCAGGGTGGTCCTGCTGTGGGGAAGGGCTGCCAAGGGAGGAGGCACCCTCTGGGCCCCCAGACAGGACAGGCGTGGTGGGCTGAAGGAGAATTGACTCTTCCTGGCCAGCAAGGAGAGGGCATCAGGAGGGACCAAGAGCCCGGACAAGGAGTCAGGAGCCCTGGCTCTGTGCAGGTCTCCATCGTCACTCGCACAAGACCTAACACGTCTTGGTGCCTCTGCTTCCTCTTCTGTAAAATCCTAGGGTTAATACCTGACTCGCTGACTCTCAGGACTATCAGAGGAATCAAACCGGATAACGGATGCGGACGTGCTTTGAAAGAAAGGAGAGGTTTACAGATGCCGCATGGCATTTGGCATGGGAGGAAAAAATCCTGGGGCTGTATATTACAGACTTCTGTATTATACATGAACCATCTGGAAATTAAGGATTATGTATAATAGAGTTTTCAGCTGGCTGAGGATTGCCTCCTTCAAGCATCAAAACTTTTACACTGTCATTCTAACGACTTGGAGGCAACATCTTTCTAAAATGTATTCCAAGTGCCCTGTTTTCTTATTCAGTGTAAAACAGTCCCAAAAGTTTCCCTCCCGGCCCGGGTTCCTCTGCAGCAGGGTGCTGTTGCCAAGAATGCCGGGCGGGAGCACCGAGGGCCCACTGCAGTGCTCCCATGGGTCCCGCTTCTTCCGGTGTTGGTGGCTCTGCGCGGCCTCCTGTGATGAAGTCAGGGGCCCATTGTCTCTGAGACCGGAGACCAGAATCCCTCAGGTGTCCCGGAGTAGGCAAGAGCTGGACTGTGTTCCCGGCATGGGAAATAGTAGGGACCAGGCCATGGCACTCACGTTTCTGCAGGGGGGAGTGGAGGAGTAACTTGTCGACGTTGTTTGTAAACTATTCCTCGAGTGGGTTTTCTATGAGCAAAGTGCACAAGCGTTTTAATGCATGGACCATAAATATTTTACATTTGTCAAATCAATGAAGGGATTAATAAACCTGAGGGGCCTTTATGACCTACTTGCTGGTTCTCTTGTGTTCTGAAGAGTGAGAAAGCTTGCTTACTAGCTGCATTAGAGATGGAGAAGGCATTACACGCATGCGTGTGTGCACAGGTGTGTATGTGCGCAGGCACGTGTATGTGTGTTTCTATGTTTGCCCGGTTGGAAAAAAGAAAGGGAACCTCTGGGAGCAGCAGGCAGGCAGGTGCCACTTCCTCCCCCAGTGCCCAGGGTACAAGAGGGAGAGAGAGAGAAGCCCCGAGTCTGCAGTTGCCATGCACGAGAGCACAAGAGGGACCCTGGTTGGGTCATGGACCAGCTGACCAGCTGTGTGTGTGTTGGGGGAGGGGAGAGATGCTGATCACTCTCTGCATCTGTGCTTTCCACTTTCTCCAAGGGGCTGCTGCTAAGACTGATGGAGAAGAATAGTGGTTACGTGCTCAGGAGCCAGACTGCTGTAGCTTTGCTGCTGAGTCCAGTTCTGTGCCCCTGGGAAAGCTGTCCAACCTCTCCGTGCCTTGGCTTCCCCATCTATAAAATGGGACGGTAACAGCCCCGTCCTGTCTTTGTAAGAATGTTCTGTGTTAACAGACCATGCACTTAAAACAATGTCAGCATAGAAGGTCTAAGTAAATATTGGCTATTTTTAGTTTTGCTTGAACTTTCTTGTCATGTTCTCTTAAGGACCACAAGATTTAATGTAAAGGGTGATTGTGCTAGTTATTACTTTTGGGTCCCTCCTGAGCCTGAGGCTTCTGCTTCCAGGGCTTGGAGCAGGTGGAAGCTTTCTTTATAAGCCCCTCCATTTCCTCCCCTCTCCTCTCCTTGTCCACTGGGCCCATGGTAAATATTCAGTCAGTGTTGATGAGCAATAAAGAGCTCAGGCTGAGACGGGGACCGGACGGTCTTGCTGTGAATTCTCTGTAGATGCCAAAGAAGTGGGCCAAGCAGGAGGGAGGGCTGGAGGCCAACAGGATTCTGAGCCTTCACCCACAGGGCAGCTGGGGGCCCGAGGGCCCCCCTGTCAGCAAATCAGCCACAAGACATCCTCGGAGCTGAGTTTTAAAGCTGCAGCACCCAAGTCCTGGGCTGGACAGGGGGAAGGATACAGGGCACCACTATGCCATTGCAGCAACCCCATTCAAATGGCAGAGGCAAAACACTCCTCCACTTGCCTTTCTAAGGGAATGCTTGTGTGATGGAGTGTTCAGTCCCTACCCCAGGGTGCCCACCTGTCTTCTGGAGCCTCCATATGGTATGATACAGTCTTGAGCATTCTAAGAGTTTAAAGCCCAGAGCCAGAAGGCCTAAGCGGAGCCCAGATGGAAAATAAAGACTTCATCCAGTTGTCCTTTAGAGCTCACCTCCAGGAAGCCTTCCCTGATTATGTCACAATTGCCTGGTAGATTGTCTGCATTCTTTACTCTGATGTGGCTCCTTGAAGACCAGGACTGGACCTTAGCCCAGTATTAGTGCAGGGCTTGGCAACGAGTAGACCCTCAATGCTGGTTGTTAGATGTATGGATAGTGGATAAAGGGATGGACGGATGCATGGATAGTGGATAAAGGGATGGATGGATGCATGGATGGATGGCAGATGGGGGGATGATGAATGGAATTCCGGTAGAAGGGTGTCAGGAATGGCAGAGGCCAGGGCAGAGAGAACAAGAGTATGGGGCTGGGCAAGGACACTGTGGGGATCAGCTTGGGAACAGTGGGGAAGGGGAGGTTGCCCACAGACTGTCAACCTGAGGTCTAGAAGAAGAGCTCTTAGCACAGCATGGGCACAGGGGATAGTGGCAGATAAAGTGCGGAGTGGAGGGAGTGGTGCCTGGCAGGATGTAGGAGGGATAGCAGCTGGTCCAAGAGGGAGATAAGGGCAGGGGAGCTTCTCTCTGCACCTCCAAAGACACAGCAGTTTTGGGAGGGCCAGCCTGTCCCCAGTAACACACCTTTGGGCTCAAATCAAATACAGGACTGGGCAGGAGGGTGGGGGCAAGAGCCCCAAGCTGCAAGGAACCTTGAATCCTGGCAGAGGCTCAGTGGAAAACAATCTCCTGAAGCCTGGTCCTGAATCCACGGACCACTGGGACTCACCCACCTTTGTGTGGGGAGGGGGAGAGTGTGTCTGCGGGTGAAGGGCCCCAGGGCAGAAAGGCAGACACGGAGTGCACTGCCCCTGCCTCACAGCCTGCGCCATGCGCACGAAATGGAGAGAAGGAGGGGACGGCCAGCACTGGGCCATGGGATCTCTTAGGCACCCTCTCGGGAGAACCCTTTCCAGCTTTGCTCATGTCCCAGAACAGGTGGAAGTCCCTGCCTGAGCCTGACCTCCATCCCTCGTTGTTGCAGTTGTAAATGAAAAATCAGAGGGAGTCCAGTTGGAGGTCCTGGGAGATAGTTCTCACCATTTCCTGTAATTTCTCACCAAAGGACTTTTCTGGCCTCAACAGGGCCCCAGATCTTGCTGGCTCCTTCAGGAGCAAGGGACTGTCCTTTTATTCTCATGGCCTCTTATTTGCGATGCCAGAGCTGGCCATTATGGAGGTGATTAAATTTAAAGACACTGCAGTAAACTCCAGCCTACAAAAGGCAGCCAGCATCATTAACACGTAATTGAAAGCTAAGTTTAATGAGGTAAGAGAAAAAATAATATGTAGAGTCCCTTACAGGGCAACCACCACACCTTCAGTGCCATGCCCTTCCTCAGCAGCACCAGCTAGGGAGTCGGCAGGAAGACGTGCTTCATGGCCGGGACCGACATCCACTGGCGGAGAGCCTTGTGGCACGATCCAATGCAAGGAAGACCATCCAATGCAAGGAAGACCGAGGACCCTGAGAAGGGAGAGCAGGAGCTTAGGTAGGGAGGGAACAGTGGGGGTGGCTTTCTGGAGAAGGAGCTAGGTCAGCCTTGAGGAGTACAAAAGATGAGTTGATACGCTGAAATTAGGAGCTCAGGAGGTGCTGGTTGCCCAGGATGTCCTGGTCTTCCTGGACCCCCCCCCCATCGTGCCCCCATGTTGACACAGGGCATGGGGAGCAGTGTACCCCCAGATGCCCTTTCCCAGTCAGGCTGGAGCTCATCCAACTGTGGTTGCCCATCAGCCATTCCTCAAAGATCTACTTTCCCAACATGTGTGGGTTTTCATAAGACCCTAGAAAATAAAAGCATGGCTTACCCCCAAGTGCTATTTCCCTTTAATTTGGGGTTTATAATATAAATGTGTTTATTTCGTGGCAATGAATGCTTCCAAGGGACTTGCTTGTTGCAAGCGAGCGTTGTCTGATTTATTTCCTCTCGAAGCTCCGAGAAGGATGTGGTTGTTAATAACAATAATGCCGCCCATCTTACAGCACTCTCTGCTTTTCGGGGCATTTTAAAATCCATTATCCTATTTAATAGAATTGTAGACTCACAGGGAAATTGTAAAGTCCGGGGACTTTGTCCTTGGCCACCCCTATAGCCTGCCAGCGCCCACCTCCCTCCCCGGGTTCCCTGCTTCTCCTGCCCCAGCCGGGAAGAGCCACTGTGAGGCCAGATCCCATGTCCTGTGACCCAAGCAAGGGGTGGCCAAGCAGGGGGGCCTTCCCACACCCCTCTGCTCTCCTAGCCTTTGCCTGGAGTCTGGAGGAGGGCTCCGGTACCAGGAGGAGAGCGGGGGAGATGGGGGCAACTCCAGAGCCAGCTTTGCCCGGCTAAGCGGCAGGGGAAGTGGGTGCTGGCCTCTTTAGTTTCTTGAGGTCAGGAACAAGAAGTGAATGTGGTCCCCTATGCAGTGCAAGGCTCTGGGCAGTTCAGCCCCTCCATACCTGGGGGTGTACAGGGGAGGAGCCCTGCTCCCTCTCAGGACCTCTGCTGTCCCACCCCTACCTGACGTTAGTGGGCTGCCCAGGGCTCTCTGATCCCTCCCCTTGTCGCCCCATTCCTTTGAGCTCCCACCTCCTCTTCTTGCTCCTCCTCTCCATCTCCTGGGCACCCTACCTATTGTCCCTTTCCACCCATCCTTTCATCCCCCAGCCCTGCCCCGGGGGGTGGGGGGGAATAAGTTCCCCCTTCCTAGCTGGGCAGCCTGAGTCCCAGACAAACCAGGCACTGGTATTGACTCCCGGGGCATTGGACTTGAGTTGCTCACACCATTTCCCCATGAGCACACCTGTCCTTCCTGACAGCCCAGTCCCAAGAATCCGGTGATAAGCCCCTTTGTGCGTATTCATTTGTTTTCTCCATCTTCTCTCCTGGCTAGTTTCTCGGTGCCTCCCCTCATTTCTAGAGCCTTCAGAGATGGCCCCTTGCTGGCACCCGCCCGACCCCACCCTGCATCTGCACTGGCACACAAGAATCCCCTGAGGAGCTGCAAAACCATCCCGGGCCAGGGGTCCCACACACAGATCGCCATGGAGTTAGTCCAGGGATGGGTATCTTTCCTCTTCACCCCTTTTGTTTTCGTTTCTCTTTTTCGAAGCTCCCCAGGTGGCTCTCAGTGCAGCTGGGCCGGAGCCTACTGACCTAATCCTTTGGGCTGTGTAGACCTCAGGGCCTTACATCGGGTGGTGGCTCCTGGCGAGTCCAGGTGGTCAGGGGGTTGTGCTCTGTGAGTCAAGGGGTCATCACTGGAGTGTTACCCATGCCCATCCACTTGTCGACACTTGTCCCTTGCCTTCCCCACCCTGTTCCTCCCACCTGGACCCCTCTGCCATCGTGTCTCTCAGGTAGCCTACTGTCCACTCTCCCCCTCCCCATGAGCCTCCCGACTGTGCACCCTGCTGGAACACTCCAGGGGAGGGTATCCAAGAGGTAGGGAAGGACCGTCTGCTCTACTTTCAAATTTCCTGGTCCACCATCTGGAACTGAAGTCCAGGAAATGACCCTTTTCTTGACAGATCAGAGGAAAGCTAAGCCTCCCCCACCACCACCTGCTTTGCAGGGGCCCCAGGGGCCTGGCCCATTTTCAACCAAGGCAAAGCCAGACCCCAAGACTCCTGTTCCCCTGCTCAGAGCCCCAAGTCCCTGGGCATAATGTGTCTTGGCAGAAGAGAAGTGGAGAGGGGCCGTGTTGTAATCAAGTCTTCCTCGAAGCCTTCTTGGAATTCTCCAGCACCCAGTACTGTACACATGGAAGCCTTGACAGCCAGAGCAAGACTGTGTTCTGGCCAGGAGGATGGGAGAAGCAAGGAGCACACCTGGGGCAGGGAGAGTTGCAGGACACAGCAAGAGGAGGGAGGGAGGCTGTGTTTACAGAGGTGCATAGCCTGGGCTATGGGGGGGCATGCAGCTGGGAAGAGATCCAGGACCACCAGATCAGGAAGAGGGCAGAGGAAGGAGGGCTGAGTGGATTCCACAGGGGTCAGGGAGCCATAGAAGCTCCTGAGAGGTAGGTGGCCCCAAGAGGCACAGGGTCTGGAGAAATGGGAGGCTGCCAGGTTGGGAAAGGCCTGGCCTGGGGTTTGTGCCTATGGGAAGGGGTGAAGGCTGCAAGGGGGTGCAGCCTTCTCATTAAGAACCCCGTCTCTGCTCCTGACCAACCTGCCTCTGAGTCTGGGCTCAGTAAAGGAAATTGATTACTTTCCATTGCAATTAACATCTGGTCCCGGGTCACATCGTTAGGATAATTTGTTACAGGAAAAGCAAAGGAACTAGCTACCAGGTAATAAAGTTCTTGTGGACCCAATTAAAGAGCCCTCTTCCAGCCCGAGCCCAAGGGGGTGGGACGGGGCGGGATCCGCTGGGCCAGAGCCGGGGGCCTGGGAGATGGAGAGGGTCATCAGAAGCAGATGTTCGGGGGATGAAAGAGCAGGGGAGCTTGGCTCTAGCCCCGGCCCCATCCCTGCACACTAGCCTCTGGCTCCCTGCCAGGCTGTGGGCGGCAGGACTGGGTGCTCTTTGGAGCTGTGTCTAGCCTCCCACAGACTCGGGTTCGCATCTTGGCTCTACCGTTTGGAGAGCCAGTTTCCTCTCTGTGCCTCGGTTTCCTCTCTACTTACAAGGTGGAGAGAGGAAGCTATTAGAGGTCAGGGAGCGCTGGCTCCGTCTGGGTGACTGTGTCCCCCTCCTGTGCCAGGGCCACAGCTCAATCTATGGGAGTCCCCCAGGGTGTGTCCCTGCTCCCCACTCAGGGGACACAGCTGCCTGCCCCGGGAGGGGACCCAGAGGGCTGTCCTGCCAGCTTTGTCATGTTAGTTCTCCTTTTCTTCGTTCTTCTACCCATCACTGAGCATTTTTGTAAAACCCCCCAAAGTTACCTTTGCAATTCATTTGTTTGCCAGGCGGGCAGATTTACGGCAGGTATCTGTATAAATATTTATACTCTGCAGCAAGGAGGTTTTAGAGGACACACACATACACACACACCTTGCGCCCCACTACCACCCTGGACACAGCCAGCCCCATCCCCCTGCCCAAGCCAGCTGCAGCTCATGGGTGTATGGTGGTCACTCGTGCACACACCCAACCTAAAAACACGCATCTAAGTCCGGACAGGCCCGCACCACAGACACACCTGCATGCCCCGTCACCCCGCTGGGCTGGGCCCTGTGCCACCAGCTTACAACCAGAGAGCAGCTCCCTCCATCTCAGGAGAGAGGAGGAGAGGAGAGGCCACAGCTTGGAAAGACAGGATGGGACCCAGGACTGCACAGTCAGTGAGAAGCAGAGGCAAGGTTTGAGGTCAGGGCTGGGCAAGGACAGCATTTCTCTGCTGTGTGCCTCCCTCCCCTGAGGGGTGACCCTCTCCAAGAGGGGACACCAGGCAAGAAGGGACATGGTGGCCTTCCTGAGGCTTTAACGTCAGGATTGATTCAGAACAAGGCCAGGCCCCGAGACTTTGGGAGCACTTGATGGGAGAGAGCCCCACCCTGTGTCCAGCTGGGGACAAGACCCAAGGAGACCTCGCTTCTGCACAGTGGATTTGGCCCCCAGTCACGGGATGGAGGTGCTGCAGACCAAGGTGTGAAGGCAGGATAGTGAGGGCCGTGCCTGTGGCATGGGTACCTGGCTGGGCAGAGGGCTCACACCCCAATCGCCTGCCTTTAAAAATCAGTTCACTGAACTGTACCCTTCAAAATGGTTAAGATGGTAAATTATGTGTATTTCCCTACAATTAAAAATTTTTTTAAATAAAATCTTGCCATTGGGGAACTTAAAATGATAATAATAATAATAATAGAAAAAAGAACAAAGAAAATGCGTCTTGTTGAGCTGCGTGGGGCTGGGCTAAGGGCCTCGGGATGTGAGGTAGGGGCCCGCGGGGAGCTCCCTGGCTGAGCTGTGGTTGGGAGCTCCTCGGCTCAGAGGTGGGAACAGCTGTCTCTCTAGCATGGAAATTGCCGTGGATTTGGATAAAATGCACACTCCCAGTCCATTGCTCACCTCCCACATGATCCTCTCGAATTTTTCATTTGGTGAGAGCTGATGTATGGTGGCTCATCACTCCCCAGTATTATTGTTCGATTAAAGCAGGCCTCTAACCCGACCGCTGTACATCACCCAGCTGCCTGGGAGCCCGGGCGCTTGCCTGAGGCTGCGGTGGTGGGAGGGGCTCCTTCACCTGCCCACCTGGGCCTCTCCTGTCCACCAGCAGCCTGGCAGGAGCCCGCATCCCCAGGACACCCCCACCTGCCCCCTCTGCACCAGGCTGGCACTATGCCCCCTGGACAGGCTGTCCAGCTCCTCTCCGCTCGCCCGTTCCCACCTATTCTGGCACCTCAGCCTCCCCCCACTGATGCTCCCTTCCCTTGAAGCTGAGCCACCCTTTTCACCCTGGGAAGGGAATGCTGGGACATAGCCAGCTCTGGGGCTGGGGAGCCTTAGGCATGCTCCTGAGCCACTCTGTACCTCAGTGTCTTCATCTGCAAAATGGTGACTCTAAGTGCCACTCTGGGTTGTGGTGACAATCCAGTGAGTAAATACGCACACCTGCTCATCGTGGGGAATGCGGATCTTCACTGTTACTGTTAGAATGTTCTTTGTTCCCACAAAGTTCCTCAAAGAGCAAGAGGCTCTGTCTTGTGCATATTTATTTCCCCCACGCAGCCCTCCGGGGTCTTGGGTAGGGGTCTGGGGATGACGTAGTCTGTGGTCAGTGGGTGAGTGGGGTGTCACCCCCCTCCACATGGCTCTGCCACCACTTCCCAAGTGACTCCAATCTGGCTGCTGTCCCTCTGGGTTGCCTTGGCATCCCCACCTGTAAAATGGGAATCATCTTCTCCCAGAGTATCTTCCCACACTGTTGGGAGCAGTAGAGGAGACAGTGCCTATGAACACGCCTGAAAGAGTGAGCAGGTGAAGGAAAAGTGAGGAGTGTCTAGATTGAGTAGAATCTCCTTGGTTGAAACCTTCTGATAATTGGAGCTCTCACGGGTCTCCTGGCACACCCCCCGCCCCAGCCCACACCAGTCTCTTGCTCAGGCAGGGCCCTGCCCATAGAGACAATGCCACTCTTTCTGAGGCTCTATTATCTATGCTTTCTATGAAGCTCCAAGGACATAGGTAAAAAGAAAGAAAAGAAACGTGTGCTTATGAGTGTTTGAACTGTGTCCATCCCCAGGCCAGTCCTGCAACGTCTCTGGCCCCAGGACCTTCTTCTCCCTGGGGCCCCTGAATCAGCTGGATGTCTTAGTCACCCTCGTTGCTACCCCCAGGGCTTGGCACTGCTGGAGAATGTCCCCAAATCCTCCCCAACTCTGTTGTTATTCTCTCCTCGGCCAGTCTTTTGGTCACACTCACTGGGGGTAGCAGAGTGCCTTGACTGTCCCTTCCCAGCCTGTGAGCCCCCAGGTCCTGGTAGCAAGATCATGCCTCTTCTCTTCCTTCCTCTCAATCCGGCAGTGAACCAAGGAAACCCACACTAGGATCCTGCATTGCTCAAGGGAGCTTTTCTACATGTAGATTATGAGAAGCCTCTAGCTGCTCACTGCGAGGACCTGGATAGAAGGATCTTCCTTTGAGATCTTCCACTGATCTTCCACTGAGCTGTGGCCACAGTCCTGGAGAAAACAGGGTGCTGGATGAGATGTCCATAAAGGCCTCACCCCAGGAGGGTCCATGCACATCCTCAGAAGCCAGGGTCCCAGGGCTTTTGGTCAGTAATCAGGCCCCCAGAAGCCCCAGAACATCCCCTGGACCTTGCCACCCTTTGAACTGCTCCAGGACTGGTACCATGAATTTTTCAGCTTTAACGGCTTATTCCTAGCATGTTTGCTGACTGAATTCTTCGTTAATGGTCTTTGAGGAATCATGGCAAATGGGAATGAGGCCGTGAGGCCAAGAGAGGCCCATGTAAGTCTGACTTCCACCATAGAGGAAGGTGGTTCCAACAAACCAGGGAGTATGTGTCAGATCTCAGTAAGAATCTAGAACAGAGGGCATATGAGTGCTTAGAGAAAGAGGTGGTGATCCTCAGGGCCTATCAAAAACCAGGCAAGACAATTTATTTCCTTATTGACAGGTCATTTGACTTAGGTGACCCTCAGTAAGTTTTCTCATAAGGATTTGTGGACAATCAAGGAAGAACAGTCTGGATGACAGAATAATCAAACAGGTCTGCAATTGGTTGAAGACCTGTTCCTAAGGCACAGTGGCAACTCGAGGGTTATCAACCAGGGAGGCATCTCCAGGATCAAGAAGCTGCCTCTGGCCTTGGTACTGCCCTAAAGCTCATTGTTATCAATGACCTGGCTGCAGATTTGTTGGTCAGAGGGACTGAATTTTCAGATGGCTTAAAACCGAGAGGAAAGCTCCATCCATGAGCTCACTAAGACTAAGAATGCAAAAATGTCTCAGCAGATGAAAGCGATGGGTACGATCCAAACTAGAAGATGAAGATGACGTTCAGTAGGGAGAAATTTGGGACCTTCCCCTTGGGACTGATATTCTCACTGCAGAAGCTCAGAAAGGGAAGGTGTGGCTGCAAGCCGGTGCCGACAGCTCAGTAGAAGCCTCCAGTATAATATGGCTTCCCTGGAACCTAATTGTCCCTTAGGCTGCATTAAGACAAAGGCAACATCGAGAAGGAGGAAGTGCTGATCCCACTCCGTGCAGTTGCCCCAGTTCTGGGAGCCAGTGAGAGGCTGGAAAACACTGTGTTCAGAGGCACGTGGTGGGACGTGGCCGACACTCCATGCATGACACATGGTATGACTTCAGGAACCGGCACTGTGCAGCTGAGGGAGGACCAGCTGGGAAAAGGGTTGTTCACAGGCAGTCCCAAGGAAAAGGCTTGTTTCCTGTGGCCCCAAAGGATGAAATTAGGGACCCTTATGGAAACTACTAGAAGTCAGATTTCAGGTCAACACTAAAAGCACGCTAACTTTCATTGCTGGCAAGGGATGCATGGTTGCTATAGTGGGGTTAAGTTACTGTATGTAGACAAACAGGACATCTCAGAGAGGGGGCTCATTTAATGGGGATTTATGGTCAGGGCAAGGAGAGACTGGGTGGCTCAAAATTCCCTTGCAAGTATAGCTGGGTCCTGCAGTTCCTGCTGCGTGTGGAGAGATCCCAGGGCCACCCCCGCCCTTCCGTACAGCTCTAAGTGTTATTGTTTCAGGAATGTCCATGACCAGGGTTCATGGAGCTTGTGGGCAGCACGGTTCTGAGCAGCAGAATGAATCCATTAGTAATATAGCCCTGGGGAGATGGCCCCACAGAGAGAGGCGGCCATCCTCTCCTGCTTCTCCTTGGGCTCAGAAAGTATGGTGGCTGGTCCGCCAGAGAGAGGAGTGAAAGGGCTCTATGCCCAGAGAAGCTTTCTAGGACAGTGCCTATTGGATTGGGGGCTGAGAACCTTAGCGGGCCCTCAGCTTATGGGTTTTGGGAGTTTGGGTCTGGGGGCTTCGCTTGCTGGCTCTCTCTGTCCTTGTCCCTCCAGTTTCAGCCAGTAGGTGCCTTCTACTTTGAGGGAACATTTGACTAAGGCAAACCAGGGGATCTGGTGAGGCTCTGAGGAGAGAGAGCAAAGGCTTTGCATAATCTCACTCTGAGGAGGTGAGGAGGGGAGCTGAGGCTTCCTGCAGTGTGCATAGTGCAAAGCCCCAGGGCACAAAGGAGATAGGCAGGGGTCTCGTGCAAGGGGCGTGCAAGGGGCGCAGTGTATTCCCTGGGCAGTGTCTCTCAGAATAGGCTGTGATGGCTGGGTCCCCAGAGAATGCAAGTCCATGGCCTGGCCTGGCTGGGGAGCAGAAAGGGGTTAGGGAGAGCAGTGATTCTGGGGGAAGTCACTGGCACCACATGGCAGGGGACCATGAATGCCAGACCAGAGCTAATCCTTTGGCATTAGGGAGCCATAGCATGTCTTTGAGCAGTAGAGAAGTAGAATCAGGCATGAGCATGGGGCAATAAGGAGTGGAACTGGGGCAGCGATGGAGAGACTGAAGAGGAAGGGGCAGCTCCAGAGTGTTAAACTGCAAACTCTTTCACCAGTGCCTGGCCCTCAAGTACAGCGAGGATGGGGAGTGGTCAGGGGGCTGCCTTGAGACTTCAGAAAACCAGAGTAAACATACCTCAGGCTGTCAGGAGGAGAGGCCACCCCTACATCCCTCTGTCATACACAGTCCCCCAGAGCCACTTGTGAATTTTTCAGAAGGCGCATAGGGCCAGTCCTCCAGGAGATATGGCAACCATGCTAAATTGGGGTGAAGAGGGGTTCTGGGAGTAGGCATGGCTCTTGAACAATGACTGGGCAAGTGTTTGGGTCCCATCGGAGTCTGGGACCCAGCCGGGCCTCCCTCTGCCCCCTTACACTGCAGTGTTCTGGGAGCGCATTCCATTCAGGTGCTAGTGGCCCGTGGTTGAGGCCGCAGATGGGAGGAGAGGCTAGCAGCCGGAAGGGATTAGGGCAGGAGGCTTGCCTCTCCCTGTGGAAGCCTCTCTAAATGAACTCACCCCAGCCTGCCCCTCTCTCTCTTCCTCATTCTGGAATCTCCCTGAGCGCTGTCCCCACAAGCGCATGGCCCCCGAAAGGCAGATGTCGCTGAGGTTTGCGGTGCCGGTGGGCTCACGTGGGCACACCTGTGTAGAGCAGGAACAGGCCCACCCACCCACGTAGGGGTGCCCAGGTGTTCACCCAGTTCCGCACGGGCACCTGCTCATTCTTGCACGCAGATGGTACGCGCTCACCTGCACGGCACAAGGCACAGACTACCAGGTGTGCATGGGCGGCTCACCTGTCCAGACGCGTGGCTGCCCCACAAGGACGCAGGAGACGGCCAGGCCAGCGTTCTCGCGCTTACGGGGTCGGGGAGGCCCAGCTGTCTGCTCCCTCCATGCCAAGGTGGCCCCAAACCCTGGGGTCAGGCTGGAAAAATGACTTTGCTGGCTGAAAGTGACACAGGCTGGCTGCCAACACAGAGAAAGAGGAAGTTTTATGGTAGAAAATTGGATTTGAAATCAAACCAGGCCCCTGGGAAGAGGGCCGGTCAGAGACTGCAGCCATCAGGATGGGCAGTGGGACGAGAGGCCAGGAACCAAGTGGGGAAGATAGTGCCCTCCTCATGCCTCCCCAGGGAGCCAGGCCTGCTGCTTCACTGTTGGGGGAAGGATCAAGACCCCAGAGCCAGGCAGGCCACGAGGACTGAAAGATGCATTTTTGCAAACATGAGTCCAAGGGTGTGAGGTCCAGAGGAGGGAAACGGGCCTGGAGGAGGCCGCATGAGGACAGGGAGTTGGGGTCATGAGGGGGGCTTATCTGTACAGCTCAGGGGAAAACCAAACCTCACCAAGTTGGGTTGGGGGGCAGGGGAAGGTTGAGTTCTCACCTCAAGGATTGAAGAAATGAATGAGATCCATATCCTGGGACATATCTAGTGTCCCCATACCTGCGTCACCTATGGAGTCTCTGTGTTAAGGGTTGGGGGCTGGAACCCCGTTCTGAGAAGCCCAGCGCTGGCACTCCTCCCATAACCCCCCTACCTCTCGTCCCTGGGCCCAACCACCCCCCCCCCCACAAGTCCACACTCCCCCTGACCCTGCTGGAAGGCTGGCTGGATGTGGGGGGTGTTATCACAGCCAAACAATTAACTGGAATTGCACAAAGGGGAGGGAGGGGAAAGCTCTTAGAGATGCTACACTTGGCGTAGGGGAGATGGATGAACTTTCCCACTTCACTGGCGCCGTGGAGCTGACAGTAAATATCAGAGGTAATGATATTGACTTTAAGGTATTATGGCTCCAAATGTCACTTGTGCTCTCCTTCTCTTTCTCTCTCTTAAGGAAAAAAAAAATACGGTCTCCCCAATTTGATTTACATTTTTCCTTCCTCAGCTTCCCTGTTGCTAGAGCAGGGAAGATGGAAACAGTCCGGCACCTTGCGCCCGGCGGGCACCCAACACCACAGCTCTTTATGGAACAGTCAGACAGATGTGGCTCCCCTATCCCGTGTGTCCCAAGTGTCTCATGCAGGACAAGGAAGACATGCCCAGAGCACCTTTTCCCTCCCTCCCCAACGCTTCCCCAGCTCAGGAATGCTCTGCAGCCCCCCCCCCCACCCCAGGCTGGGATAATCACTCTCTGGAGGCTGCCAGGCCCTGCCCCCAGCTCCTTCCTGCTATCTCTCTCCCCTCCCCATGTTTGTGTCCCTCCTCATTCTCACCCCTGACCCCTTTGACTATGCTGCTTCCTTCCTGTCCACCTGTTCCATCTGCTCTAGCTCTCAGCTCTCAGGTCACACCTCCTCCAGGAAGTCCTCTGGCTACCTAAGCCTCCTCTCCCTCACTTCCTCCGCAAACACCCCAGCAGTACACCCTGTGACACCCTCCCCCACTCAAGTGTGACACCCTCCCCTAGAGCCTCCCAGGCTTCCTCCCCCAGATCTTTCTCTGAAGACAGAGTCAAGCTTCTGAGATGCCAGGCTCCCAGCTCCTCTACTCCTGGGGGTTTCAGGAAATATCTCCTAAATGGGAAATCAGGAAGGAAGCCCCCAGAAGAGGTCTGTGGGGATGGGGAGATGGGTGGAGGCAGGCGCTTTGGGGAGAACAGAGACCATCCTCCCTGGCAGGGTCTTCTCAGGGCCCAGAACCAGGGAACATGGAAATAGATATTGCCCCACCTGAGACCTCTCCTTCTCAAACATTTCCAGTGACAGAGAGCACATGGCCTTCTCAAGTTCTATTCCATGGTCAGATAGTTGGAAGGGTTAGAAAGTTTTTCCTTAGGCTGAGCGAAAGCCTGCCTCCCTCTAAATTCTGACCAAAACCCCCGTGTCATGATCACACAAGTCATTGTCAAGAGGGGGCCCCTGTTCCTGATCACCCAGCAGATTACCTGGACCCTAAGCGGGATTTTGCAGTTATCCCTGTGAAGTGTCATTTTTCAAGAGTTGATCTGGTGTCCAGCTTTTGACTTAGTTTTAAATTGGCCTATCCCCCTTCAGGGACTGTAGAGAATCCTCTCTCCTCTGCTACATCCAGACCCCCCACCCCAGCCCTTGGCCCCCATCCTCAATCCTAGGTGATACGGGACACGCTCCTCCCTTCTAATGAGGGTGCCTGTCTCATGGCAGGGGTAGGAGAGGAGTGGTCAAGACAGGTTCCACCAACCCTCCTCCTCCTCCCAGCTTAGGGGTGCTGGAGACCTCCTCCTCCCTGCCTTGGGCTACCTCCCTGCTCAAGAACCTGCAGTGGCTGCCTATTGCCTTTAGTGTTGAACCTTTGAGATCCTTGGTATTCTAGCTCTTCCTCTCTGTCCTTTCAGGCCCCTGGTGCCCAGTGCCTACCCCTTACTTCAGCATGGTCATCCCCTGCCCCCCCACCCCACCCCACAAATCCTTCCCCAAAAATCTCCCCCATACTGCCTTCCTTCTTGCCAGTCCTCGTCCTCCTTTAAGACCCTATGGGATTATCACCACCAGGGAGTCTGGGAGTGACCATCCCAGTCCCACTGGCCTTTCCCCTCTGTCATCCAGCACCAGGGGTCTGACTCTCTGCCTCTCAGTTGCTCCTATGGTTCCCCCCACCCTGCACTCCCCCCCACCCCCCTCCGCCTTCTATTTGTCTTGTCTCCCTGCACCCCTCAGGGGAACTACATAGAAATCTCTATATTACTTTGGAATACTTTATGAGAGCCTCTGACACTTGTTCTACTTTGGCTGGCCTATTCTTCCGAATTCTGAGGTCATTAGGTCCAACCGGAAATGAGGGTGCACTGGGGTTTCAGGCAGATCTTCTCTGTGGACTGAGCATACAGTTGGGGCTGGGGGACAGTGTGTGCTACTGAGGGCTGGCCTGAGAGAGATGGCACCCCAAAAGAAACCCCTGCTGGCCTTGGAGTTACAAGCACCCCCCCACACACACACACACAAGGCTGGAGCCTCCAGTCACTTCCTCAGCTGTGGCCTGAGCATCAGACACTCCCCAGAGCTGAGTGTGAGGGACAGCTCTGCAACCCTTGCCGTCCCGAATCCCCAGAAACATGTGCACTGAAAGGAATCCTAGGATGAAGAACTTCATAGAACAAAGAAACCTCCAGCAGGCAAAGAGGCTGTTCCCTGTATCCCCTTTTTCCCAGAGTCTCCGCACCCAGAGATGCAAGGGTGTTCCTGGAGACTCAGCACAGGATGTGGTTCCCACCCTGTTGGTCCTTGAAGCAGATGGACAGACACGAAGACCAAGCAGAGCAGGGCAGAGAATGGGGAGGATACTGAGCATGAGGCGGGGTCCTAAGTAGAGAGCAAATGCCTGGAGAGGCTTGCACCCCCCATGGGAGGGGGAGGTTCGCAGGGACAGCCTTAGGGCCTGAAATTCAGTTATCTAGGAGCCCTGGTAAGGAATTTATCTTGAGTTACCGAAGATAGTCTAGATCACTGGTAACCCACACTCTTTTAGCACCAAAATACGACTGTCCTCTCCATTACCCTCCCTGTAAGATGGGTAGCAGCTGAGTGTCCATACTACCAGGCCGCTCTCTAGGAACACGTGCGGCCTGTCATCAGGTCCTAATTCCAAGCTCATGTCTTCCAAGAACCCAGACCTTCGATACATTAAGATTCTGCCAAAAGTAAGAGTGACGAGGCTCTAAGAGAGAGCCTGAGAAAAATCTATGGTATGAAAAAATATTTGTACTTTTTCCTTCTTAAACCTGTACTGATTTTCTTTATATGGGTTTTGGATACCTGGAAACATGTTTCCTCTTTTCCTATTTCTTGTCTGTGTCCTGGTAGGTGATAAATTTCTGTACATGAAAATATTGCCTGGGTGGGAAGTTCCCTGCCTTTGTTGCAAGGCTCCTGTGGTTTTTTTGAGGCACAAACGCATGCTCAGCATCTCCTGATCACACCCAGCCTTCCACCCGCTCCCCCCCCCCAGCACATGTCCAGGACCCTCTCCAAAGGCCCAGTGGCGCCTGTGCCCGGTGGACATCCCTGCTCTGTAGCCCTCCCTCCAGCTGCTGGAGAGCGGAATTCCATTCCGTGGGGGGTGTGCCTAGGCCGGATGTGGAGAGAAATGAGTTCCAGAGAGAATCAGAACACAGAGGAAGAAACTGGACGAGTCTAGAGAAGGCCTACTGTGTGCCCGTCTCTCTCCTCGCCTCACCTCCTATAATCCTGCGGAGGGGCCGTGAGCAAATACCATCTCTACCGTCTGGAGAGAGAAGCTGCCGGAACCCTGCGGCGAACCCTGAGCCAGCGTGCACAGATGAGAGAGGTCTGTCAGAATGAGACAGGAGGAGGGCCTGGGAGCAGGCAGAGCCGCCGGAGCTGGAGGGAGAGGCTTTGCGAATCACAGGACGAGGAGAGAGGCTCAGAGAACTCAGGAAGGGCCAACAAGGAAAGCACAGTCCCAGGGGCTTATTCTGACCCGGGACACCCTCAGATCCGTCCAGGGAAAATCCACTCCAGGGTGCTGTGGCAACCGTGGTCCTCCCGGCGTCCAGGCAGAAGCCTGTCCCGCAGGGCAGTTTGCACTGGGCTCCCCGACCACACCCCAGCCCCGTGGCCCAGACCCCCAGCCATCAGCGGGCCAGGCCCCTTCCCGGGAACCGAGAGTCCCGCGGGCCCCAGGCCCTGGGCTAATAGGACCTGCAGAACTGCCGATCGGGATCAGGTGGGGCTGCCTCTCAGGCTCGGCCTTGACCTTCGGCTGCCTCCCGGGAGGGGAGCACCGGCAACTTTGACTTGATTAACATTTAAATGCCATTTGGTGTGAGGAGGAGGAGCTGCGGCGGGGCTGGAACAAACAAACGTCCGAGGTGGAGCCGGAGCGGGGCGTCTAGGCCGAGGAGCCGGCGTAGCACACGCTGAGTTAAAGGTCTTTTCCGGTCCCTGCAGTCCGGGGGTCGTCTGCCCCTCCTCAGGGCCCAGCTCCGCCTTGCGCCCTTTCCTCATTTCACGCACACCGAGAGACGGGACCCGTCAGGGGCACAAACGGCGCACACAAGGAACTTCGCTGTCCTTTGTCAGACCGCAGGTCCGGGGGTTGGTCTGACCCCAGGGCTTCTCTGATCCTCTGGCTTCCTGCCTCGGCAGCATTGTGGCCTTGACTGGTCTTCTCGCCCCCTGGACACTGGGGTGCACGCGGTCCGCTCTCTGAAGCTCCCCTTGGCTTCCCCTCCACCTTTCCGTCTCCGCCAGGCGGGAGGCTCCCGGGCTCTCCTCAGTCCCCTCCCAGCCCCTCCCTGCCCTCCCCAGCAGGGGCTGCCGCTGGAGCGGCTCTAATGGGCCAGGCTGCTCCCCGGCTGGGCATCTCCGAGGGGAGTCTCCATTGAGACTGAGCAAAGGCTTTAAAAGCCACTTAAAATGTCCTTGATGAGCTGAGTGACCCCTCAGGAGGAAAAAAGGCTGGAATAGGGTGTGGAGCTGAGGGGAGCTGCAGGGCCAGCCTGCCTTTCCCCACACAGCGCTCTCCTATCCACCAGCCAGTGGGGCCCAGGCACCTCGAGGCAAGTAGGGGTGTGATTGTAAGTTAAGCAGGCTAATTTCTTTAGCCCCCACAGTTTGATTTGCATATTCAGAAGGAGCGTGGTCCTCGCAAGTCATTAACACAAGAGTCTAAATCATTTCGCTCAGGGCATTTCCCCAGACTTGCCAGCCCCCAGCGCTCTGCCTGCCTCGCTGGATGAGCCCCAGGTGGTAAGGGAGCCCCTGCAGCAAGGTGAGGGGCTCGAGGGGTTGGTCCTGGGGCCACAACTAAGAAACCCCCATTTAGCAATTTAACCCTCTCTGCCCAAGGTTAGTTCTTGGTCGGACTCTGCCTCTTCGGTGGGTAGCGGGCGCTGAGCCAGATCCAGGGCAAGAATGTGACACTTGCAAAGATCAACACCCTTGTGGAAACGCCGAGGCACCTGTACAAATGGCAAGTCACTGTTCCATATTAACAGCCTTTGCAAGCTGACTATTTCAAGGCTTAATGTACGCCCAGCATTGCTGGGGACTCTGTGGGGGGCTGCTAATAATCACTAGAATTTCCTGAGCACCTACCATGGGCCATGGCTGCGCTAGGCCCGGTGTTACAGCATGTGTCCTCATCAGGCTTCGCCCCCCCCCCCCCAAGGCGCTACATTCTCATCCTGCGATGGCCCCTTGGAGACTGAGCAGGGATGGCGGGTTTCTCAGAGTCATGAGGCTCCAAGGATCCGAGCTGAGATTCAATCCCAGGCCCACGTGGCTTCAAAGCCCAGGCAGTTTCCACTCCATCCCATGGTGCTCCCGTCGCACTTACCCACAGACCCACAGATGCCTGTCCAGACCCCAGATGTCAAAGCAGCAGGGAACCTTCCCTCCTCTGGAAGGGCATCGTGGTCATTAAGAGCGTGGAGCTGGAGCAGGGCTGACTGCTTCCAGACAGGCTCCACCCTGACCAGCCACATAGCTTTGAGCAAGTGATTTCACCTGTCTGGGCCTCAGTGTTCTCGTCTGTCCAATGGGGGTAATGTCTGTAGCCCTGCTCTGCTTTCTTATGTGCTGTGCTTCGAGCAGGCCTGGCACACAGTAGGCTCTCACTTGCCATGTTAGCCACACGCCACCACGCAGGGGTTTCTTTTCTTTCTTTCTTTCTTTCTTTCTTTCTTTCTTTCTTTCTTTCTTTTTAAATTTTTTATATATTTGACAGAGATAGACAGCCAGCGAGAGAGGGAACACAAGCAGGGGGAGTGGGAGAGGAAGAAGCAGGCTCCCAGTGGAGGAGCCCGATGTGGAACTCAATCCCGGAACGCTGGGATCAAGCCCCATGCAGGGGTTTCTTTCTCCACGGACGGGCTCTGTGGAAGGCCTTGGGCGTAGACTCTGCTGGATGCAGGCTGTGGACTCTGCAGCTGGTTGGCACCAGCATCAGGGTGAGGTGCCTGGCCCCGCAGTGGGGAACCCCTGAGTCTCTATCTGTGGGTCAGATGGTGAGGGCCCAGTGGCAGCCGCTGGGAACTGGGAAGGGGCATCAAGCCCTCAGTGCGGGCCAAGCAGAGCAGGCAGCCCTAACCTCAATGGCAACAACTGACACGTAGCTACTCAGCTCCAGGCTCTGCGAGGGCCTCCGACCAGCCCTTCCCAGGGCTCAGCTTTTCTGGAAACCTTTGCTGATTCCTCCCAGACCCTTCACTAAGGCTCTCGCTGGGCTTTGCACAAACCTCTGTGGTCTGCATGAGTGCTTTGGGCCACCAAAGCGCATGGTGTGATCTAGTGAGACAAGCGGCTGGAGCTCATAGTAAGTGCAACGGTGGGTGGGAGATGGCTGGAAGGGAGTTTGGGCCTGGGCTCCTGCAGGAGGACCAGCAGCAAGAGGGGAAGAGTAGAGGCAGGAAGGGCTGTGGGGAGGCTGCCGGGGTCATTCAAGTGCTGAAGGCCAGCTAAGCTCAGGCAGAGGCCACGGGGGCACAGAGCAGAGGTACAGGGCATGGAGAACCAAGCCAGAGCCAGGGGCCAGTGCCTGGCAGGAGCTGGGGCCGCCAGTGGAGAGGTCTGGGTCAGGGTCAGTGAGACCAAGGTCAGAACGAGGCTTGGCCGGGAACTTGGGTGAGTCCTGGAAGCCCCCTGTCCTGCATGTTTCTATTCTATGATATTACCAGTCTGGGCTGTTCAGAGGATTTGGTGAGAATAGAGGTGCAATGCCACAGCCACTGCTGGACCACAGGGGCCCTCCCCTGGGGTCGGTTCCTTAGGACACTGGGGTCTGCTGTGGGCCTGGGGGGCCTGGCTTTGTCTCTGCCTCCCTCTTTTCTCTCTGCACCTCTGTCCTTCCTAGAACCACTGTCTCTCCTGTTTGAGCCTCTCTCAGCCTCTTTCCTGTTCTACACTCCCTCCGCTGCAGTCCTCCTTCTCCTTGTGGCCTCCTTACCCGTTGTCACTCTCCTTTCAATTACTGTAGCACAGAACAGAAGAATATTTTATTATTTGGTGTCTTTATTAAATCAAGTTTTATGGTCCCTGTTTTTCATTTTTAAAGTGGATGAGTGCCACACTATATTTTCCTATTAAAAAGCAAAAACTAAACGGAGTAGCTAGGATGGCCCCTAGGTGGTTTCGTTCATTGGTCAGTGCTCCTTGATAGAAAATGAGAAGGTGGGGGTGTTCTCCTAGGCCATAGGGATGCCACCTGAATGGGAAAATAAGGGGGTCTCAGCACACCCATAGCAACATTTCCAGAGAGGCCCCAGGGACCAGGCCCCAGACCAGCCGGTGGAGACCAGGGATGCTGCCAAGGCTCTGAATGGAGGTTGCCCCCCCACCCCTCCCTGCTCCGTGCCCTGTGCCCTGTGCACACCCCCCTACCCATGCCCTGTGTGCAGAGCTCCCACTGTAGCATCCCAGGAGCAGCCTTCCAGGTTCTGCTGAGTTCTGACCCCTGGCTGGTTTAGCCCCAAAGGGCAGCGGCACAAAGGCACAAGGAGGCTGGCCTTTGGCTCCTTCTTGGTCCCATGTGCAGTGCGGGGCAGTGCGGGTGAGTGCAGGGCTCAGAAACCACCTCCACCAGGGATCCAGCCTGGGCTGATGTCACTCACTCCGACCAGGCACTCTGCCTCTGTCCCTTCAGCCCAGTTTTCAGTTTAAAGTTTACAGCTCATCACGTTACGGCGTATACACCAGGCACACACACATTCACCCTCCAAACACGGTTGTACACTATTACTCGGGTACACACAAATACACGCGCAGAAACATCACATGTACTGCTGGATACGATCAATCAGGCCATCCACAGAGACTCACCCTCTGGAACATATTCACCCATGTGTACCTACTCACAGACCCGTGGACACCAACAGCCAGGCACACGCTCACAGATCCACTCACACCTCGCATCCCCGAGCCCACTCACTTTGTCATTTTCCCAGATAGAGTCACATACACACCTGGCCATGCCAAGACCCAAGTCAAGCCTTTCCAGGCCTGTCCACATATATGTGCACAGATGCAGAAGCACACATGTGCACGCACACACACACACACACTCTCACCATGATCAACTGTTCTGTGCATCCATAACCTGACAGTAACCAGTAGGTCTGGAAAAGCCCCTGCACCTGCACCCAGGCCTTCGTGGGAGCAGGTTTCCTGCCCTGAACATGCTCCTGACAAAATTTAGGAGCCCTGACCTTCATGTGTGCCGAGAAAGAGCTGCTGAAAACCAAAAGGCTTCTTTATGGAAACCTGTCTCCCCAGGGGCAGAGACCTCCCTGGGGCCCTACGTGCTACACAACACAACAAAACACACCAAAAGTACCAAAGTGATCTGAACAGCAGGATGGGCATTTAAAGCCTTTACACCCGGGTTCCTCGGACACCCCCTGGAGGATGGAGAGAAGGTGTGGTAGGAAGGCTTGAGAGGGTCCCTTCTCTCCTAGAGACCCCTGTCCTGGGCCCCAGCTCACTTCACAAAGTGCCCATCAGCACAAGCCTCACAGACAACAGGTCAAGAGTCAGGGGAACAGAAGTGAACACGACACCATCTCATTCCTGAAGCCCCCAGTTTTAGAACCGGGCCCCAAATGGACCAGGAGTTTGCTGGAAGGCTAGATCCGTTTTCCCCTAGTCCTGGGAGCCAGAACGTCTGCAGGTTTGCGTTTACGCGCAGCTGCTCCTGGGCCCATGGAAGAAACATCTTAATGGGGGTGTCCTGTGGTTCTCCCAGGCACCCCCGATTAGGATGGAAATGTCCAGGCCCTCTGCACACACACCCCCCCAGCCCCACAGCCTGATGCAGCCACTGCTCACCCTGCGGTGCCCCAATTCCCCCCAAGTGGTGAACTTGGAGGCGGGACGGCGCCGGGGTGAGCCTTGGCTTGTTCTCCCTTATCTGTATGCCCTTGGTAGGTTGGTCACCCAGGCTCAGTTTGACCGTCTATAAAATGAGACAAGACCCCAGTACTGCCTCATACAGCAGTTAGGAAGGGAAATGAGCTTCTGGGGCACTGCCTGGAATGTACTAGGTGCTCAGCAAAGATCCATTCCTCCCTGAGGTTCTCAGTACTAGGAAAAACAATTCCCAATCCACACCTCTGGTTCTAGCCTTCATCCTAAGGCCCAGCCTCTGCCACCCCAATGTCACTCTGGTCTGTTTGATGCTTCTTCTGGAAGTCTTAGCAGAGTGGAAAGCAAGTTTGTCAGCTCCTCCTCCTCCTCCTCCTCCCCAACCCCCAACCAGTTCCCTCCTGACATCCTTATTGCTGTCATGGCATCATTGTCATTAAGGCCTTGTCCCCTTGGATAGCTCCCCATCCCTTCTGCATGTGGACCGGAGCCCCAGTGGTCCTTCTCTCCTGTTCCATTGCTCTGCTTCTCCAGGGCGAATGTCCCAGCTGGTTCCCGTAACCCCACACACCAAGGTTCAGCCTCCCCCCACCCCGGGCCGCTCCCCCACTGCCCCACTCACACCGTCCCCCGCATCTCGGATCCTTCCCCAGGAACCAGCCCTATTGCTCCACCGCTGGCCCTGGGATTGCTCAATCTGGTACCCTTGGCGGATTTTACTCTCCCTGCAAAACCAGGTGCCCAATCGAGCTTACCCCAGTCCCTCAGGCTCTCAAAAAGGGTCATCTCCGACATAGTCGTGCACCCTCAGCTCCCACACAGCACGGCATCAGTGCTGCCGTCCTGCCAGTCCCACCTCTGTGCTTCGGCCTCTTTTACCCTGAATCCCCCAGTGCCTCCCCTCGCTTGAGTCCTGCACCTCCCTTAGGGTGCCTTTCCTGCCTGGGCCTCCACACCGCATCCCACCCCCCCAAAAGTGGCAGCTTTCAGCCATCTGAGCCTGTGCCCCCGCTGATCCAACTTCCTGACTCTGACTTGAATTTGGCTGCTAAGAACGGCAACTGAGGGCACACTGGCCCAGGCCACCTGGGCTCCAGAGCAGATGTGTTTCTTTTCTGTAGACGAGGGAGGAGGTGACATGGGGGGCAGTGGGGGTGGTGTGTGTAAGCTCTGAGGATGGTCCTGGCGGGAGATGAACGCACAGAACGGGTGGCTGTCATGGTCATTCTGCTTGGTGGCTCGCTTCGGAGTTCTTGCCTGGCCTGGACCGGCCTTGCAGGTGCCGGCACTGTGGTGTCTGGTGTGCCGTGCAGCTTAGAGGCTAACAAGGTGTTTGAGACGGAGCAGAGAAGGATGCTACCAGCGTCACACGGCACATACCCCTTATTTAGTTTTTAATTTGAAAAATTTTTAAGTTTATTTTTGCCCAACATGGGGCTTCAACTCATGACCCCGAGATCATGCTCAAACCAACTGAGCCAGCCAGGCACCCCGACCTTTTTTTAAACCGTGGCTACGGCTGAGCATCTAGAAACTTGTACGTCCACACAGTCCTTACTGTCCTGACTTTACCTGCCGGCCACTCCTGTGGCCACCTGGAGCTTCACCTGAGCAGTGAAAATTATTCTTGAAAGCATTTTTTTCTGGACATCAGCTCAATCTCAGGGTAAAACCAGCCCCTTCATATCAAAGGCAACCCATTTTGGCAACCAGTGGACCACAGTTGAGGACACAGACAATCCGTTGGCAACCTGGACGGGTCTGGGGCAGGTGGAGCCGCGCAGGGGCCTTCTGGGCTGGGGGCGCGGGCAGGTGGAGAGGGGAGAGGCGCAGTTCCTTGGAGAGGAGGCTGCATGTACATAATGTGTATAAATGTATATAATAATCATTAGCAGCGATTCAGCTGTCTGCCGCTGGTTTGCAAGATAAATTGCATTAATCAACACGATGCCTTCAGAACTTTTGGCGAGCCGTTTCTTATGCTAATTGGGCCACTTAAAGTAGACTGTCATTGCACCAGGATCTCCGGCTGTCAAGACAATTACTGGCATATGCAAGCCCCTCCCTCCCAGCCCCCTCTCTCCCCCACCCTCACCTTTTCTTTTTAAAATATAATATTAATGAGAAGAGCTAGGCTAATTACCTGGCCAAAAATAAAACCTTGAAAGAAGAAGGGGGGAAATGGGTAAGGATGTGACCGCAGGGAGACGTGGGTCACCTTCAAGGCACTATGGAGAAGCGCTCTGGGTGGGGTCTCCCTGGAGGAGATGGTGAGGATATCAAAGACTGCTGCCCTGCTGGAGGGGGTGGGGGGAGTCCTGATTCATCCCTCCTCCCCTTGGTGACCCTTGGAACTCAGGTCAGACACACCATGAACCTTGGGACTGGGCTCCCAGAATCCTATGATCTTGGGTGAGAGAGAAGCTTACAAGCCCAGAACCAGACATTTAGAAACTTCTAGACTCTGAGAGATACAACACTTGAACGGCCATCTGATTTCAGCTTGTCTCCCTGAAAAGACCAGCAAAATAATCCACTGCTGAAGCAAAGCCAAGTCCATTGTCTGTCTCAGTAAGAGGGAGTGACCGCCATCTTAGAGGGCTCAGTGATGTCTCAGAATGGGGAGGTATTTAGAGGATTGGGGGTCTAGTTGAAAGTGGGTCTTGCAATGTGGGGACCCAATTGGGATTGGGCAGGATTGTCAAGATGAAACCTAAACTGGACAGTAAGTAGTTCAAGTGGTTAAAATAGATTTTATTCAGGGACCATTGCAATAGGAGAAGAGAAACCTTATACAGAACTGGGCTCAGGTCCAAATACAGCATGGGCAAGTGAGGATTTGCAGCCAGGGAGCATGGCTGGGGGCAGTAGATGGAAAATTCCTAAGAGGAGACGGACGTCAGGGGTTAAGGGACATTCTGGCTGAATGGATGTGACAGGGGTCTTGCTGCAGGCAGGCCAGTGTGAGCAGGTATGGCGGTGAAGGGTACTCTGTAAACCGAGTTGACGGAATTCTTCCAGTCCTGATGAGGGTCCCTGTGGGCTGGCTTGGAAGTGGTAGACACAGCAAGGTGAGCGTTTGAGCAAGCAGGTCTGCACAGGTGACGGACCTGAGGTCCCAAGGAGGTGAGCTCAAGCAGTTTCGTATTCAGAAACACGGATGTTCAGGAAGGGCCTGTAACAGACAATACAGTCCCTGGCAACTTTGTCTCTCTGCGTTGAGAATGTCCTGGGATGGTCAGTTATGGTCACGTGGACAACCTTACCCATCGGGCAGTGCGGCTGCAGGAAGCTCTTCTCCATGTCCGCAGATGTCAGGGGAGGAGGGGCACCGGCATCCACCCCTGGCCTGGGCCTGGCCCTGTTTGCCGATGGCCCTCAGCCACTGACCTGGACATTGAATTCTAGCCGTCCCTGCTCCCAGCTCAGCCTCCGGCATGTCCCTCTCCTAAATCCCACTGCCACCACCTGACATTGGGACCTCTCTGGGCCACCTTGCCCATGCAGCTCCCCACGTCCTGGAGCCTGCCAGAGTGGTCCTGGCAAAAACAAGTTCGCTCACAGTGATGGGTCCTCTCACCTGGCCTCCACACCCAGGGCTGCATCCGCCTGGTCCCCGCTTGTTCTCCCCACCCTCACCTCCCCCTTCCTCCCACCTGCGTTCTTACGACATGATCTCTGGGCAGCAATCCCCCCTCCTCTGTGCAGCCTCCCACCCTCCAGTCCACACACACACGCTTTCTGTCTCAGAGCCTCTACACCTGCTGTCCCTCTGCCCAAATGCCCTTCCCAGCCCTGCGCTCCTGGCAAACTGCCTTGTGTCCTTCAGGAATCAACTGTCCCAGCCGCCCTCAAGCAGGTCCTTGGTCGCTTGCTGCTTCATGGCCCTGCGGGGCCCGGCCCAAGCCTCGGTCTCGGCCTCAGCGTCCCTGCCTGCGTTATTCACTTACAGGCAGGGCCTGTCTTATTCCAGGTGCATGTGTGGTGTTTACACAGGGGCTGGTCCACGTTCATGGTCGAAACGTGCTCGTGCAGTGCATGGGTACATCTTTGGATAAAAGAGGAATTCCTCCTTGGGCCTCTACTGGAATCTCTCCTGCTTCAACCTAAGCTGTGGGTCCTCCGATGCTTGCCTCCTTCCTCCGTACACCTGCCATAGAGAGGAACCAGCCCCCATAGGCAACCCCACCTCCTCACTGACAGGCCACCTGGGCCCTCTGACCTCGACCTGGTTTCTCCACCACCTCGATCCTGCTCCTGTTAGATCCTACATAGACAACCCCCCCAAGAGGAGGGACAGGATGGTCCCTCTCCTTGACTCAGGTTCAGGAACGGAGGGCAAGACTCATCTCAGGAAATCAAGCAGTGCAGACCTCACTCGTTGTCTCGAGTTTTCTGACTTTGTTTCCATAAAGCATGTTACCTTCTGACCATGCCTAGCATCTCTGTTCTGCTTCTCGTAACCCCACAATGACACAGGGCTCTTCTCCAGGGATCTCTTCATGTGCCACAGACACACTTCACACCACATTATGTCCTTGCCATGCCGGCGGCAGGAGACATGCGCTGGTCCACAAGGCGAGCCTGGCAGGGGCGGCTTTCCTGAAGTGCACCTTCCAGCCCCACCCGGGTCTCCTCTGGGACAGTTAACACAGATGCCTCCGCCCGAAGCCAGGCAGCCCTGAGTGACCACCCTGATCTCTTCCAGCTGCAGAGGGAGGGCCCGGGACTTACCTCGGTAGGGGTGTGATGGTACAGCTTCCCTGAAGAAGAAAAGCAAAGGGAGGGGCAGACAGGAATGAAGAAAGAGGGAAATGAGGAAGGACCCTGGACTGTTTTGTCTGCTGAGAGAGTTCCAAAGGGCAAGGCTAGGAGCAAGGAATTTTGCCCAGGACTTCTGAAGGTCTCGGTCCATCCTGCGAGCTGCAGACGCAGACAGGTGGGAAAGGGGAGATACAGCCTGGGCCCCGTGACCCCGAGGCTGGGGGGGCGGGGAGCGTGGGGGGAGATGACAGAAATAGGGCTGCCGTGGCCCATGGCCCTGGCGCCTGGGAGGGTGCACCCCTAGTGAGCATGAGCAGGGGCTCAGTGGGGAAAAGAAGGTGGGATATAGAGAAGACAGGGTGAGTTGGCAGGGACCTGGCACAGGACAGTTTTTGATGATTTTCAGGGGGCTGGTCCTTTGTGGTCTCCTCTGAGTCCTTCCTTGCCCAGGCGGAGGTGGCTCGGCCCTGGTTAGCGGGTGCGGAAACAACCTGAGAGGGGGCAGATGGCAGCAGATTTCCGTGCGCTCGCTGCACAGCAGTTCAGAGGAGAGAAGGGGGAGCCAAAGGCAGTGGTAGACGGAGGCAGAGAAAGGACTTGGGGGTCCAGGGCACAGGGGCAGGGGCAGGAATGGGGCGGGAGGTCTGGAGGCCAGGCTGGGGCAGGAGCGCCATGGCCAACCTTGGGCACCCATGCCCTACCATGCCCATACATCAGCCTCTCCCAGCACCCCTGAGCCACCCGATTGGCCCCTGAGTGGGGGCATTAGAATCAGCTGGAAGAAGGGACAAAGGGAGCCCTCGGGGAGGCCCCCACCTGGCCTGAACCCCGACTGAGGACCCAGAACCAACTCCTGCTGCTGCCCTGCAGGCCAGAGGCCTCAGCAAACAGACCAGACTCTGCTCCCTGCCCTCCTTCTCCCTCCAAGAAGCCCTCCCTTCCGTTCCCAGGCCCCGCCGGCTCCTCCACTCCACCCCATCCCGAAGCCGGACCCCTGCATGCACGCCCCCCAGATCCTCAGTGACACCAGTCTGCTGGCTCCTCACACTTGCTGTTGAACCTCTCTCCCAGGGGAGCCAGGGAGCCCAAGCAGGTGGAGGACAGGTGGAGGGCCGAGGAGCCCCCCTGGACGGTGCTCCGTGAGAGAGAGGTCGGTCGGGGCCAGCAGGAACCTTCAGCAGAGGGTACGCAGCTGCCTCCAAGCTTTGTGTGAATGAGTGGGACCCGCCTGGAGGTGGAGGGGGAAGGGAGATTCGCTCCAGGACGCTTTCCAGGATAACAGTGGAGAGTCAGGCACAGCGAGGCTGGCGCAGGGAGGGGAGGCTCTCGCAAACCCCTTATTAATAAATGAATAATTGGCATCGCGGACCCTGATTGATGAGCACAGCAGAACATCAGCATCTCCCACGTGAGGCCGGGGATAAATCTTCTCTGCGTGGCCGCTGTCACCAGCCCACTTGGCCAGGAAGGGTGGGGTAGCAGGGGGACTTTGGAGAGTCTGGTGCACACCCTAGTGTTTGGGGGCTCCCCTTCTCTTCCCTGAGATGCCTCAGAGCCTGTGTCTTTCTGTGTAGCTCCGGGCATCGGGCAGGCAGCCTGGAGAGCCCCTGAGATCTCCTTCAGAGCCTCATGCTGTGGTTGGGAACTTCTTTCTCGGGCTTTGCCCCACCTCGTGGAACCTCTCCATCTCCGGACTACCTCTCACCCACCCACACCACTCCCATCCCCCTTCGCCTTCTCCCCTCCTTCCCTCCACTGGGTCCTCGCAGCTCAGGCCAGGTGCTGCCTTCTTCAAGCCCATCCGTGACTCCCTAGGGCTGCTGTAATAAGGACTCACTGGGGTGGGGTCCTGGGGTCCCTCCCCAGCCCAGCCCAAGCCTGCTCTGCCCCCCACAGCCACCCCAGCCTTCCTGAAACTCCTCACTCCTGTCCCCTCTACCCCATCCATCCAACCTCATTCTCACCCTAGGGCCTTTGCACAAGCAGCTCCCATTGCACCAAGTGCCCTCCCCCACCTTCCCCTGCCCCCTGGCTCCCTGAGCATACCCTCGGTGTCACATCCTCAGAGATGCCTTCTCCTGCTGCCCTAATGTAACTGGGCAGCCCCCTGCACACACACCATTTTCTCTGTCCCTGCCTCTGCAAGCCTTTCACAGCCTGTCATCATTCGTATACGGTTGGCTTGGATCCGTGACATGCACCCCCAGTCCCAGGCTGGACCATCCATCAGGGGAGGTGCTCCCTTTAACTCAGTCCCATGATGACCCCAGCTAGTCAATCCCAGGTTGCCAGTTATGAAATTGGCAGCTCTGGCACACCTGGTTTTCACTCTGGGTCCATCTGCCTCCTCCTTAGGGGCCCAGAGCCCTGTCTTCTCTGGGCCTCCCTACAGAGGTGCTTTCCTTCTGACTTACCACATTCGGAGCATGTCACCTTCAAAAGGGGTGTGCACTCAGAAGGGAACCTGAAGAAGGGGGTCTGTGACTCACCCGACAGCGGTCATGGTGTGGTATCAGGCATTGGGCGGGCCAGCTGGAGACGTGGGCGCTGTTCCGGACTGGAGGGGCCCCTCGTCCCCCACCATACATAGGAGGTGACTGTGGGACATCCTCGCTCCACACCCCAGAGAAGGCCTCCAGGGTAAGCCAGAAGGACAGGCGCAGCGTGTCTCTCCCCAGGAAGGCACCATTTGGAGGAATCAGCTTTTTAATTACTAGTAATTAAATGTGTGTAACCTGCCCAGCTGCCACTCCAGGAACTGGGACAAAACTCCTGGGGGTGCAGCGGTCAGGCACGTGCTGGGAGTGGCAGAGCCCATCTTCAGCCACCTTGGCACTTAGGAAGGCAGCTGGGTGAGTGGCGGTGACCGTGGGTCTCCAGGTGCCAGAGAGGTGCAGGGAGCCTCAGGGTGGGCTACCTGCATTTATGTCTCAGGGGTCCCCTGCCTCCTTAGGGCCTCTTTCCATTTATCCTTCAGCCTGGAGCAGCAGGATGCCTGCCACAAAGGCAGGTGCTTGCGGGAGAGGGGGGTCCCACCGTGCAGTTTCCTCCCCTTCAGCTTCCCAGGAGCCAGCTGTTCCCAAGGGAGACCTCCTAGAGAGTCCCCCAGGCCACCACTCCACAGAGCAAGAAGCCCCTCCTCCCCCGACCCAAGCATTTGGTTAATCTAGACATCTGGGGAGCAGCTGCCATGGGCTGGCTGCTGCAGCCATGTCTCGGGGGAGGCCATGACCCCCACCCCACTTCACTGCCCCCCACCTGGTTCCCAGAGAGGCTGCCTGTGGCGGGCCCTCCAGGTCAAATCCTTTCTTTGCTCTGTCCTGGCATCTCACTCTCCCTCTTGCTTTCTCTGTCCCGTCCCTCTCTCTCTTGACTTCATCTCTCTCCGGCCGCCCCCCCCCTTTATCTCCCCTTTAGGATCTTTTGCAGAACAATTAAGGTAAATGAAAAGCAACCTCCCTGTTTTCTTGCAGTTTCCCTTTGGGGGAGGGGTGCAGTCAGTCCTGGGCCTCCAATCCCACAGAGACAGAGACACCTAGGGTCTCCTGAGGGGCTCACTCTTCATGGCTCCCCTCCACCTTCTTGCTGGAATTTTCCCCTTCTCCGGGTCCTACATCCTGCCCACAGGGGCTTGTGTAGACTCCGGACAAACAGGAAGGTTTCTAGTGAGCTGTGGGCACGGATGGAATCAGGGAGGGCACACTCCCATTTCAGTGGCTGCAGAAAGGGGGACACGACCCCATGTGCATCCCTGGGGATGAAATCCAGGAGGCCTCAGGGCCCCTCGCCGGTGGGGCCAGGTGGGGGGGTGAGTCCCCCGCTCCAGCCACATGTCCCTCATCTGTCAAGCAGGGATGGTGCCCGCGCATGTCTACAGTTCATGAGTGGCTGCGTGCCTCCAAGAGCCCTGTGCCGGCAGACAACACGGGGTTAGTGCGGGGATGGCAGGACACAGTGGAGACTCCGGAAAGCCGTGATACGCACGGTGAGAGTGGCTCCTGTGAACTCCAAGGGAGAGGACTCTCAGGCCTCACACCAGACGCTCTCCCCGTCTCCGTCTCCGCAAGGACGGGTTTGCCCCGTCTCCAACTGTCGTTCCTCCTGCAGCAGCCAGAATAGCGCCTCCTTCCTATACCTGCCTGGACCCTGGATAGCCCACCAGTGGGTCTAAAAACAGCCCCCAGGAGTCACTGTGGTCCCCATTACCTCTTTGTCCCCAGGCCCCTTGCTTCTGCCCCGCAGTACCCCAGTACCCCAGGGCTCAGCCCCAGCCCGTCATGTCTCCAGGTGGTCTTTTGTCCTCTGCCTCAGAGGCTGTTTGCTGGGTGTAGTCCTACAGCCTGTCCTTGGCACCCACCCCCTGAGGCCCTGTGGGAGCAGGCAAGGTTGGAAATGCGCTCCCCAATGATCTGGTTTTCACCTGGCACTTATTCTGAGTGCCCATCCTGTCCTGGGCATCACCCTGCCTTTGCAGGACTCAGCCTCTCAGGGAGATTCAGGAAAGAACCATAGGGAGCAGGCAGTGGCTAAAGAGTGTGGGCTCAACACACAGTCCTAGGCAGTGGGTGGTCAGAGAAGGAGCACCAAGGGGTTTGTGGGGGAAATGGGCCAATGCTGGGGAGATCTGATGGGCTTCCTGCAGAAGGAGGGTCTTAGACTGAAGTCTTTGAAGAATGGGTAGGAGCTTGGCTGGAGAGAGCCCATTCTCAGCAAAGGGTACAGCCTGGGTAAAGGAGGAGAGGAGGGACACGCCACAGTGAAGGGCAGCCTGGCAGGAGGGAAAGGTGAGAGTGGGGGGAGTGGGGAGGCTGGACGGGGTCAGCTTGTCCTCACACTTAATCCTGGAAAGCCGGGGTTCACGGGGCCTGCAGTACGGGCCATCTCCAGGTGGTCATGGCAAGGAGGAAGATGCCATGTGCACAGACTGGCCACCCTGTGTTCATGTGCATGTGCCCGGCAGGCAGGCAATTCCTTCCTGACCCCTCAGGTACACACAGGCTCCGTACCCACCGTGGGCAGGGGCAGGCCTAGAGGCTGAACACAAAGCCCGCAGAAAACCCGCAGCTCAGACCCGTAGACTGCCCCCGGGCGCTATCTGGTGGTTCTGTGGAGCACTGCACCCTCTGAGGTTCCAGGCTTCTTGGAGCCTTTGGGATGTCACACCCAGAAGTGACATCCTTGGTCCTCACACACACACAATCATCAATGGCCGGTCATGACACAATGGCCTCAACCCAAATGCACACAGGGCCTCACAGCAAAACTCCAGCAGTTACACATGGACACAAACACAGCCATTCCCATTCCCACTTCTTTTTACCTCTTCTCACCAAATACAGTTTCAGAAATAAGGGTGGAGAGCACTGTTTGTAGGCCAGCACAGACATAACAGTGCACATCTTCTCTGTGTCTCCACTTGCTCTTGGTCTGTTTTCAGCACACCGTTCTTTCTCTCCTGTGGTCATCCTGCGCCATTTCAGGCTCGCCCGTCTAGCTGCTGCTCACGTGGTTTCAGGGACTCCTCCTTGTGAGAACTGGGGTGGCTCCACAGGCAAGCCCCGCCGGTGTGTGCTCACGCCGACACACAAATGCCCTGGGCACCACATGGCGGGAGGACGCTGGGGCCCATCCTGTAATCTATCACATTACCACCCAAGGACTTCCTAATAAGATAGTAAAACTGGTCAAATGAAACACACTCTTTTGCATGGGTTTTGTCCCATGAGGCTCACAACACATCTTTACCTACAGCAGCTCCAACACTAGCTATTTCTTCCTCCCATATTTCCCAGATGGAGGCACTGAGGTTAGAGAGGTTAACCTGCCCAGGCTCACAAGACTAGATGCTGGCTGCAGGGACTCCAGCCTCCCTCCTCTGGACTCTGGCCTGTGCTCTCTGAGGATAAGAGAACAGAGGCCCTGGGGGCACCCTTTCCTTTCTGAGATGGAGGGTGGGCAGAGTGCAGATCGAGGGGCAGCACAGGGGCTCACTCCTCACTCCTGCTCTGCACTGCCTCCCAGAGGCCTTCCAACCCTGTCAGGCAGGGACATTTCCCCACAACAGAAAGCAAAATGTAGGGTCGGCTATTCTATGAGAGGTGAAGGCTGCCAGTCAGGGGGCCAGCCCTGCACTCTCCAAGCTAAGACTACTCAGAGAAGGTTGCCGTCTTTGAGGGTCCTCAAGGACTGCTGGCAGGGAGCATGAGGACCTGGGAGGAGGTAGAGAGGTTGCCATGTACCCCTGTATCTGTGTCACGCGCACACACTGTCCGAAATCCTCTATGGGTGCAAAATGGCCACAGCCTTCTCAGGGCAGAATAAGGAGGGATGGCTCCAGGGGGCTAGGTAGAGGGAGCTGGAGGAGGAGAAATGTCCCTCCATCCTCAGAGTCTGGGACACACACACACACACACACACACTGAGCACCACAACCATGAAGTCCGTGGACATGCATTTACGCATAGACCACAAACAAAGGGAATGCGTGCCTCCTGGCAGAGAAACCCAGATCAGTCAGAGGTGTGAGATTAATCAGGGCAGACTTCCTGCCGGAGGAGGTCTTGATCCCAGTGGCCTCAGGAATCCATTAGAGAAACTAGGAAACAAGTGCCTGCAGGAGGCAAGTATTGTTGGCAGCTTCGTGTGAATATCATTTAACACTCATAACAACTCTGACTCGTAGGAGTTATCACTTCCCTTTCTATGGATGAGGAAACTGAGGAAAGTCAAGCAGTCTGTTTAAGGTCACACAGCCATTAAGTGGCAGAGCTTAGCGTCTCTGGCTCCTCGGAGCACTTTCTGTCATCATCAGACAATCCTAGGCAGAAGGAACCTAAATGATTGTTGGGTCCAACTGAGCATGCACACAGACGGCAGCCCCGGGGTCTGTGGGAGCTCACACCCCACGGGACAGGTGGCCTGGGCCCTTGGAGTGGGAGACGGTCCTGCCACATGCTGACTCCTGGAGCCAGGTGAAAACCGTATACTCTCAACCCTCTGCTTTCCAGCCCTTTGGAGAGAGTGTGATGTCCCCACCCTGCTCTAACCTCCTCCTATAAAGTAGCTTCCAGACACCCCCCTAAAATGTGAGTCCAAACGGGTATTCTTATCCTGTGTCTGAGAAAACCTGACAGACCTCTGCCCAAGGATCTCTATATGGCAGGTCCTGGTGTAAAATGTGGGGGACACTTACTCATTCTCAGGCCTGTGGGACTAGGGGACAGGAGAGGACATTCAGTTCGGAAGTACTTGCTGAATGCATGCATGAATGAATGAGCCAGTGAACGAATGAATGATCACCCACAAGACCACTCCCTGCTGAATCCTCTTCCTGGACCTCAATTCTCTGGGACTCCCCCCCCCACCCATGGAGCACAGCCCAGAGTTCCGTGAGAAATGCTGTCATGCTGCACCTGGGTCCCCACTCTCTCTGTCACTCGCTTGAGGGACCCCAGCTCAGCCGGTGCTGAGCCCCGCTCACTGGCAGAGGCGCAAGCCCGAGAGCTTAGAGAGCTGTAAATCAGCTTTGCCCTCCAAGCAGATGTGGCATTTGTGAGGTCAGAATGGGTGCCCCAGCCTGGGCGCTGACCATGTCTCCCGAGCCTGGGGTTTGTAGGAAACGTGCGCCAGGGCCGGGAGTGGCTGTGCCTTGGGAAGCTCAGCACAGTCTTTCTCCCCTCAACCTTCTCAACTCCTGCTTGCTGCCATGTGTTCATTCACTGGCATGAGCACAACCGTGTGTCTGCACAAAATACAGACTGGGAAGAAGACTTCCAGGCCCTTGCACACACATGACTGTATGCACGAGCACACATGTCCATGTGTCCAGTTGCAAGGACCCCCACAGCCAAGCTCAGATGAGCACTCTCCCCACGCCCAGCAGACAGAGTAAAGGGACCCATTTAAGGGACAAACACTCCCCCTCCCCACACGGAGGTAGTGGCTTGGCGGCAGGGTAAAATTTATCATCATTATCCTAATATCATCTCCAGGCTCGACAGTGGCAGCAGCTAAAGAAAATACCAAGGCTTAACTTGGGGCACGTGGGAGAGAGAGGCAGAAGATAGGAAATATGATTTATGATGGAAATCAATGCAATCATAATACTCTGTGCTTGTACAATTGGGCTGAGCCTTCTGTGCCCACAGGCCCACTTCAGCCCTGCCTGTCAGAGGATGTTGGGGACTGGGGGGGTGGGGCCAGGGTGAGTGGATGGGCCCAAATGGTGAGACACTACTCATCTCCTTTCCTAGCCTTCCTCAAAGGAGTGGAGGAGAGGGACAATGTCCAAAGAGGAAGATGGAAGGAAGCAAATTAACCTATGTCAAGGCAGGTCTCGGGCACTATTGCCCACACGGCTTGTCCTGCTCACAGCACTGCCCTGTGAAGATAGATCATTCTCTCCTGCATTTTCAAGTCCTTGAAACTGGGGCACAGAGAGGTCAAGTGACTGAGTTAAGGTCACATGGCTAGTCACGGCAGAGCCAGCTGTGCTCTTCACATGCCATCACGTGGCCTGGTGTAGAAGGGCCATAGGGGGCCGCCCATTTCATGTGGTGCGAGCTGCTGGGAAAAGGCTCCACCTCACCCAGACATTCCCCCTACAGCCTTGCCCATCTGGGACCAGAATGCCACCATTAGTGGTATCCCTTTGAGTTAAGCCATAACCGGTTCAGTTTATTCAGTGTGGTGGCAGAGACGATGGAGATGGTCACAGGGATGGGCTTTCAGGTGGGCTTGTCATTAACATAGGGCAGGGGGTAGAATACAGACAACCCTGGCAGGGTGTATTGGAGATAAACTTATTTCCACTTCACAACTTTCTAGAAGAACTGAACCAAAAATTCTGCACCATGGCCTGGGAGACTGCGAGTGGGTGGAGCAGTCTGTCTTTCTTCCCGGTAGATTCAGACAAGAGCATGATTCTGTCACTGAGTGGAAATCCCTCGACTCTGTGACGAGTTGCTTATGCTGAAGATGGGGGTGGGGATGATGGGCAAATGAGCGCCCACCTGAGTTCTTGCCGTGGCCTGGGGGGGAGGGGGTAAAGCAGCAGTCACGGAGAGCGCCCCAGAGGGGGCTTTTCCCCCTTGAGTCCTCCGAGAACAAGAACGAGGCAGGGTTTAAATCAAAGAGGGAGTGAAAGAATGAGTGAGGGGACGAATGAATGCTGTCGGGAGCAGATCTCCCGGCTGCATGTGTGAAACTGGGCAGCAGGGAATGAAGTGAGACCTACTACCCGTGCAGAGCGGCCTGGAAGGAGAGGCAGGTGTCCGGGGACCAAAGTTTGCCGGTGCAGGCGCTTTGTCAGGGGGAGGCAGAGCGCAGCCGGCACGCTCTGGGGCCGGCACCACTCAGGAAAGGCCTTCAGCCGGCTTGGAAGGGGGTAGAATCCAAGCAGGGGCGCGGGGCTCTCTGCTTCTCCCCGCGGAGGCAACTGGCAGAGGCGAGAATTGAGCGCGCGGCGGAAAGGGACGCAGGGGGAGAGCGCGGCGGCTGCGTCACGGGACAACCCGGGCCAGGTCGTCCAGGAGCAGAGCGGCGGCGGAGCGAAGTGAGGGGGCAGTACAGCCAGGGCACCGTAAGGGAGTAGCACGAGATGGGAGTATGGCGGTAAATGAAGCGGGACCTGGCCTGAAGCCTGGGGTCGCGGGGCCGGCCGGCGGGGCGGCCGGGCCGTCGGGGGTGACAGCTCTGGCATTTCGAAGGGCACCCGGGGGCCAGCGCCTGCCTTGACGAGACCTCGGGAGCTCGATAGACTTTCCAAACCTAATTAGTGTTTAATGGTCTGGAGAGACGCCGTATCTGCCGTCACCGGCCGCACCATGCCGTCCGGCTTCAGATTCTTAATTAACCTTTAAGGAGATGGTCTGCTGGTGGCCGCCTGGGGAGTCCACGTGCATCCCCAGGGGCGTGCACACGCCAGGACCCACGGGCTCTCTGGGGACACCGTCCCACGCAAGCGTCTGAGCGTGACTCCAGCCACCCCCCTTGAAGCAAGCTTTGAAAAATGCTCCGGTGCACTCATTCCCAACGAGGTGTGGCCGACTAGGACCACCAGCTCCGGGGAGGGCGGGCAGGCAGCTCTCTGACCCGCTCAGCAGAAAGAAAAGGGAGGGAAAAACGCAGCCCTCGTTAGCCACAGCCGCAGCCTTTAGGGGGCGCAGTCTGTCAGGGAGCCCCGCACTGAGCAAGGCCTCCAGGGCCCTGAAGGGGGTAACCTGGATGCAGGGGGAGGCGCGGGCGTGGGCGGCCACGAAACTGAAGGGGACCTCGACCCCGTGGAGGAGATGGGCTTTAGTCTGTGGGTAGGGGGAGTCCCAAAAGGGTCTCAGGCGGTTCATAGTTCAGAAGTGTTCTGCTTCCTGCAAAGAATGTGGAACCAGGCAGGATGAGGGGACAATCCAGGCAGAGGATGGTAGTGCCTGGAACAGGGTCAGATTCCAACCTGAGGGATCCGAGGGTATTGGAGGGTGTGGGACTGGCCGTTGGTGGTGGCAATGATATTCCTAAAGCCAGACAGCCCCCAGAGGGTGATAGGCTTTGGGCTGGAGGTCACATGTGCCTGTGGGACAGCCAAGGGAGAAGGAGCAAGAGGATCCAGAATGTGACAGGGAAAGAGGGTAGGGATGTGGTCGGAGGTTTGGAATTGCCTCCAGGAGAGTGCAAATTGAAGAGAAGGGGATGGGTGAAGTCTCTGATGGGAGAGAGGGGAGAGGGGTAGGGGCCAGCAGCATGTGGGGGAAGCCAGGTGTTGGATCTGGAAGAGAAGCAGAAGGCGGCACAGTGGAGACAGCTTGGGGGGGGCACCAGCATGGAGAGCAAACCCATGCGCTCCAGGACCCCATCCCACACCCCCCCACCCTACACACACCGCACTCCACATACACCCCACCTCACACAACACACAGCTCACACACCTTATGCACACCCCACAGTCAGCCCCACACACTGCATACGCTTATGTGCACACACGCACACACAAGTCCCCTCACACCTGTGCCACACACTCCCAGTCACCCCCTCCCTCACACATCCACATTCTTGCACACCCGTTCACCCGTCCACCCCCTTCACGCTCTCCTGCCCTTACACACACACACCATCCCACTCACACCTAAGCCTGACACACTCGTGGGCAGCGTCTGTGACCCAGAGACCCTGGCGTGTTCGAGGAGGAGGGCCATGATCGATGCTTATTAACGAAGCTGCCCCGGAGATGGTTAATTGATGATGGTGTGCGGCTGTTGTCTGGAATTTAACCTGGCTCATCATTGAGCCTGTTGGAGGCTGGAGAGCTGTGTTAATTAATGCCAGGAAAACAGACTTGGACGAGCCGGCGGAGCAGCCTCATATTAGAAAACCGAGAGCAAGGGGCAGAGGGAGGGAGGGGGAGAAAGAGGGAGAGAGAGGGGGAGGGAGAGAGAGAGAATGATTAAATCTAAAGCTCAGAGACAAAACAAATTCCAAAAAGCAAATGTCGGTGCCATTTCTAGGATGACTCAGGCTTGTGCTTGGCCGGCATCATCAGGCTGTGGTGTGGGGATTAAGAGCAATTTCCTCTAGATTTGTCATTTACTTGGTGTGGGCTTTGTTTTCTCCTTTAACTTGCCTGGGGACTGACTCTCCAGGCCTCAGACTGAGCACTGAGCCAACTGAGTCCTGTGAGACTGAGCCCAGTGAGACAGGGAGGAGGGGTCCCAGGTCAGGAGAGGGCTGTGGGGAAGGCAGAACTCCTCTCCTGATCCTGGAGGGGACTCAGCCTGGCAACGTGGTCCACAGTCCCAGAGCAACCTCCTGGGACAGGGGTGGGTGGGGAGGGAGGGTCACAACACCTGACTCAGGGCGGGCCGAAGGGAAATGCAGACAGGAAAGTGGCCCTTGGATAACACAGGGGAGGGTCTCTGTCCAGCCTCCAGGGCCCAGGGTGCTCACTCCCCGTCCCAGTCCTGCCCACTCAGCTTAAGAGGCTCAGAGTCTAAATCAGGAAGGCGGGGGTCCCACTGCGGCCTGGGAGAGATCAGATCCAGTGGGAGAGATCCCGGGAGGCCCAGAACTTCACAGCCAAGGGCCCTAGAGAGGTGTGAGCTCTCAGAGGAAGGGCCAGTAAGCGGATGTGAAGGGAGGGCCGTGAGCATGTTTTGGGGGAAGAAACCAATTCTCAGGTCTGCATAGCTGAGGGCAGCCTTGGAACATGGCCTTAACTTGCCTGGTGGAGCTCTGGTACCAGAGTAGGTGAGGGGAACAAAAGGAAGCGGGTTAGGGCTGCAGACCTGACCTCTGTAATCGGCAGAGCTGACCAGCTTGGATTTAGGGCAGCCCTTGCAGGAGGGAGCCCCGCCCCCACCACTGTAGTGTGGGAGCAACTCCTGATGAGCTGAGGGAGGGAATTCCATGTGAATGGGTGGCTGGTGCCCACCAAGTATGAGGCCCTGTGGCTGGGCATTTCGGGACTGGGTTATGCTGCGGCTCTGAGGGCAGAAGGTGTGGTGCGCAGCTGGGGGACAGGAAAGGGCGGGCTTAAACCCCATTTCAGCAAGGCCCTTCTGCATACCTGTGTGAGCTTCTGGAGGGAGGGGCCATGTCCTTGAGGTTTGCTTTGCCGTCTTTGTGCCAGAGACCAGGGGCTGGCGCGCAGAGGTGTTCAGTAAGCACTGGATGGTTGGGGGGAGGGATGGATGGATGAAAGAACAAACTTAGTGGCCCATCAAAGCAATAGGCTCCAGGGGCTCAGTTGGAAGAGCATGCGACTTTTGATCTTGGGATCATGAGTTCGAGCTCTATGTTGGGTGTGGAGATCACTAAAAAAAAATTTTTAAATAAAAATAAATAAATAAAGCAATGGGCTTGAGTATTGGTAGGCTAGGTAGAGAGGACAGACCTGGGGCAGGCGGGGGAGAGACTTCGAGAGGGTAAGGGGGGGCCACAAGTCCCTGAGCTCAGGGTGTTGATGCCTCGGGAAAGCATGGTCTCCCACCCTTCCCCACCAGTCCCCGCTCTTCCCTGGAGGCTGTCCAATCTTTTCAGTTCAATAGGGTCCAAAAGAGAGCCCAAGGGGTAGGAAATGGGAAGGAAAAGAAGTCAAATGTTAGGTATGCCCTCAAAAATAATGGAAATACCCACTAAGAAAGGAGGAGAAGGGGAGGAGTGGGGAGAGGAAGGGAAGGGAAAAGGAGAGAGGAGACAGCTGTTGTTCATTGATTGAGCACTTACTGAATGCCAGGCACTGTGTTGAGAGCTTCACCTGGGCCATCACATGAATCCTGCCACACCATCAGGGGGGCTAGGCCTCTAGGAGGTCAAGCAACTGCCCCATCGCCTATGAGCAAGTAGATGGCTAGGACTGAAATCCAGGCCTCCCAACTAAATCAGGGCTTGTTTCATCCAGAATTACCTATTTACTGCCGTTAAAAACAAAACAAAACAAAAATCACCCCCACCCCAACTCTGAAGAGGGTTAGCGACCCCGCCTTGCCTGGCTGCGCGGGCTAATAAGCCTGGTTTCCACAGCAGCAGGTCTTAATTAGGACTGCAAAGGTCCTCCCACCCTTGCCAGGCAGCCCTGGCTGGTGGGAGCAGGTGAGACAGACATGGGGCTCAGAAACAAAGAGACAGGCTGCCCTTGGCCGTGTGGACCCGAGGGAGCCCTGACTGGTGGGTAGAGGCACGTTAGCCCATCTCTGCGATTTCTCATCTGGCTTCTCATTGTGTCGGTCCTGTCTGCCTTACCCGTCTCAGCCCCGAGAAGCATCCACCCCTACAGATGGCCCCAACCCCGGCCCCATCGCAGTGGGGCGGGGACAAGGGAAACCCAAAAGCTGCCTGGGGAGTCCCTCCCTCCTAGAAACCAAAGGAAGAATCCTTTGATGGCCCCCCAGTGGTGGGGGCGGCACCTCCTTTGTTTGTGCCAACTGGCCCCCTGCCCTGCCTGTGAGGGGAAAGCATTCCGTAAACTTAGATTGCGGAGAGCAAGGAGAGGGGAGAGGGAGAGGAGGGGCGGGGGGCAGCCCCAGGCAGCCCCACCAATAGGCTCTGTCAGTCCTCTGCCCGCCGTTCGCTGTTCGCTGGGCACTGCAGAGCAGAACAGCCTGTTGCATAGCAACTGCCCACGGCCTGTTTGTGGGGCTGGACCACGGAGGCTGCGCGGCCCGCAAAGGGGGCTGCTGGGACGGAGGCTCCGTGCCCCACCCGCCTCCTGAGCACACGCCGAGCTCCCCACCCCGCCGTGCCTGGAGCCGCAGCCAGCCGGCTGAGGCCGCACTCCCCGGAGAGCCCGTCCTCGGCCCCAGCCACTTGGTGCGCTAGGATTCAACCGTCTTCTCCCTCCACGCCCCCTCCCAAGGGGAAGGCGCGCAAGGCAAGGATGGGGCCGGGGCTGAGGGACCGTCTGGATCCTAGCATGAAAGCCCGACTGCGGAAGTTTTACTCCAATCCATCCGATCCATCCTATGTATAAGCCCTGGGCTTCTGCCCTCCCACACGAGGGGCGGGGACCCGGTACCAGACAACGCTGGCCGGCTCCGATCTACACATTCACCAGACGCTTTGCAGGCATCCCTGCTCAGACTCCACTTCCTGAGCACGCCGCCGCAAACTCACTCTTTCTGAACGTGGCGAGCAGGCTCTGTTGTCCCTGCTGGAGACTGACAGGGGACACCACTGCCCACAGCACCAGCTCAGCCCCTCCTGGGGCCACACCCGGTCCCCCTGACTGCCTGTGCACTCACACCCCCAGACTTTTTCCTCATACCCTCTGGCACCCTGCTGGCACCCTGTCTCCTCGGCCCACCCAGGCTTTTTGCCCCTGAATGCCCAGCCCTGGTCCATACCCTACCCACCCCGTGACTTTGCTCATCTGGCTCGCTTGGCCTCTGAGAGGACTGGAGGACATCAGCCACCTCATGTGATCGGCGTAAGGTCTGGAGCTTGGGAAGGACAGGACAACTGTCGCCTGCCACCACCACTTATGCCTCCCAGTCCCCATCCAGGCACATGACGGTAGCCCACGCAGGACTGCATACTCTCATGTCCTGACCCAGAGCCAAAAGGCCCAGGCCTGGATTGGGTCACAGCCATGTCCTTAAGGTTGTCAGGTGTCTGTGCTGCTTCTCGTCCCCCGCCCTTCATCCTCTTGAGGCCCACTTGTGACAGCAGCAAAGTGAGTCCAGAGGTGAGGGCTCAAAAAGTGACAGGTGTGGCTGTGTGGACACAATCACTGAAGTCTCCCTGACCCGGGGGGGGGGGCAGCGGGGCTTAGAACTCTACTCTTTAGACAGGTATGAGAGGAGGTGAGGGTGACAGTAAAGAAGGGGGGGCTTGTAACCAGCACAGAGACAGGGTAAGGCAGCTCTGTGGGTGACCTGGAGGCGGCCTCAAATACTTCGCTGAGGGATAAGCCGAGGGCCTGGGCTGGCGGCCAGCCCCACCCAGGGACCGCTCCTAGCTGGGCGTTCTAAATGAGAAGAGGGGTGAAGAGCTGCTGGGACCTACATGCCGGTTTGTGTCCTGACCCAACAAGCATCAGATGGCCTCTCCAGAGCGGGGAGTGGGAGCAGAAACAGATTTATTAAAAAATCTTATCTGGAGGGTTTGCATTTCAATGGGCTGTGGATTTGCATATTTTAACAATAACCCCGGGTTCTTCTGTCTGGTCTGTGCTCACTGACTGTCTCTCTAAATGAGGCTCGAGGATCGGGGCTTCAACAACCCCTTCCTCATCCAAAGGTACCACAGCCCCACTTTGCTGGAGGGCAGGGCCTTTGGGCCAGAAACAGAGCTGTCCAGCAGGTGGCCACCTCCGGCCCCTGGACACCCCTATTCCAGGGGCATGGCTGAGGCAAGAGGGAACAAGGCCGGGGATGGGGCGTGCGTGGGGTTCTGGGCGTATAGCAGGAAAACAAAATGCAGGTGGGCCTTCCCTCACAAAGAGAAGACAGAGTTGAACAAATAAGTCCACAAGTTTGGGACAATAATGGTCCGTAATCGGGCCACTCGGTGGCAAGGCAATTGAAGGAAAGAATGGGAAGCTTGAAGGAACACTTCATTTGGATTGCGAGGCCCACGGGGAAGCTGAGGCCTGAGGGAGGCGTGGGAGGTAGCCAGGCAGAGAGGGCAGCTAGAGCTGCTGTACCGTGGGTGGCCTTGGGATGGGCCCCCCACGTCCTGGGAGGGGCGCCACCAGCTGGCCTGGCCAGGGTGCGCCTCGGAGACTGGAGGGAGGTCAGAGGTCTCCAGCGAAGGCACATTACCCTCCGCACTAGGTGCTGGGGTGTCCTTAAGTCTGAACATCATGGCGACAGCAGACAGAATTCCTTGAATTTCTAATCCCTCTCTATGGAAGGAACCATATGTGATGTATTAAAGAGATAATTAAAATATTAACATTTTTACAACAAGCTACAAATACTGTGCACTGCTCCTGCCATTCCCCTGCGATCCCTTCTCACTGGCGGACTGTGGAAGCCGTGGGGTGCAGGCTTATTCTTTTATTCCGAGGTTCCTGAAAGCCTACTACGCAGTCCTGGGAATCCACCAGGCATGTGACTCACAATCTGCCTTCCTGGGGCTTTAAACAAATAATTTATCCATTAATTAATTGAATTCCTATTGGCTAAGTGCCGCCAAGGCCAAGTCCTGGTGGAGGGCAGAGTCACTCGGGAGCCACCCACCTAGGTCCCCGTGATCTCATGTGGGAGTTCTCATCTCTGTCCATATTGGGTGGTGGTTTCCTCACCCCCAGCCTTTTATACCAAAGGCTGAGAATTCTCAGTCTATTCTCTCAAAGTTGCCCAAGGTTTATCTTCAAAGGTAAATCTTTGAGTCATAATCTTTCTGTCACAGGAGCAATGCTGAGAACACCTGCTGGTCAAGGGAATGCCTGGTGCCTGGAGTTGGTAGATGGAGAGAACTTCAGGGTGGGGACCCAGATAGGCATCATCTGTGGGATAGCTCCAGGGACACACAGCCCGTGCAGGCATGTAGGCCCCATGCTCAGATGGGTCACACTGGGGTTTAGTACTCTGTAGTCGCCATCTTGAAATTCTTAAAATTTTCTCTTTGTACTTACGTTTCAAGTCAGTGAAGTCTGTGGGATGAAGGAGCATATGTGGGGAGCTTGCGGTCTCTTGCTAGCGGGAGGTTCTGCCTCTTACCATCTGCCCAATCCATGCACATCCTGGGCACCACAAGCCAGCAGTCAGCCCTCTGGGCCCGCCAGCAGTGGCCTGGATGCAGGTTAAGGGAGGCGTGGGTCAGGCCTTCTCACCCAGTGGTACCCCAGGCTGGCAGCACAGTGGCATGTCTGGTTGGACAACAGAGACTATGTCTTAGTAAGGGCAAGCGTCTTGTCCCAGTCCAGCACGTCTTGGCAGAACATTTACAGTACCCTTTAGGGTTGACTGTCTACTGTGGGTTGAGGTAGTGGGTGGCCCCTGAGTGGAGATGAAACCTTGCTTGACTTCCAGGGGGCCCATCCTAGGCTAGGCTAGGTGGCAACATGTCAGTGGGTGGCCAGTGGAAGGGAGAGCCCAGCAGTCCTCAGGCCCAAGATGCCCCCAACCCCCGCCCCGTGTTGCAAGGTGGGGCTCTGGGTACCTGTGAGGATCTCTGTGCCTGAGGGGACTCTCTCTTCCCCCATAGCCTTCCTGAATCTGGCTTGCATTTCTCTCTTCTGGCCTGCTCAAGGCATCCTTCAGGCACAAATCACAAAAAACAAACTAGTAATTTTGGTGATTCTGCAAAGGAGCTAAATGTTCTGATATTTACATTTAAAACTGGCATCACACAAAATAAAGATGAATGGTAGGAGCTATGCTAATAATTTAAAATTTATATTTTTTTTACTTAAAACAACATCAAACAGCAAATAAAAAAGACCATGACAAGCCAAGAAAGAAAGAGACTGTGGAAGAAAGGAAAAACTTTATAGTTTAGTTATTTAACGATGCTTTTCTCCTTGCTTTTTGAACAAGGAGCCCTGCAAAATTCTCTCTCTCTTCCCAGAGCAGTGATGCTTCTGGGTTGGGGCACAGGTATCCCAGTGGGCCCCAGCCCACAGGGTCCGTTGCTTCACTGTTCCCACGACCCTTATGTGTTCTGGGCTGGGGGGGCAGACAACATAATAGCTGAGATCTTTGGGGAGATGAGAACAAACAGTGGGGGCTGATGAGGAACAGGAGCCAGGCTCCTCTCAAGCCCGGGAGGTGGTAGGAAGGGAGAGAGATAAGTGCTACCTTCAGTGAACAAGACAAGAGAGAAATAGACATCGCCACACTACACCATGGCTTGGGGAGAAGTGAGCCCCTCCGGGGAGCAGGGGAGCTGGGTGTCACCAGGCACTCAAACGTCCCAAAGGAGCCTGAAAGGACCCTCGCTCAGCATTGAGGTTTGAACACCCACTCTGGAATTACACTTGGGGACTCAGCTGCTGGGTGGAGAGCACCCTGGCCATCCCCATAGGCCACCACCGTCATCTCTGCCACCCCAACCATCCTCTGCCCACCCCAGCACTGTGCAGGGCATCAGTCCAGACCTTCCAAGGCACTTCTGGGTCACAGACTGGAAAGCAACATGGAGGATGACGTTTATGGAGAGGCTACTATGCAGAAGGAACGATACCAGTTTCCTCCTTTATCTTGTTTATTTTCAGTCTCCAGCCGAAATGAATTCTTTGAAGATGTCTGTAATGTCCTCCAAGTACTACTCAAACATGCGCGTGCACACACACACACACACACACACACACACACCAGGGGAGCTTAGTCCTATGTTAGGGTCTAGGGGGTCTGTGAGTTGGAAACTGGGTCCCTACTCCTCCTTGAGAAACAAGTGCCTCTCTGTTTCAGTCTGTCACACACACATAATACACACACACACACACACACACGTGCACAAGAGGGGAGAGAGAGAGCTCACAAAATAGTACAAGGCCATGTGTGACCAAGGGAGCCAAGAGATAACCAGGGAAAGACTTCTTGGAAGAGAATTGTTGTTGAGAATGGCCAGTGAGGGGTGACAGAGAACTTTCCAGGTCCTTTTATTTCTGAAACAGCTCTGGGTCAGCTGCCCAGGAGCCCGGTGTGAAGCAGAGGCCTCAGGTGCCTGAGAAGGCAGGTGGAGGGCCCTAAGAATCCTGATGGTGCAGGGCTGTCCCAAGTGAAGCCAGGGCAAGTTCACAAGTGGATGTCCCCAGGGCTCTTGCCAGTACTGGCTTAAGCAGTAAAGGGCCAAGGGGCTCAGCTCCTGTCCCCCAATCTCCATGTCAGCTCTCAGGAAGATAATTGCATCAGAGGGGAAGCTGGGTGAAGTCGGTCCCTTCCTGATCTGGTGACAGAACACATCTGGGCACTAAGGGATCGGTGGCCCCCCCTGCAGGCTGGCCCTGTTCTGGTGGGGTGTTCATTTCAGCCTCAGGGAGCTCCTTGTGGGGCAGGGAAGAGGAGACACACAGACAGGAAAATGGCCCTCACACAGGAACCAGCCCAGAAGCCCAGTCCAGGTTGCGCCCAGGACAAGGAAAGGTGTATCTGGAACCCGGGGTTAATCAAGGCCAGCTTCTCAGATGGGGAAGGGATACTTCTGTACCCTGGCCCACAGGGGGCGGCAGACATCTGTGGGTGGTAGAGGTGATGGGGGAACGCGTTAGAAGGAGGGGATATGAGAAGGGGAGGGGAGGTCAAGAAAGAGCCAGGCTGGCCTGTCTGTCAATTCTTCTGCCTGCTCACTGGCCACAGACCTCTCTTTCCGCAAGGAGCCACGTTGGACAGACAGGTGAAGCCTTTGGACCAGCTCAATCATCGTATTTATTCTAATTGTATCGTAATCGTCCCCAAGGAGCCTGGTTCAAATGAGCTTGACATTATTAAAATTTTAATGCCCAGTTTTCATAGCTGAATGAATATTTAAAGGGTATGTCCTAGCTTAAGTTATGATGATGAAGAAATTAATGGAATGTCTTGTTTAATGCATGGATATGTGTTGATGCAAAAAGTGGCAGAGATGGGGAGGGGAAGGGGAGGCAGAACCGGCAGAGAAAGCCACCCGCCAGCCCTCTGCTGCAGTAGGGACAAGGAGGACCCCAAAACCAGGGCCACGACCACTCGCTCCCCGTGACAGAACCCCAAGTTGGAAGCAGAAACACAGTAAAAGAGTTAGTCCCTGAAGGACTGACCCCAGAAGCTTCAGGGTGCATTTAGGAAGCTGTTCCCAACNCACCCGCCCACCCCGCCCCTCTGCAGGCATGTGGAGGCACAACCCAGGTGGAAGGCCACAGAGGGACGCAGACGACACCTCAGAAAGGGAATCAGCAAGGAGGATACCTGCACCCCAGCCCAGGTCCCACCAGCCCCCAGTCCCCAGCCCCAGTCCCTCCTGGAAAGATAATACAGTGACCAAGGGGGTAGCTGGACAGAAGAACAACAGACAGGGGAGAAGAAAGGCTCCAAGAAGCAGGCTCCAGCGTCCTTGAAGTATGCTGTTCACCTGTAAGGGACAGCTTGGGGCCATGCGGCCGGCGGCTCCGTGTGGCCAGGGTCTGAGGGTGCAAAGTTCAAAGAAGGACAAGGCGGCAGTGCCCCTCCCACCGTCCTACCGGTCACCCTCTCTCACTGCTCCCTTCCTCGCCGGCCATCTCTGCGGTGGGGCGCAGCCTCCTCTCCCCAGGACAGGCTCGCGCTGCCCACTCCCCCTCCTCAGCGCAGAACCAGTGCTTGGTGAGGTTGGACAGGGCCGGAGTCTGGAACAGGGAAGAGAGACACTGGCCAAGGGAGAAGATCTCCCTCCAGGCCCGAGGCGTCTGTACGGAACCTGCTTCACCTGAGAAATCTTCCCAACCAAGCCTGACACCTTCTTTCTGCTGAGAATTAAGAAAGCACTGGGCTGTATTTTATCTCTCCATCAAGACTGACACCTCTCCGACAGCCCCGCAAAGGCTCTCTGGATGCTGACCATCCCTAGATCATAATAAAACATGAAAAATGACCCCAGGAGCCACAGGTCCCCGGAACCAGTTCAGCTCCAGTCCACCCGTCTGTGGAGCACCCTGTGGGTGCCTCGCCCCTGGCTGAGGGCAGGCGGGAAGCCGGAGGAGCCCCCGGACCCCTGCTGCCAGGGAGCCACAGTCCAACTGGAGCGGAGCACTGAGTCCTGGAGGAGGTCAGGGAGGGCTGGGGTGGGGCTGGGGGGCTGGAAGGGCTGGAAATGAGGCCTAAGTCCATTAGCCTGGAGCAGAGTATTCTCGAATGCCCACATACCAAGGATGGAGGACAGGATGACTGTCTGGGGGTGGGATACGCCCTGAGGTGGAAGGCTCCACACACAGGCAGATTCCACTGGCCCTGTTTAATTTACCTTGTTTAATTTAGGGGTGTTCCAGGAAGGAGGGACATTCTAGAAGAGGGTTGGATACTGAATCCCAGAAAGCACTGGACAAGAAACCAGGAGGACCCTGGCTCCCTCCTGGAGCCCTTTCCCCAGAGCCAGAAGCCCTGCTCAGCGTTCTGTGTCCTTTGCTCAAGATCTGCAAAGGAGGCTGTTTATGGGGAGGGGGGGGATCCAGGACCCCCTAAATGAAGCCTGGAACTTCACTATGTCTCTCTTCCTTCTCCCTGTGATTAGAGCTTTCTGTAACACCTCTGTCTCCTCTCTAGCGGAGCTTACGTACAAAGTAGCTTTTTTCCCCTCAACTCCATAAGGTGCCAGGTCTTGTGGCAAACGATGATGCTCCGACCCCATCTTGGTGGGCTGGCCTCCAGAGTCCCGTCTTGACCCCGTGGGCCACCTGTGTCTCATTTCCTCTGCTCCATGCCCTGCCTCCCGCCTCTCTGTCCTTCCTCGTGGTGGCTCTGTCCTTCCCCTGGCCTTGTCTTCACCTTGCTGAGTCACGGGCACCCACACTCCCCCACCCACTCGTCTTGACGCAGCCACAACTCACTTCGAATCCTAGACCAGAAGGCCCGAGGAAGCTTGTCACTGGCTGCTCCAGCCTCCGCACACGAGGGGACCTGGCAGCAGAAAGTCACCCGGTGCAGGCCGGAGGCGGAGAGAGAGCCCCGGCTGACTCGGCTCCCTGGGCTCACCTTGCCATGGGGCGGCTCCGCCTCAGCGTCTCCATCTACGCAATGGGGGTGCCAGTCCCTGCCCTGTCCGCCTGTCAGCGTGGGTTTGTGTGAGAAGTGAAAATGCAGTGAGGGTTGAGGGAGGTACTTGACCGGCAAAAGCACAGGAAAAAACATAAAGTAGGATTCCCTTTGCGTGATTCCTCCCGTTTTTATTGTCTGAAATATCTTGGGGCCTCAGGGCTGGCGAGCCCACCCCGTAGCCTCCAGCAGCAGGAGGATTAAAGACCAGCGCCGAGCGGCGATGCTTGGAGTTCAGAGACCCCTAGTGGCCTGATCGAGGCACTGAAGTGAATCAGAGAGAGACGCAGAGGCTTCCGGGAGGCCTGGGAGGTCAGGCCGTGTCCTGGTGTCCTCCTGGCCCCTAGATACCGTGGGAGACGAGGAGCTGTGCCCACTCCACATACCCCCCAAGGGGAGAGCGCTAGGGGTGGTCAGGAGCCACAGCCCTGAGCCCAGCTCCAAGCAGGAGCTGGGTGGCCCAGAGCCTCAGCACCCCGGAGGCCCACAGCCCACATCTGTGAGATGGCACGGGGTGGCCAGAGACCAGCCCTTTTGGCAAAGCCAGCTGTCTGCGGTGAACCAGGGCTGGCCAGAGTTGCGCCGTGGGGACACCTCCAATTCTAACGTCACAGGCTAGCGAGAGTAGCTCAAAGCTGGGAGGGAGACACCCCAGAGTACGCAACCCAGAGAAAGCCTCCTGAAACAGTGGAGCCCCGGGGACTGCACGGGCCAGGGGAGAGGGGTGGGGCTCAGTGCAGCTGCATGGGGACAGCAGTGGCGTGGGTGTGCGTGTCCATGGGTGCGGTCCGTGTGGCTCGGTCCCTATGAACACCTGTGTCCCTTTGGGCGTGGGTGTCTGCCCTCTCACTGCCAGGCCTGCTCTGACACTGTCCCCTGTGTTCTGTTGCAGATGAACCGGCCGATCCAGGTGAAGCCAGCGGACAGCGAGAGCCGAGGAGGTAGTAGCTGCCTGCGCCAGCCCCCTTCACGTGAGGGCTCACTTGTCTCTGCCCCCCCCCCCACCCAGCCCTCCTTCCCTCTCCGTCTCCCTGACGCAGTGATGCAGCGACTCCCTGCCATTGCCTCCTGCCCTAGGGACCTCACTGCTGGGAGCTGGGACAGGGCTTTGGAGCCCTGAGTGACTGGTGTGGGGACAGAGTGAAGGGAAGCGAGGAGTGATTGGGGTCTGCCAGATGGTGGGATTCCTTCCTTTCAGTAAGTAAACAAGTAGCATGTCCTGGGGCACTCTTCTGCCTCCTTTAGGAACCCCAGAAGGGGTGGGCACCTCCATGTCGCCAAGGAAACCCCCCTACAATGGAGAATGAGCAGTTGAAAGGGTGCCAGGCTGGGAGAGAGGAAGTGGATTGTGGCCCTGCCCTGGGAAGGTGCAGGACACAGTGGGCAAACCTGAGAAGGGCCGCTGGGGGGGGATTTGGGACCGCTGAGGTCAATCAAGATCCTGGAGATAGATCTAGGTGGACAGGGAGATGTCTGGAAGCAGACAGAGTGGGTGGGAGGGCACAGCCACACCCCATAAGCTCAGAGCCCCACTCCCCAAGGAAGGCTCTGTCCCCACCACCAGTGAGGGCCTGCTGCCACTGCCCACGGAGCCTGCACCAGCACGGGCTCCTGGCTCCCTTCGCCAAGCACGTCCACCCCGGGTTCCGGCCTGGTCCGGTCACTTCCCTCGTGGCTTAGACAGGCACTGCGCAATTTCTCTCTCCCCTATCCTCCCTCCCTACGAAAAGTGTTCTAGGAAATTAAGAGCAAAAAGGAAAATAGGCAAAACCTACTTGCAAATTCAGAGGCAAGGTCCTCGTCCGAGAGAACTGTAGTGTTCTCTCAGGGCCTGCCTGCCTGCCCCTGAGACCTGCGGTCCTTCCTGCTCGGGCTGCTCCCCTCTGGATCCTAGCAGGACCCTGACCTGGGCACAAGGCCTCTATGCCAAGGGCCCTCCTGACTTGGGCCTCAAATCTCACCCGCCCGCTACCCCAAGCCCAGGTGGGATCTTGGTGCTGCCCAAAGGGGCCCCATGACCCCAGGCACTGACACACCTCCCTCTGGCCTTCCGAGAGCTTCCCATCCCGAGGACCCTGAGAGCGGAGGTGGGTCAGTTGAGAGGTAAAAATGGCTCAGGTGTAAAGGGCCCAGGCAGGCGATACATACCTGGTTCCCGTGGTTTGCTCCTTCCCCGTTCCTGGCCATGCAATGACTGTGGTTTGCTGTGCGCCCAGAGGCCCCTCAAATACCCAGCTCTAGGCATCCTTGCTCTGGTGGGAAGGGGAGGACTGTCCCTCTTCACGCAGTACTTCTCATCTCCGAGAGAGAGACCGTCTCTGGGAGGCATGCCATGACTCAAGGGCCACACGCGTTCAGGTAGCAGGGCCAGGATGCGGTGGAGAGCCCCTGTCCCTGGGGGGGGGGGGGGTTCCGGGCCAAGCGTAGCCTGAACAGTAAGTGGCACCCGCAGTCCCAGCAAAAGGGCCCCTGAAGTGAGGGCAGCCAGACAGCTTGGAGGAGACGGCGCCTGAGCTGGCCTTGAAGTAGGGGAGTTTCCGCACCTGGAAAACAAGTCGGGGTGGCATGAAAAAGGCCCACGGGGGGGCTCCTGCGGGGGATCAGGGGGCCCCTCGGGTGCAGACCAGCCAGCTCAGAGTCCAGTCAGTTTTCTCCAGGCCCAGAGTGCGGTGTCAGAAACACCATGCCCAGCGAGGCCACACTGAACTCAAACGCAAACCCCTTTCTCTTCACTTGCCTTGGAGGCAATAGCTCTCTGACTCCAAGTTGCTAACCTCATCTCCTTTCTCCCATATATCTCCTGCCACTGACACTTGCCCCAAACCAGATTAATCAGCTCTTTTATTCTTCCTGCAGTGGAAAGGGGGGGGAAAAGAGCCAAACCTAAACATCTATCTATTAATTGCATATTCAATATTAAACAGTGAGATGATCCTGAGTCAGCACTACCACCAAGCTATTTAACAAAAAAAAAAAGTTTAAAATAATTTAATATCCATTAAATTCTTCTTCTGGTGCGAAGAGGATGGGGAAGAGGTGAACGTTAAAAAAGATGAAAGAAATGGGAGCAGAGAAGGGTATGGATAGCGGCTGAGGGAAGAAGAGCAGGGTCTCAGGTGAGGGAGGTGGGGCCAGGCTGAATACGGAGCCCCGAGGCCAACCCATGAGACAGGAGACACCACGGTGGTCATCAAAGAAGAGAGCTCACTGTGGCCTGGAGCAGGCAGGGAGGGCTTCCTGGAGGGACCAAGAAGTGTAGACTTGGTGGAAAACAGTGAGGACAGGAAGTGAAAATTGGGCCCTGAACACAAGGCCAAGGGGCTGGGCTTGTCTCCATCAAAGCAGGAGCCACGGATCCTGGTGGGGGGACCAGGCAGAGAGAGGGCATCACAGCTGTGATGTCCCTGCGCAGGCAGAGAGGAGCTGGCCCCTGCTTCCCCACCGAGAGTTAGGCAGGGAAGGGGCCTTCTCTCCGCGAGGAAGGTCCTGTTAACCCCACAAAGCTCACCAGAGTAAGTTATATTCAAACTGAGCCACCCTCAAATAAGCAAACCAATTCATTAACCAGAGGAATGAGGCAGGCTGGGGACAGAGAGGAGCCTGGTGGAGGGTACCCCCACCTGCCCTGGCCATCTCAGAGGCAAGGACCCTCCCTCCAGGGCAAGGGCATGCACTGGTGTGCCTTTGTCCCGGCAGACAGGTGTAGACTGCCCCATGAGCTGGTTCGTGGTCAGCATCTGAATTGGGCGCCATGGCGGCAGGGGCCCCCCAGCCTCTGGGTTTCACTCTCAGCATCTAGATGAGTGCCCCCAGTGCGCTGCCCTATAGCCCTGACCTTCCTTCTCCTCCTCCCTGGTCTCAGCCCAGGGGAGAACTAAGGCCGGAAGACAGTACAACCCACCCACCCCCGCCCCCCAGGCAAAGGAGGCTCCTGTACCCGGGCATGGGTGCTCCTTTCAGGGAGTCAGGCTCTCAGGGTCCTGGCCTTAGCAAACCTGCTTGGGGCCCCCCTGGGCTGAACTGGAGGAGGCTGGGGCTGGAGAGTGCGCCCACCTCCCTGAAAGGGCCCAAGAAGGAGCCCTTGAAGAGGAAGAAGTGGCTGAGGTCTGGGCCAGGTGTGGCCGACTTTGGCCTGATCCCACCCCACCACTCCCAGACCCACACCCCATCGCCAGAAGCCACCTACCTCTTCTCAGCAACCATCGACGGGTCGCAAGGGTTAGTTCCTGTGGGCCTTATCCAGGCTGTGTTTGGAAGAGCCCAGGAACGCAACCACGCACCTGCACACCCAACACCCCCAACATGCCGTACCCCACACTGACAAAGGCACCCACAGGCCCACATGTGCTCCTGGTAAGGTGGAAAACAAACATCCCCCACCAGGGACACAGTGGCAGGGGGATGGAGCACAAACCGGGCCACCTGATTTTATCTCATCAACATGAAATGACAGAAAAAACAGCAACATGGGGGGCTGAGGAGCTGGAGGAGTTAGGAAGCAAGATGACTTGGGAGGCAGTCCCAGGAAAGAGGGGATTCAGGGTTGCTGAGGGGCTGCCCATCCTTCAGAAGGGGGCAGGCGTGGCACTGGGGAGCCCCTCCAGAGGGAACGTGAGCAAGGCTGAAAACAGTCTCCTAGGGTCTATCGCCACGGTCACCCTTCCACAGCACCTGGAACTGGAAACCACACACACACACACACACACACACTCCAGAGGACTCTGGCTTTGCTGGGATGTGTGAGGCCCTAGCGGGGAGGGACTGCGGAGTCCCCTTCCTGGCCCATTCAGGGAGGCTTGAGGCCCAGAGAAGAGGGGCCAAAGGGGCAGCTGTCACTGAACCCAAGGGTGGAGGCTCCCTGCTTGGAGGCCAGGTGATCGTGGAGGGTGGACACAGGCAGGAGGGCTGAGCTCCCTATTACAAAGTCCTGTTGTTCTGCCGCTGGCTAAGGGCCTGGGGGAAGCTTGGAGAGATATAGGAGGATGGCTTTGAGCTGCAGCCATGAAGGGGACCCCAGCGGGGTTGTTACAGTAAGTTACTATATAGGGACCCCCTAGGGAAGCTTCTAGAGGGTGAAGGAGCTTCTTTTATGTGTCCCCCTGCTCACCAAGTCCTTCAGAATCTTGGGTTGAAGGACCCCACAGCAGTTTCCATTCCTGTCCTCCCTCTCCCTCTCCAGACCTGGGAGCCCCTGTCTGCCTCCCTCCCCCAGCTCAGTCTCTGCCTTCCTCTCAGTCTGTCTGCAGGGTGGGGGGAGCATCAGCCATGTGTGTGTTTTGGGGGGATTGTTGCAGAGAGGAGCTGGGCAGGGCCAGGAATGCACGGGAGGGCTGGGGACAGGTGCGACAGCCTGAGAGTCATTCCGTGTGCACTGGGTCCCTGAGGCAGGTGCGGGTCGGTCAGTTAGCCAGGCGGCGGTCCTGCGGCCCATCGCTGCTCCCCCGTTCATTTATGGGCATCTTCAGGGCTGCCGTACCCCTCACCGTGGCCGGCACTCATGTAGCGGCGGAGTCCCGCCGGGCTGGCTAATGAGGTTGGACACAATGCATGTGAATGTGGTTCTGAGGCCCTCCCCGAGGCCACGTTCCCCATCATAAAACCGTGGCTGATTCTGTCCTCCCAGCCCCTCCACCATCTGTAGCCGCATCGGTTCCTGCGGCTTTTTAAATCCTATTAAGTTCCTCATTTCTCCTCCGAGCATTATTTTATTTCTAAACAGACACAGTGAATGTGCTAGAGGAGGCCAGGGAGCCCAGCTGAGGGGCGTGGGCAGCTCCCTGCTGCTGCCAGGTCCTGGGGCCCCCAGAGACCTGTGGCCACACTGTTGACTTCCCCAGGTTGGTGCGTCCCTTCCAGACTTTTCTAGCTATTTAGTCCATACTCTAAGTTGGCAATTTAGCGAGCGATAGAGGAAATAGATGTGCAGGCTGGTTAGTCCTGCCGCATGAAAATTCAATAGAAGTTTCAATTTTCGAGTCTTAGATGGCAACAAATGTCTCACTGACAAAAGCTTCTGGGTAGACAGAAACCCCTCGGGATTCTGTTAGGAACCCTTGGCCCAGGTGAGACAGGGTACACAGAAAAGAAAAGCTAAGGGCAGGGAGGGGCACAGCGAATTGGAGATTAGTCTGAAATTCTACCAAGACAGTAGGAAACAAGTTTAAAAAAAGGAAACCTATTACTCTAGACAGCCCCCGACTGGAGATGCAGTGCAGTGGGAGGGGGGCGGAAGGTGTGAGAAAAGGCTTGCAGACCAGTGCGCACTCCCTGTGGGGACCTCCTGGGTGAGGCTCCCCTGGGGGTGGGATAGGGTGGGGAGAGACCCAGGCCAAAGAACGCCCTCCTTTGTGCGGTTGTGTCCCACAGCCCAAGCCCCTCCACCTCTGTCCCCGTGTATCCCCTTTGGGGCATCCGGAGCCTCCCCCTGGGTCCAGCACATCCTACCTCCACTTTGGGACTCCTGGTTTGTGCCCTGCCTTAGAGACCCCAAAAGGAGCAAAGCTAACCCCAGGCCAGCCCAGAGGATGAGATCCTGGGCCAAGAAGGAGTCCAGTGACTGGGGACCCAAAACTGCACCTCAGAGCAGGAAAGACTCTATCCTCACCAGCCCCTACACTTCCTGTGTCCCCATAGAAGCCCCTGGAAGCTGGGCAGTGTGTCTACTCCATTGTGCTTATGTGTGAATGTGTATGTGTTGAGGGAGAGCACTTCCTTATCCACCTGCCCCCCCTCCACCAGACCCTGCAGACCCCAGTATCCTTAGCTCTTGGGGACCGCGACATCACCATCCCCCCTTCCACAGCCATGTGTGGCCCAGGGATGAGCAAGGGTTCATGGGGAAACTTTGGCTGGAGGATGGCTAACTGCCTTGTTGGCCAGGACATGGAACTCCAAAGCCTGGAGAGCCCTGGAGCCATGTGTCCACCCTCCCCCAAGAGTCGGCTTCTCACCCCTCCCCTCCTGTTTTAAAAACTATCAAGAAGAAAAGCAACTCCACCGTCCATCTTGGCCTCCTTCTCCAGAGCTCAGAAACCCCGTTCTGTCAGCCTGTCCTGTCCTAGTCCCGCCAGAATTTCTCAAGCCATAGATTGTAAAGTTTTCCCTTGAATACCAGCCCCAAAGCCAATGTCCCGGCTGATCGTTTGTGTACATGAATCCTTGATTTATTTTGGACTGATACCAGAGAAAAGGCATTACAGCTTTCATCTCGGGAAGTTTGAGTCAGACATAAGACAACAGGGCCCAGAGAGTTGGAGTACTTAGGGAACAGCCTGGGGCAGGGGTCTCTGTCAGACCCTGTGATTTGCCTTTTGGAAAGGCTTCTGAAGGATTAGACACCTCAGTGCCAGGCCAAGTGGCCCGCCCAGGGCTTGGCTTCTTTGATGGATAGGAAGTTCTACCACGTGTCTGACCACAATCCCTCCTACTTTTGTTTAAGCATTTCAACTTTTAGGTTCTCTAGATGATGGTGCAAGGTCCCCCGGCCCCAGGGTTTTATTCTCCGTAGTCCCTGTCCCTTAAAAATCTTTGTCTCCCTTTCTCCCCAAGACCCTTTAAAAAGAAAAAGAAAATTTAAATCCAGGAAGCTTCTCTAGTTTACACAACTGAACCCAAACAGCAGCTTCCGAAGACAGGTCTCTGCGGTTGGGGAAGGAGGTGGCTGGTGGGAAGGGTCCCTAACGAGGGCCCCACAGAGGCTCCAGTGGGGCAGGCACACGTTATAAATACCTCGGTAACTCCTGCCATAGGTGTGAAATTATAATGAACTGCAAACCTGCTGAGTTTAAATGGACTTTTAGGTTTTCAGCTGGGGGAAGGGGTGTTGATTGATCTGCATTTTGTTTTTGAGGGTTTTTTTTAATCCATTCGGCAAGTTAAGTTGAGACTCGCGGCTCCTCGCCAAATTCCCTCTGGCCCTGGCTAATTTAGCAAAGGATTGTTTCAGAGGAAATGGCATATTAATCATTGCAAATGGGCTCCTGGTTGATATTTGAAAGCTGCCGCATGTGTGCCCAGGCTGAAGGGGCCGATGACAGAACTCGAAATGACAGAGAGAGGCGACCAAGGGCCTCTGGCTCCCACCCCGCGGCCACTCCCATGGTATCCTGCTGCAGGCACCCTGTGTGCGTGTGCAAGAGGAAGATCCCCGCTTCCTCGGAGACGAGCAAGACAGAATGTCGCACGCAGGCCTTCCTGGGCCTGGTGGTCCTCAGCACGGCACTGAGCGAGCCTTGGCACGGGTGAGACAGATCCAGGGCCTTTGTGGCCCCTGGCACACGCAGACAGCCTGGTGACAACCTGGGAGTGGTGAGCTTGGGGGTAGGGGGCAGGGAGAGACAGTACCGCCTGGACTTCCCAGGCCAGGGGATTTGAGCAAGGAAGGGGAGAGATTTCAGGTGGGAAAATAACCTGAGCCAAGGCAAGTTTGGAAGATCCCAAGAGGTCAGAAGGAGGGGAGGGCAAGACACGGGAGCAGTGATTTCAAGGTGCTTTACATGGATACATTTAGGCCCAGGGAAGCTATCGAAAGCTCAGGGCAGGGAGTGACGTCGTCTAGGGATGTTCAGCCAGCTGTGGGGAGCGAGCCGGAGCAGGGAGAGCAGCAGGACAGTCTTGGGCACCATACCCAGGGACTCTGACTGCACATTCCCTGAGCTTCCCCCAGTGGTGCCTTGCCACCTCCTATTGCAGAGGGGACGATGACACCCCCTGGAGCTGCCGTAGGTGGGATGCAGTTGGCAAACTGGGGAATCTTCCCTGAGGATAATTTCTGCAGTTATTTTATTCTTAGAGTCAGTCCACGAGACATGAGAGGAGGTCACAAGCGTGAGGACCTCTGACAGTTGTGATCAACAAAGTGCAAATAAATATCATACTGCCTAGGGCCTGCGCTGCATTGAGCATGTGAATTTTGTGACTAGGGCAGGACAAGGAAGGCTCCCTGGAGGAGGTGGTTATTGGGCTGACAGGTTTACCAAGAGGTAGCATCTGGGTAAAGTGTCATAAGCAAAGACATGAAAACAGAGACAAGCAAGGCAAATATGTGGCATCTAAGATCTTTTAAAAATAATATAAAAGAACTAGGGTCATTGGGCTGGCTCAGTCAGTAGAGCGGGCGACTCTCGATCTCAGAGTCATGCGTTCAAGCCCCACGTTGCGTGTTGAGATTACTTTAAAAAAAATTTTTTTTAAACACAGAGATCTTAAAAATAATGTAGAAGAGCTGGTTTGGCTGGAGAAGAGGGTCCACTTTCTGGAAGACTCAGACTCGGTGCATTGTGGGTCTCATTGCTGCCCACATTTCAGGGCATGCACACCTCCACTCCTGCACACAGTGTCTGAGTCGGGGACAGACAGGATCTTGTCTCTTGGCACCCTTTGGTCCAAGTTCACTAGGCCCGTTCTAGAGTGCTTCTCTATGTTGTGTGTCTGCCCGGGTTTCTGGATCAGACATGCTCTGCCTGCTGTGCGGGAGGTCTGCTCCCTCCCCACCCAGCCCAACACCTCACACGTGGGAACCAGGCAATGTCTGCAGCGGCTGCTGTGAAAACCACGCTAGGGCTCTGGAAGGGAGACAGAGCCGGTCTTCTAGACCCTCCAGCGAGAGTACCTCGATCCCTGCAACAGCCCCGCCAGGTCGGCTGAGCAGCACCCCACTCTATGGAGGGGGAAATGAGGCCTCAGAGAGGAGAGGTAGGCATCTTGCCCAAGACCACACAGACAGTAACCGGCCTCTACACCTCAGCCCTTCCGGGCCAGCCTCCATGACTTCCTGACTCCTCACAGGTCCGTGCTGGGGGGCGGACACACACAGCAAGCCCTCCCAGTGTCGGTGGCACCCATCAGATGCACAGAGGGTGAGGAGGGACCACAGCCTTTAGGATGGGCTCTCCGGCTCCTCGCTCGCCTCACCAGGGCCCTTCGGGGAAGCTTTGGGGAGAGTCCGGCCTGGGAGCAAACTTAGTCAGCAGGAAGATGAGTCTGTCTGTGGCTCGTAGAGCCTGGAGGGTCAGCTGGGAAGAGCCGGTGGAGAAACTCCATAACTGCCTGACAGGAGAGCCAAGCTGGGCACTCAGGGCCTTGTCTGTGTGCCTGGCAAGGAGAAAGGCTTTGTGGAAGCTGGACTTCCCAAGTGTCTTAGGAGGTTTAAGTCTTGCCAGAAATGGCCAATTGCTGCAAAGACATGGTCTCTGCCCCTGGAGAGCTGACTATGAAAGACAGAGGCATTGGGGTCCCAGGAAGATGTCTTCCAGCCTTGCTAAGCTCCGGACCCTAGAGAAGCTCACAGGGAGATCAGGTCATGGCCTTACTGGCACCAGATGAGCAGTGGAGACAGCGAACCTTACCTGAAAGAGGGGAGAGCAGTCAGGGAAGGCTTTCTGGAGGAGGCTCCCTGTTGGATGGGATTAAGGCTGAACAGCTGGTGAGACAAGTAATGCGGGCCCCCTGGCATAGAGCCTGTCCAGGAAAAACGAGGAAACCAGGTAGCCAGAGGAGAGGATTCCCAGGGATGCCCTGCTAAAGAATTGGGGTTTTTTTGGAAGATGATAGGGAGTCCTGGAGACTATGGAGGAGGTTGGCGATTGATGGAAGCTGGACCTGGGAAGGCCAACTGCCCACAGGGAAGACTGGACAGAGTGTCAGGGAGACCAGGGAGAGATGGATGCAGGTGCCAGTGGTGAGGGAGGGGCGGGGGGCAATGGGAATCAAAGTGTAAGTTCAAGAGCCCTATTGTCACCATGAAATACAAGCCCCCAAGCTGCCCCCGCCCCGCCCAATACCTGACACCTTTAGACCTCCCAGTACACATCCACTTTCAGGCAGTGGGTGTTAGTTTCCCATCTCTCCGTAGAGACGGTGTCCCCCTTGCGGGCGGGTGTGTCTGGCCTGCCATGGAGCATGGCTGGGCCCCAGCAGGTGGCCCTCAGTGCTGGCACCACAAGGCCAACCTCGCACTCCTGTCTCTAAGAGGAACCTTGTCCACCACCCTGCCTCTCTGCTGGCCCACCCCCAGCCCCTCCAGAGTCAGGCCTACAGGCAGGGGGCAGAGGTGGGCAGTGGGGCGGGTTCCACTGACATTGGCATTCTCCTTGCAGCGCATCTTAATAATTTAATGGCTATTAGCAGGGCCGCTGCGGTGGTGGGGGAGGGGGGCGTAGGGGGAAGATTTATAGAGAGAATTCACTCCAGGTTGGGGTTTTGTCTTCCTCTGTTTTCCTGGCATTTATCATGCATGTTTTAATTTGGATCGGAGAGTTGCTACCATCTGGCCATTATCGCAAAGAAATATTCATTTTCACTGAGTGACACAGGCTCCATTCATCACGGAGTGCGCTGATTGCCCCACGAGTGTGGGGCTGCGCTTTCTCCTTCATTTGAAATGAACCTTGAGCTATGAGCAGGTCTCATTTGCAGGGAGCAAAGGCATGGGGCCAGCAGCTACCCTGACCTCCCAGCCAAGTGGGTAAGGAGCAGTTTGGAGGGAGGGCCAAGGTGGGAGTGGGGGGAGCCAGCCCTCTCCTGCTACCCTAACCCTTCTGCTTCCCCTCACTCTCCTGGGTGGGGGTACTGGTGGCCCTCATAGTCTCACCCCCACGCTTCTGACAGCTAATCCCCCCACCATGTCCAGGGCAGTCCCCAGGCCAGGCGTCAGAGATGGTGAAAGTGGCCCTCTGCCTGGTCCCCGAGTCCTGGGCCTCTGATGAGTGCGCTAGTGTGGCCCTGCAAGGGCAGGTTTGCTTCAGCGGCCTCTCCCTAACAGAACAGCGGCCCCGTCGTGCCATTTCAGGTCAGGGCTGTGTGGGGGACAAAAGGGCCTCCTCATTCTCCTCTCATCACGTTATGGTGGCACCATCAGGGCTGGGCCTGTGAGAAGAGACGTGTCTGCTTCCAATTGGGACATTTCCAGAGTGTCACCCTTGCCTCCGCCCGCTGCTCACGGCAACATGCCATCAGGGGCCACCGAAGGCCTTCTGTCAGTGATGGGCATGGGACCGAAGCGTAAGGCTGGACACCAAAGGCGGGCGTTCAGGAACATCCCCCAACTGGGCTGAGCCCCCTCTGTATGCCCCCTCAATAAGCAGGCTTCCACATCTGCAATACAGAGAAAGGAGGAGAAAATATCTTTTCATCCACTTTAAATAGTGAGTCAGGGCACCCAGAATTTATAGGGCGCTTCTGTGTTCCCTGCCCCAGTGGGGACTCAGATTCACAGCATGAAGACATCAGCTGAGCAGTACCCCTCATCCCCACCATTAGACACCCTCAGGAGGGGAGTGAATTAAAACCAGAAACAGCTTCAGGAGGGAGATGTTTGCTTTGCCAAAAAGGTAAAATCGGGCAGGAGGGCCAATTCTCATCTATAGAAGTTTCGCTTCCCAAGATCTTGGCAGGAACCCAGAGGCCAACTGACTTTCCTGGTCTTTGGAGTGGAAACTCTGGCAGACTTCAAGGTCCTGATGCCCCTCTAGGACCCAACCCAGGTTTGGCGAAGACCAGGGGACTGTGCTGAGGTGCCAGGAATCCAAAGGGAGGCCTGTGCAAGCTTTGCTGTCCCTTCCCCCTCAGAGAAGAAGCAGGCATCCTAAGCATTGACGGAGCATCTCTTGTACGCACTCCACACCCCATCGCCATGGTACCCCAGCATGATCTCTGGCTGTAGGTGGTTTAGTCTGGCTGGGACTGACGTGAAACCAATGGAGCCTTTAGGAGGCAGGAAAAGGCCTCGAATCAAAGCAGCAAGTTCAGCACAGGTGCCGGCCATAAGGAGGTCGGGAAACCAGGTGGCCCCTGCTGCCCCCTGCACTGGCCAGGCCCTGGAGCTGGGTCGCTGTGTTTCTTTTTCTCCCCACTCCATGTATTACTCCATTGTATAGATGAGGTGCTGAGACCCAGAGCTGAACTTGCTGGGGGCACCAGCTGGGGGGTCGTGGTACATTTGGAAAGGAGCGCAGGCCCTTCTGATTCCAAGCCTGGTGCTGGGGGTCTGGAAAAACCACGGAAGGCTGAGTAGGAAGTGGCCTTTCAGCTGGATAGCTTGGGAGCGGCAACATTCTAGGAAGGGGGCCCTGCCTCCCTGTCCTCACCTTCTGGTTTTCTGTCTTGGGTCCTGGCACCTGTTGAACTAGATTAGCTAGCTGTCCTCCACCCTGCCTGCTCCTCCTCCCTCCTCCCTCTGGGCAGCCTGGGGTGAAGTCTCCACCTCCTTCTGGAATGCAGGGACTTTAGCTAAGCTTTAGATAAGCTCTGAGAAGGTCCTCTCCCCACCCCCCAGGAACGAGGCACCGCCCGCCCCCCCTTGGAACTCATTCCGTGACACCAGCAGCTCTGAAACATCTGCTCCTCCATCCCGGACCCGCAATTTGAATAAATTACCCCGACGTGGCGGCAGCCTGTTATTAATGGCTTGAGTTTTATAAGATGCTTTAGTTCAATAACACTGTAGCCCGGCACTGTGCTTCTCCCAGATATTTTTATATTTTGCCTCTTCCCCGCCTCCTTCTTCCCTCCATCCTCTGGCCGCCTCTAGGGCTCCAGTCCCGGGCTACAACCCCACCAACCCCCTCCCTGCTCCACGCTGGGTCGCACCCAGGAACCAGGGACCACCAAATCCACCTGCACCCTGCCACAGTTCATCCCAACCGTGTCCACACTCCTAAGCATCCATGGGCACCCACCCATCCTGCTGTCTTTGTCGGGGCCTGGAAAAGAGGCGACCACAGCCAGGCTAGTTTCTCCTCCCCCCCACCTCCACCCCAGCCTCCCCCAAAGGAAACCCACAGGGACAGAGCGGCTAAAGGTGGGGCACTGCACAGAGAACACTGTCCAGGGACCCTGGTTCTGCACCCCTGATGCCATGGCCAGAGCTCTGCTGCCTATGGGGACCCATCCGAACCCTAGGGAGCAAACACTCTCCCCAGTTGGGCTGGCAGTGCTCCCAGCTTGGGAGAGACCCAGGCCTCAGTTTATTTCTTTATTCACCTGTTCCTGGTTCCTCATTCTTTTGTTGCTTGTGCTCATGCTCCACACACCACCTGCGTGAAGCCCTCCCAGATTACCTCCAATGCCCAGATCTAGCTCTTTCTATGTGCCCAGACACACCCCTTCCCCACTATCGTCTGTCCTATTTTTTCTCTCCACAGCTTGTTAGTCTGTGTTCTAATGGAACCCCCTGGGGCATGGCCAGCATCTAACCCACAGCCAGCCCTTCTAGAATGATTAACAGTTGGTGCTCATACCATGCATTACTTCAACAAGCTTGTTCATCTGTGTGGGTGACACCTCCTGCAAAGAATGGGTGCACTTGCAGAAAGGGAGAGAAGTGGGTCAAGGGGTGGGTGGGTTTGTTCACTGGGGATATAGGATAGAAAACACTGGGGTTTAAATAAGTAGTCAGTCTGTTCCCGAAACATGTAGACCACAGTCATGGTCAAGAAGTACGAGAGGCAAGTTCCTTGCAAGCTCAGCCCCCGGCTCAAGACGCAGTGGGTCCAGGCCTGGCAGGCAGCCTGCAGTCACCTCCCTGAAAGGGCTCCAGGCCAGGGGCCAGGGGAATGTTCTCCTGAGCCTCCCCCGAGGGAGTTGGCCCCAGGAGGGGCTAGGGAGCCTGCCACTAGGAGGACCCCAGAGTGAGTGTTCAGATTCAGAAGGAAAGGATGTGCCTTTGTAAGGGGTGGGGGTGGGAAGGAGGAAGGTAGGATGTCCCACCAGGCAGGAAGCCAGACCCACCTCGGGGAGTCTCTGCCTCAGGGGAGGGTCCTTGTGAACCTGAAAAGCCCGGATGTGGTTCTCCAGTCTTGGAGGACCCTTCTGTGCCAGGGCGAAATCAAGCTATGTCGTTCCCTGGTCCTGGGGACCCAGTAGTAACCCTGACACTGGCCCTAAAGGGAGGATGTGCTGTGCTTCTTCCCCCCACCCCCTTCTGAGGCTTCTAGGACATGGAGGCTCACACCGCTTCCCATTTGGCCTTAATATTACTGTGGGACTCTGCCTTCGCTAAGAGCCCCGCCATTATAACATGATTACTGCTGAAAATGACCTTTAAAATATATTTTAAATTCAAAATGTCTTTAAACCCTTCATTGAGCACCATTTTTCAATTTCAACGACTATTTTCATTTTTGGGGGGAGTGAGGAGTAGGGAGTGGAGGAAGGAGCCCTCCGAATGGATTTCAAATGCTAATCCCACCACCTCCCCCCTCCCTTACAGAGAAACGGAGCTGCTGAGGCCACACCTTGCAAGGGGCCTCAGAGGGCGGTGGGAGACCAGAGCACTCCCGCCCTTCCCCAAAGCCTCAGCGTCTGGGGGGCCTCAGGCTCCTAGTGCCCCCATCTCCCCCAGGGCCTCCAGCTGCGCAGCTTCTCACTCAGGCCAGGGGGGCTCCACTAAGAGCCAGAGCCTGGGGAAACTGCTCTCCTCTGGGCGCTGCTCTTGTTCTCCTGGCTGATGACCATCGTCATGCTGTGTCCAGGTCCCTGACTGCTGAGTGCCCTCCAGAGCCCCCCAGCTTCTGCAGGATGGAGACCCCTCCCCACTGTCCTCTCCCACACCTCCATTTCATCCCCGTTTGCTCTGACCTGGCTGGGGCGCCCCGTTCCATGTTCCATGGGCAGCCTGTGCCCCTTGCCACTCTGACCACTCTGTGACAGCGGTCATCTGGAAGCGAAATGGACAGGAAGCCGGTAGAGGAACGCCTCCCCTGCTGAGGCTTGTGCAGGCAGGTCTGACAGGTGGGACGTACCACACAGTCTCCAGCTCACCGGTTCATCCCCACAGCCCCTAGGAAGCTGTGGTGCCTCCCACGGGCAATGTCCCCATGCCTCTGTCCTCACCCCCCCTCACCCCCCCATCTCCTCCAGGAGAGCTGGGCTGGGGGTCCCGTGCCACCCAGTGTCTGTTCAGCACCTTCTGATACGGTGACTGTCCAGTGTCCTCCCTCGTAGGTGACCTCATGGCAGTCTGCCCTTTGTACCACTTGTCTCCCTGTCAGAAGGGGGATCCTAGAGCCCATGAGCTAGTCCCAGAATGCCGATGAGAATGCTCACAAGGTGGGCTGCCTGCCACAGTGCCGAGGGGATAGAGGCAGTGTGAGGCCTTCTGGCACCTTCCATGGAGGGGGTTTTGAGGGAATCAAGTCGGTAGATAACTGACAGGAGCTCCACTCTCCCCATCCAGTGGGGCTGTAGCACTTCCAGCAGCAGAAGAGGGCAGAGCAAGGGGTGGAGGTGGCTCGCTGTGCTGGGTGACTTAGGAGGGTCACTCCATCTGTCTCTAGCAGGAAGGAGTGGCCAGTGCACATCAGAAGTTTCCTCCAGTGTATTCTTGGGACTTTTCCTTAAATGGCCCAAATTCCCGTAGCATCGGACTTGTTTATTATGAAAGTCAACATACATTACAAAGCAAAACCAAAATGATGTAGGTACTGTCCAAATCTTTGGGTCACCTGAGTTTTTAGATTGTCCATAGTTTTGAATGACCCCTGCCCTGGGCCATGGAAATTAGGATCCCCACGATGCTGAGAAGTCCTTGATGGAGGCTTGGGGCATGAGAGCTTCTTGACCTCATATAAAGGAGCTCAGAGCATGTGCAGGGAGTGAGGCGATGAGGTTCCCAGGGCTCAGAAGTGGGGACTTAAGGGGATTTTGAGCCCAAGTCCAGTTCTTGGAACATTTGCTGCCTGACAGTTTCCTGAGAAGGGTGGGTGGGGTCAGGTGGGCAGGAGACCAGTCTGAAGTGATGAGGTTCCTGCAGAAAGCAAGGAGCCACAGGACAGAGCAAACAAGCGGCATGGGGTGGGACAGGACACCAGCCACCATCCTAGCCTGGCCTCTCTGCCTCCCACCTCCTCATACACCTCCACCAGATCGGCACTCCTCAACCCAGCTTGATGCTCTCTCCCCCAGCTGAAGAATCATTCCCTATTTTCTGTTTCTCTGACTGACTTTTAAGAGTTTCCCTCACTCTGGCCCCAGCTGTCCTGTCCATCCCTTCCATGATGAGTATAGGGTAGACATGGAGTTACTCAGGAATAGCCAGCATGAAGAGGTCTAATGTGATTCACCTTGTGGTCATCTTAGGAGAAGTATGCTGTCCAGAATAAAGGAGGTGATGGTTCTGCATGTACGGATAAGAACACAACCCCATTTTACAGATGAGGCACTTGAGGTTCAAAAAGACTAAATTATTTGCCCATGATCCCACAAAAGTGATAACAATTGAATTGGAACCCAGATGTGCATGACTCTGAAGTCTCATGTCTCAGCCCCTTCTCTCTTCATTTGTTCTCCAAATCCTGCCCAGTCACAAACCCAGCCCAAAGCCTCCCTCCCCTAGAAAGCCTCCCTTGCTTGCATCGACTGTCCCTGACCTCTCTTACCCTCTGCACAATCCTGGTGTGTGTGTGTGTGTGTGTGTGTGTGTGTGTGTGTTTGCTCTTCAGGAAGGTCACAAGTGCCCTGAAGATCAGAGAGGAGCCCCAGCCCACACATCTTCCTGCAGACCCTCCCCAAAGCCGGACCCAGGTGAACCAGGGCAGGTCCACCTTCCCACATCAGTATCCCACCTTCTCTGCTGCCTGTGCAGGCCCAGAGCAGGCAGGCAGTATGGACAGTGGTGGCAAGGACAGCAGAGCGGGGAGAAGGTGGAAGGGTGCTGTGCTAGAAAGACATACATGCTCCATGATGTATAGTAACGAGAGATCGCATCGTTTTCCATACTGTGTCATAAATATCATATTTATAACATCAATTAAATGCCGGTGACTTAAATCATTTATAATAGAGATACAGACACTCAGTGAACCATTAGCAGAGTCAGCGCCTTCTCTCTTCTAGCAGGGTCTGACGGAGAGAGTGATGGCTCAGCCTGGGCTAGGTTCCCAATACCTCCCCAGCGGGGCTCCCAGGGCGAATGGAATGGGAGAAGGGGCAGCGTGGAGCAGGAGAGCCCCTGCCTGGGGAGGTGCAGCTCAGGCAAGGCTGGGTTGGGAGAAACCATTCGGTCCAAACTGCTGCCTTGCTTGAGCCCCCAGTGCAATGAGATGGAGAGAGAACACTTGTCCTCAGGGCTTGCTCCTCCAAGAGCACTCACCCCGAAAGCTTTACTGCTGGGACTGGAGCCACTCCTGGGGGCTGTGGGCGGCTGCCATCTCTGCCCTCTGGAAATGCTGGGCGGGCACAGTGCTGGGGCGTGGGGTCCTAATGCTGCAAGCAACAGCAGGAGTCCCATAGATCAGGCCCTGGGCCAGACGCTAGGGGTCAGAGGTGAGGGGGCAGGCGTAGCCTTCAGGGAACCTTGAGGAACACAGAGGGAGCCCTGGGCTCAGGTCTTCCTTGTGGGCCAGGGAAGCTGGGGAGGGACTCCTGGTGACTAGGGAGCTTGCAAAGGATCCTGAAAACTGGAGGCTCCAGGTGGTGGAGGGGAGGGGTCTCTGAGTTCCAGGCCCTGGGACAGCCTGATAGCAGCTGGGGGAGGAGGGGCCACAGTAGGGCGTGCTTAGAAGGGGAGGGGGGAGACCTGCACAGACCCACGTGGAATCTGGAAGGGGAGGGTCAAAGGCAGGGAAGCGCTGGGCTGGAAATGCGACTCACTGGGCCTGGCCAGCTTCCAGAAAACTCTGTGCAATCAACCAGAGAAACACATTTGAGAAAACAGAATTGTGAGAGTAACTTTGAAGCCTCGGTTGCCATGGGAACAGATCTGTAAATACTTAACCGCCAACGTGAAGTGACACAGGGGAGCTAGTGAGGAGCCAGAAACAGGAGGCAGCCGCTCTGGCCTCCGGAGCCTCTACCTTCCCTCCCTCCTTGCTCTGGGGTCTCTGACCTGGACCCTCTACCTTTCACTCTCCCCTTCTCCTCCTTGTCCCCCTGGGCCTGACTCTCAGAGTGGGAGGGTTCTAAGTGGTCCCCGAGACTCCCTTTCTGTCACAGTAATGCCTGATCTCTGGTCCCCGTGCCAGGCCCCTGGGACCCTCACTCCTGTGAGCTTCCTAGCCCAGAGTTCCAGTCCTGGCCATTCACTTCCCTCTCACTGCCTCACTCCCCTGCGATGGGCACAGCCAAGCAGCACAGAAACCAAGGCAGTCTTTGCAACAGGTGCTTGTGAGAGACTCAGGTGTTCCTGAAGGAAGCTTGGCCCAGCTTGCGGCTTCAGCGCCTCCCCTTCTCCACTGCGCCTCCTCCGGCCTGCCTGGTCAAGGCCACCTGCCTTTTGCTCGGGGTTCCACCCTGGCTCTGCGACTGGGGGGGGTGGGTGTCTGGAGGGGGCTCATCCCAGACCTGCTGTGCCTGGCCTGGCACCAACCTGCCTGCTCTGGTCCTGCTTAGAGCTGCTCAACCTTTCTGGGTCATAGACCCTCTTGGAAACTGAGGGAAGCTTTTCCTCATTCAGTTGTTCCACAGACTGTTAGTGAGCACAGCCAGGCCCTGTGCTAAGCACTGGGCCATCTCCGTCCTCCCAGGGCTTACAAGTTAGGGGAGAAGGGACGTAGTGAGCAAGAACCCCAACCAAAAGCAAGGGCTCCAGCTTGTCAGCCAGTGTTCAAGGTCAGGACAGGGCCCAGCGTGGCCAGAGATGCATGAAGGAAGGGATAGAAGTGGGGTGGGGGGAGGGTGGGGTCAGACCCCATGGAAGATCTTGTAGACCCCTTTAAAGGCTTGGGGTTTTATACAGAAAGCACTGGGGGCTTCGAGCAGAGGAAGGACACGCACTGCTTGCTCCGCTCGCTCTGCTCGCTCTGGCTGCTGGGTGGAGACAGACTGTAGAGGAAAGGCAAGGGGCAGTTAGGAGGTCACTGCAGTGACAAAGGAGAGAGGGACACAGCTCCGACCGGGGTAGTGAGTGTCGTGGTGAGAAAAGCCATGACTCTTGGAAGAGGGAGTGTTTGCACATCCTTGGGCCATTTTCTGTACTTCCCCAAGGTGCCCTTGGACCCCAAGGCTCAGCCGTAGTCCCTCTGAGGTCCTGTGGTTCAGACCCCACCTTTCTGGGCCTCCCCCACTCCAGGGCACCCCTCTAGTCTTTAGCTCGTCCGTGGAGCTGAGGCAAGCCGATCGCCTGGGCGCCCGGTGTAGGCCAGGCCGCCTTCCCCGCTCCCACAGAAGGAGGACAGCTGGCAGTGGAGCCACATACCATTAGTGGCAGCGTCCCCTGGACACCCAGCAGGCCCTACGGGGTGCCTGAACAAGGCAGCTGGTGAACTGATGAGTCTCACAGACATCATGCTAAGTCAAAGAAGCCAGACACGAATGAGCACATTCTGTGTGAAGTTCTAGAACAGGCAAACCAACTGTGGTGAAAAAAAGTCAGAACCTTCAAGAGTTTGGGATGCTTCCTGGTAATGGGCATGAGGGAACCTCGTGGGGAGATGGAAGTGTTCTAGATCTTGGTAGGGGTGTGGGGTACATGGGTGTTTGTATTTGTCGAAACATTAAATTATACACCCAAGATGTATACATTTCACTACCGATAAATTTTATCTTTCAGTAAAGTAGGCCTAAGAAGGTGTGTCCCAGACAGAACTAGGAGGGGTCAGCTGTCTGCAAGGATGCCCAGGCTCTTAGGGAAAATGGTCCCCCACCCCTGTTGGGTGCTCTGAGGGGGCTGCAGGCAGGACGCATGTGATCTGATAAAGGAATTCGTGTTGAAGTGTTAGAGGTTGACTCCAGGGATAAAGTGATTTTGCATTTTAAAAGTGAATTCTGAGGACAGCAGTGCTTGCCTCAAAGAGAAGATTCTAATGGTGGGATTGAAGACCCCTTGGCAGGCAGCGGGTAGGGGCCTCCCAGTGCCCTCACCACAAGTCACACCTCACAGTGAACACAATGGGCCGGGGTGGGGGTGCGTGTTTATAATCATCCCCCCTTCCAGCTGCCTCTCCAGTGGCCTCCCCTCCCCCACTGTCCAGGCTTTGATTTCCCCTGCTTCCTTCTTATCTCACCCTGGCCGTTGAGACTGCCCTGACTGACTTCTGGTCCAGGTCAGAGCTTTTACAGAGTCTGATTTCAGTCTGATGTGTTTCTCATCTTGCCCCGTGGGTGCGCGGGAAAAGACTGGAAGGGGGGACTCTGCTCCCAGATTTGGTCCTCAGTTGCCTGTGGGGTGACGCTGGACGGTGCGTGGGTGGGGCCAGAGCCATGGGCAGTCCCCTGGGTGGGGCATTGGTGTAACCAGAGCAGTTAGGGAGGGCTTCAAGGGAGGGGTGTCACCCAGGGAGGGCGCATGAAGATCAGCAAGGGGGAGGGAGGCAGCATGAAACTAGGTTGCCCATAAATTCCAGTATGCCAGGACAGGTCTGGAGTTGCCAATTGTCCTGGATAAATTATTAATAGTGCTCCCTTTCAACTTCCCAAGGGTCCCAGTTTGGACAATAAATTATATGATACTCAACACGTTAAAAACAAGCAAAACAGATGACTAAATGACAAAGCCAAGAGATAGGTATGCCCGAGGACGTGCCAAGTGGCCATAATGAGGGGTCTTGTAGGAGACGGAAAAGGAAAGGAGACAGCAGGGAGGGAAGTGACGGGCCTGGAGCATCCCGAGCATCCAGAAGAGGGCTTCAGAGCTCCTGCAAGGGCTCCTCCCCAAGCAAGTGGGACAGGGCGATGTCGCACTCCCGCATTTCCGGGAGAAGGCGAAGACCCAGGAGTGACACATTGGGCACAGGCTGTGCAGCTCCTTGGTAATGAGCCAGGCTAGAACCCGGGCCCTGACCCCTGGCCTGGCTCTTCCCCCAGACCCCAGCATCAGCAGGGGCCCACGCTGGGGACGGCCAGTAGAGGTGGGGTGCAGACTGTGAACAGGCCAGATTCCACCCCTTACTAACTCTGCAGCTGTGGGTGAGCTTCTTAATGTGTGTTTATGTGCCTCAGTTTCCTCATCGGTAAAACAAGCATAAAAATGCCATTCTTGATGACTGGTACGTGGCAGGAACTCCAAAAATAGACACAGCCCTTTCTTGGAGCGTGCTCCGGGTCCTCTCTGCGTGGGCAGTTTCCGGCCCATGCCAACGTGTGTAACTTCACCACAGCCCGGCCTGGGGCCGCGGGCACGCAACTCGGACAGTGCCCCGCACTACCCCCCGGAGCGCGGCTCGTTCAACTTCTCAACCACTCCATCCCAAACTGGATTCAAGCTCCTTGTTACAAAGTTGTAACAGCATGACCTCCTTGAGGAAAATGGGGGAGGAAAGCAGGCCCTTTGCAGCCTTCCTCAGTCAGCGCCGCGAGCGCCAAGATGGGGGTGGGCTGAGGCGGCATCCTGGAGAGCCCCCAGGGGCCGGCGGTTTCAAGCAGCACTCCTGCGGGAAGGTGCAACCCGACCCGAGGAAACTCCTCCCGCCGGCTTTGAATCGGAGCCCCGGAGACAGAAAGATGACCGCTGTTCACCCACACGGCCCAGAAAGGCGGACGCTGACGGGGCTGGGGCGGAGGCCTTCCTGCCTGAGCCTCCCCCGTGGCGCCTGCGCGGGAAGCAAACTGTAAACTGACGTCTAAGAGGAACAGAGGTTACCTTCTGCATTTTACCGTCTCCAGCGAAGACACTGGCCTTCAGGGTGGGAAAAAGAGAGTTAGCATCCAAACAAGGCAGAGAGAGCCGACCTAGCCCCAAACTGTAAGCCATGACCCTGGGAGGGCATAAGGAACCGGCAGATGGGCTCTTAGGGCTGCTAGGGGTCAACTTTGAGGCATTGTAAAGCCTGGAAATGAATGAAGGCCCAAGTTTTTAAAAGGTCAAGATACTGGATTCCAAAAATTGGCAGCTTGTCAATCTTGAAGACAACTTTTGGCAAACTTCTAGAATATATTCATCAAACTGGGAGATCAAGAGCCCTTGATGGAAAGTGATGATGACTTAGGAACCACTGTGGTTCACCAGAGTGAGCCAGGTCAGGGCCTGGGGGCCTGTTCTGACAGGTGGATGATGCAGGGCCTAACGTGGCATCATGTCACCTAGTGGGGGCGAATCGTGCCAGGGTAACTCACAGCTGAGTGGGCAAGGGAGGGAGGTCTTGGCAACGTCTGTGGGCTTTATCTTTGTGGCTTCTTCTTCTTTTTTTTTTTTTTTAAGATTTTATTTATTTATTTGAGAGAGAAAGAGCAAGTGAGAGAGAGAGAGAGCACATAAGGAGGGGGGAGGGGCAGGCAGAGGGAGAAGCAGGCTCCTTGCTCAGCAGGGAACCTGACACAGGCTCTATCCCAGGACCCCGGGATCACAACCCAAGCTGAAGGCAGATGCTTAACCAACTGAGGCACCCAGGGCGCCCCTCTTTGTGGCTTCTTGTTGAACATTTTTATCAAGGACGTGGTGGGGAGGGGTATGTCATAGAAGCCGACTTTAAAATGTACTCATGACCCGTAGCTGGTCTGGAGGATGAGCTGCTGGGTAATACATTCAAAATCCGAAGATATCTGCCCCTGAAGACCTCATTCCAGAGGGAGGGTCATGTGAGCCCCCCACCTGCCCCTCCCTCGCCCTTGCCACAGTGATAGTACAGCGATTCCAACAGCTTCGTTTCTGAAACCTCAGAACACACACCCCTTTTGGGATACAGAGTATTTGAACATTTTGGAAACTTCATAAAATTGTATATCTTGGTTGGTCGATTGGTTTCTGTGACCCTTCCCTCCTTGCCCCCACACATGCTTTACCTGGTAATGAGACAAGAATCCTCTGGGGTCCTGGGCCTCTTAGAGAATCTGCTGGAAGCTATGAACTCTTTCCCTAGGAGAAATACAGAAATGAAATGGTGTTGACCATTTCAGGGGGTCCACAGGTCCCCTCTGGACTGTCAGAGAACTTCTTAGGAAACCATGGATTTCCAACCATCAGCCCCTGCCAGGCAGGGGATCTGGCAGTCCCTGGCACCTCCTTCCTTCCTGGGGGACGAGGGGCAGTGATCACACAAAAGCCCTTGTGGGTTAAATAATGTCCCTTCAAATTTCATGTCCACCCAGAACCTGTGAATGGGACTTTATTTGGAAATAAGGTCTTTGCAGAGGGGGTCAAGTGAAGATGAGGTCATACTGGATGAGAGTGGGCCTTAAATCCATAAGACTGGGGCCCTGAGAAGAAGGAAGAAATTTGCACCCAGAGACAGAACCTACAGGGAGCATGCCATGTGACCGTGGGGGCAGAGACTGTAACGATGCAGCTGCAAGCTAAGGAAAGCCAAGAGCCGCCAGCAAATTCTAGAAGCTAGGAAGAAGCAAGGAAGGGTCTTGCCCTAGAGCCTTGAGAGCAATCACAGCCCTGCCAGCACCTCAATTTCTGATTTCTAGTCTCTGGAACTGGGAGACTGTAGATTTCTGTTGCTTCCAGTCTGAGTCCTCTGTTGTGGCAGCCCCAGGAAAGGAAAGCAGGGCCTGAGGGGAACAGGCAGAGAAGGACGCCCCCGGGGGCCTGTGGCTGGCCCCCCCCCTCCCCTCCCCACCTACTCCACGGGCTTCTGCCGGCCCTGACTGGCCACCTGAGCCACTGCCACCAGGCAGCCTTGGGGTGCTGCTGGGGAGAGGGTTACAGGTCATTGGAAGAGAAGTTAGAAATCCCAGCATATCCATCTTAATAAGTTTTACCACAGCTTGCTTGTCTAGACTAATGACTAATTTATTGTATAAAATACCAGCAGTATATTTTTTTATTTTGTTAATTAATTATCTCAGACAAAAGTGAAATTTATAAAAGTGTCCAGAAACAGTGTACCTTGTAAAATCACCTTGCAGCAGGAGATGAAATTATTACTAATAGGGGATCAAATTATTACTGTATTGACTTAGTTACTTTATGACTTTGTAATGGATTTCTTCATTATTTTCTCGGGATTGTGGCATTCATGATTGTATTAAAGTCTGTTAATCTATGCAAATATCATTAGGCACCACTAATAACCAGGCAACTTTCTTCCATTTCAGGGAATGTGCTAAGTACTTAGGCTATGTGGGTCACTTCCGGGCGGCAGGGAAGGAGCAGAGGCAGACAGCAGGCTGTTCTGGAAACCCTTTCCAAGCACAGCCCTGCCCAAGACAGAATGGGTGGGCACTTCTGCAGGGTGCTTTGGGAGTCTTAGAAGGTTTTCAAGCCATCACACATCTTCCCTGCTGTCCAGAGGGCCTGACTGGTCACCATGAACCGTCATTCCTTCCTTTGGACTAAGGCTTCGGAGGGCCTTGTTCAAATGCACTAACCTGGAAGGAAAACGCCATCAGCTCAGTACCCACCATTAGTTCTCTAGAACTGGCAAGGTATTCGAGGGGACGTAGGGCCTTGCTGTGCTGGGACAAGGGACTGGTCAGTTTTTGCAAAGGTCGGAAAGAGGGCTGTATCTAATATGGGTTCTGTCTGAGTAGAGCTGGACAAAATAGGTTGTTCTCAGGGATACCTATGGACCCTGGAGACTGGGAGGGACGTCTTTGATGTGGTGGGGTCAGGGGAAGTGGGTGACTAGCAGTCAATATGCCATGAGCTGCCCGTCATTCAGAGGGATTCTAAGTCCCCGTGGCCTCATACACTGGGTCCTTAGGTCAGCCTGGTGCTGTAGGCCTCATTATCCTGTTGCCCAGGTGAGGTTAGGCTGAGCCCCCTGCCCCATTCACGACTGATGGGAACCAAACCTAGGCCCCTCGCCAATAAGGCCAAGCAGAGTTCCCATCTTACCTTTGTTAAAGGTAGACCTAGATCACACCGAGGTGGGGGGCCAGGCTCCCCTCCCAACTCTGAATGTTCTCAGACTAAACCTGCTCCTTAATATGCAGGTTACTGATATCGTCGGTTCCAACAGCATTTCTTGAGCTCGTGCTATGGAGCAGGCACTACGCTAGGCGCTCCCAGTAGCAGAACACAGAAACTCCTTGCCCAGCATCTGCTGAGAGGCTGACTCACGCTTTTAACTCGAAACGGATGCAGGACTCAGTCCTTCTCACTCCTTTCGGCTGCATCAGAGGCTGAAGTTGAGAAGCCAGCGCAGAGAATAGCAGCCACTGGGCCCAGGTTGCAGTTTCAGGGCACTCGGTGCTAAACTCAGGGTTCCTAACTGCAGATCTGGGGTGTGTCCTGCTGCCCCCCCACCATGATCGTCCCCTCGGGGTGGGTGACTCTGGTCTCACAGATAACATGGCACCAGGCCTAGGGTTGGGCTATGGCGGGGCACGTTCTGCTCCTTGAGCTCCCGCTGTCTTCCTTGGATCAGCACGCCCAGACTTTTCAAGGTTAAGAGCCATTTTTAACATCAAAAATTCATCAGCACCCCCCTTGACAGATGTTTTACTTTGAGTATCCATTGTTTGAGAGAATGCAAAATGGCAATAAGCTACCTTGAATTCAGCAGTGCTTTTAAATGAATTGGTACTTTTAACATCGCAACAGCATCTATGTGCATTTGAAAAATAGTCACATCTACCTAGCAGTGAAGTATTTCTGACGCAGTCAGCAGACAAAGCTCGAGGTGCCTGGGACCCCAAGGTCGGATGGCACCTCTGTCCTTGGCTATCTGGCTGCTGTGTGCTGGGAGGAGAGAGAGGGGCATGTGGTGGGGGCACTCCCTATGGCCACCAGTGGGGGACCCAGGCTGAGAGCTCTTGTCGCCCCCTCTCCTCCTCCTGTTCCTCTGGCTTCAGCCTCCTCTTCCTTGCTCCAAGCATCGGGGAAGTGGGGGCCTTCTGCTGTAGTCCACACTTCCCCCTGCCCACACACCTGGCCCCACCTTTTGTCCTATTAGGATTACGGACCAGCCTCCAGCCCTTCTCCCAGGCACAAGCTGTCCTCCCTAGCCCCACCCTCCTTCTCCCGCATCTTCTTCTCTATTCTTAGGCACTGTGGGCCTCCATGCTTATCTGGTCCCTCTGATCAGAGAGGATGTTTTCTGGCAAAATCAGTCATGTTGAGGTGACAGAAGCCCCCACATTTCGAAGGCTACTGAGTCCAAAGGCCTAGAACTCAAAGGATGGAATGCTAAGACCTAGGGCAGGCAAGCAGAGTTATATTCTATTTTGCGCACCAGAGAAGGCTTGGCACAGCTGTTGGAGACATCAGGCGCCAATCCCGCCTACGCCACTTACTGCCCAGGAGAGCCTGAGCCTGTCACTTGGCCTCTGGGAGCCTCAGTTAGCTGATCTGTCAGATGGGGATATAACCTTGTTATCATGAAGCCTTGGTACTGAGAAGGAGGCAGAATGTGTGGAAATGTCCAGTGGGCATGGAAGGGCGGCTAGCACCATCACCCGCAGGAGAGTCTGACTGCGGTGGAGCGGAGAGGACTGGTAGGCAGCTGGGGGCTCGCCCTCCTCCTTCCCTCCCAGACACGCCTGCTTTGTGCGAAAGAGGTCCCACATGCTTGTCACCGCTGGCTGACCCCCGCAAGACCTGTTGGTTCCAGGCTGTGTCTTGCTTTTCAAAACAGGATTCTCTAGCTCCTTACAGACAGGCCCTTGTGCTGAATAGAACGCTACGTTCTCTGCTCTGTGCACCCATGTCAGGTTTCCTTCCTCATCCCCACCCCTTCCCACCCTTTTCTTCCCGGAGAAGCTGGTCAGGGTGGCCTGGCCTCTGGTGTCCTGCTCTACCCTTCCACAGCGGGGTCATTCAGGCCCCAATCCAGAAGCACTTTGACCCAAGGTCAGGTCTACTCCCGTACCTCCTGACACAGTCCCTTGAATAGAGTTTGTTGACCAACCACAGGCATGACTGATGAATACGAAAAGGGGCCCAGAGCTGGCCAGCGGGTTTCTGAAGCATGGAATGTCCCCTTTCTGCCATTCTGCGACTTACTTGATCTGCCAACCTGAAGGCCTCAGGAGGCCCCGTGAGTGACGAGAGCAGGCAACTCTGTCATTAGCAGTGTCAGCTACACTCGACGGTGACCATGCTCCCGCCCTTCAGAATAGTTTTTTCTCCTGACGAAATGGACACTCCCCTCCCCATCTCGTTAGTCATTAGAAATAATAATGTCTTGCAAATTTGCAGCCTTTCCAGTTCCCAGAGCCACGTGTTCTCCTGAGCTTCTGTGAGCCTCACAACCGTCCAGTCTGGTGAGCAGGTCGGGGAGCGATAGGGCAGGGTAGCTGAGAGGTGCGGAGCCAGACCACAGGGTTTCAAATACTGGCCATGCTGTTGACGAGCTCGGGGACCATTAGCAAGTTGCCTAACTGCCCTGTGCCTCAGTCTCCTCACCTGTACATCGGGATGACAGTGGTATACCCACCTCACGAAATTAAAGTGCTCCCAAGCAGGCCTTGGCCCTTGGCTGAGTTAGCTGTCCCGTCCTCTCTAAGGCGTGGTCCCTGACAGAAGGACTGAATGGATAAGCCTATGCCTGTGCCATACGGGCCGACACCTGCCACACTCCAAAACCCAACCTGCTCTGTGGGGTTGGAGGGCGTGACCTTGGCCTCTGGGGTGCCTGCACCTATGGGGGAGAGGGACAGGCCTGCCCCCAGGAAGGGAGGTCCTTACTAGGTACAGCGGGGGCTCAGGAAGTGCCCCCAGCCTGCAGGCTCAGGGAAACATCAAAGAGAAGCTTCTGGTGGCTGCAGGAAATGAGCCCCACTGCAACCTACATACACAACAAACCCATCAGAGAAGGCGGAGGTGCAGGAACCTGAGCTGAAAGAGAAAGTTGGTTCAAGATCAGTCTTGAGCAGAACCGGGTTCCTTGATCTTCTGCGGGCTGACACCCTCACAGATGTGGGTGGCCACGACTAGTTTTCTGACCTTTGGCATTTAGACCCCATTATCTGAAGCCCTCAGAAACACTGCGGCCACCCATCCATCCACATTTACCGATTGCTATTTAAGTACCATTGATCATAAATCTGCTTTCAGCAATCATTTTTCTCTCATCTGTGCATCTATCTATCATCCAACATTTAATCTGGGTATCTAGCATCTATTAATCATGTCTGCCATCCATCCATCTCTGTGTCTCTCTGCAGTCCATTATCAGTCAGGAGTTAATTCAGTGTGTACTTAAGCATGGGCCCGCTGAGTTCCACGGAGAAGGGGGCTGGGGGACAGCAGTGACTCCAGGAGGACTAAGGTGGCAGGAACAAAGATGGACAGGAAGGAAGCCTGAGAGCTGATGGAAGAGGCTGGGACCCTCCTCTCAGAGCAGGGCTGGCCCGGCCTTAGCTGTCAGGGCAGAGAAGATGGGAGCCACATTCCCCCCAGCACCAGCAAGCACAGAACTGTCTGGAAGGCTGAGCTCCTGCAGGCAGGCCTAGGGCCAGACAGGTGGTGCCTGAGGGGAGATGGCCAGGAGCAGCCTGGAGAAGAACTGTCACAGCTCTTCCCAGCCCCAGTTGCATGTTGGTATTACCCAAGTCGCTTTCAAAAAAACCAAAAACCAAAGCCAACATACTGATGCCTGGGCTCCAGACTAGTCCCTGTCTCAGAAGCAGACGTCCGTATTTTTGAAAGCCTCCAGGTGATTTTCCAGCAGTCAGAGCCAAGAACCAGCAACCTCTAAGATCCAGGACCCTGGCTGTTATTCTGGAAAGGGTGTACCAAGGAAGGAGGGGCAGGCTCTGCTTTTCTAGGGAAAGGCTTGGGCTCTGGGCAGGGTTGGGCTCTTTGGTGGCGCCTGTGAGACAACTTTCTTCTGAGCTGCCTCGAGACTCCTGCCGGGGTGTTCAGGAAGCGTCAGCCCCACATTGGGTGGTGCTGGAGGAGGGTGGGTCGGGAGGCCTCTGATGATCCCTTCCAGGCTCACCAGAAGTCCTCGTCACAGTGTCCAGGGTGGGGACTGGGCTTGACAGGTGTGGCGTCTGGACTCAAGGATGACAACTGCTGTATTAGACTAGAAAGGTTGACCCCACGGTGCTTGCCCCTCCCCAGGAAGACCAGCAGTGGGCTGTGAGAAGTTGGGGTGCCACTCTCCTCCCTTGTCCCACAAGAAGCAAAGCCCCACTCTCAATGTGAAAACTGGGCCATGGGTCAGAGGAGCAGGGGCGTTTCGCCCCATTCCCCTGTTGTGCAGGAGGCGTGGAGGAGGGGGGTGGACCCAGGACCACCCACTCTCTCTGTAAGGCTGTAGGAAGTTGGGCCACAGCTGGAGGATGAGGGGAGCTTGTGGCTGGGGTTTGGGTTGGTCTGCGGCCGGGTGGTCTGTATCCCTCGGGCACAGCTGCGCAGCTCTACCACGCACTGAACGAGCCCCGAGCCAAAGTGAATAGAGATAAGTGGCCCTAAGTGGGTCTTTTACTTCTTCCCCGGTACCTGCGGCCACCTCGACTAGCGTCTCCATCCTGTCAGTGAGCTGTTCTTAAGAGCAATCCTTGGTCTCTCCTCCTCTTGTGCCCTAGGATACTTGGCCGCCCTCCCCCCACCTGTGCCCTGCAGAAGCCGCCTCTTTTTGCCAGAATAACGCCTTGCTTTGTCTGTCTCCTTGAGAGCTGAGGACAAACTGGCCATAATTTATGCTCCCACATGATATAAAGGGAAAAAGGCCCCATTATGCTATAAATTATCCTGTGATGGGTGAAATGCTGCAGAGTGCACCAGACGCCGGTGGAAACCCCATTAGACAACAGGGTTTGGCTGCCGAGAAGTCCCCACAGAACCCCAGGCCGTCTGCTGTGCGCCGTGTGCCTGGTAAGGATAATGTGGCAGATCAAATGTATCATCAGTTACCTGGAGAGATGGCCACGCGCCGCTGCCCCAGAGAAAGGTGACTTCTCCAAAGAGCCACTTCGTGTCCCGGGCTCCTCCTGGAAAGCCTGGTGCAGACTCAGTGTGGGTCGAGGGTCAGAGAGCCAGAGAGGGTGGCAGCAAGGGGTGTGGTGGTGGCCCCCAGACCCCTCCCCTGTATTGAACCTCCTGGGCTCAGTTCCTGCCCAATTCAGGGCCCCCGTGCCTGCCCATTGCCTCTAAGAGTGTAAGAGACAAGTGTGCAGGGGCCATTCATGGCCCCCAGGGTGGTGACAGTCCCTGAGTTCTAGTCCTATCTCCTGAAACGTGCAGCAAGCCCTCGAGGGCACAGAGCCACAGCTGTGCTCTGGGGAGCCACCAGGGGGCTGGAGGGGCACGGACCCCCCAAGAGTGGATTCTGCCAACAGGTCCCATGTCCTGTGTGGGGAGGCAAGAGGACCCTGTGGCCTAGACCTCAGGAAGGGGAAGGCCTGAGGACTCATCAGGAAAGAGCTGACTTCCTTATCACCCAGGGAAGTTTAAGACAGCTGGGCTTTGGGCAGAGGGGCGAGTGAGCCTGGGGAGGGCCTGTGAGGCCTAAAGAGAGGTCCTGAGACATCAGAAATCAAGGGGAGCCTGCTGTCTTGTTGCTGAGCTGCAGGTTATGGGTGCCCTGCCTAGTTCCCCTTCCGGGCTCTGAACTGAAGCTCTGGACGTGGAGAAGCAATGGATCATTAGGCCTTTGCCAGCTATCTGTGTGCACACAGAAGGGTGGTGAGAAAGGAGAGGAGTGAGATGTCCAGGTAATGCTGTCCTCCACCAGAAGGAAGGGGACCAGAGAGCTCTGCTCAGAACACGGAGTGTGGTCTCTGCTTCACTGATGACCGAATGTGTATTCTTGGGAAAGATACTCAGCTCTTCTGGGCCTCAGTGGCTTCATCTGCACGGTAGGAATAATCAAATACCCATGATACCTGTAAAGTGCTTCTCTCACTGCCTGGGTGCGAGTGTTCGATAAATGAGAACCATGATGACTTTTACTATTGTTGCTGTTTTAACCACCTCCTGGAGTAAGCGAGTCGGTCTGGGATGGGAGCTGGTCTGATCGGTGCTGCCGGGGGACGGTGGACGTGCTGTGATGTGGGAGCTGGGTCCACAGGCTCTGGTCATGAAGGGGCGATGTGGGGGCTGTATAGGCTAGTGCTACGAATTGGGGGAGCTAGGCCAAGCCTGGGGAGCACGTGGTCGGCAGTAAGAATGGGCGCAGGTGAGGAGCCTAGACCCAGACTGTGAGACCCGGGCTAGTGTGCAGGGGCCAGAGGTGAGGGACCAGGCCCTGGGCCTTGAGGGAGGTGTTCAGACTGTGGTGGGTGCGAGACTAGGAAGGAGCACGTGCACATGCACTGCTCCTCCCTTACACCACATGCCCTTGAACACCTGCTTCTGCACCTGCTGTTCCCTGACCTGGGCTGTCTGCCACTAGCGATTTCTACCTGGCAGACCCCGCCCGTGAATCTTCAGGGCCCAGCTCAAGCCTCTGAGACCCCTGTCCACACTCTGCCCTCATGGCCACCCCCCGGCTCCAGGCTCTGCGCCTGCGCTCACCTCCAGGGCCCCTGGTTTCCTGGAGGTCAGTGCCTCATCCCCAGCACCTGCCCCCATGCCAGCCCCATCCGAGTTCCGATCCCAAGGCTCACTGAGCAAATGGGTTCATTTATTCATGTCAACAAATATTTAGCGAGCATCCACTATATGCCAGGTGCTTCAGACATTGGGTGCTCAGCAATGAACGAAATGGACTCACATCCCTGCCTCTATGGAAGGGAGGCTGGAGATACATAAGTGAGTAAAACAATGTGATACATGTTATGAAAAAAATAAAGGGAAGAAGACAGGGGTGTGAAAGTTGTGATGCAAAATAGCACGGTCGGAAAAGTTCAATGAGCGGGTGACACTGGATGGAAGGCCTGCAGGAGGTGAAGGCCCTGAAGATGTCTAGAACATGATCTCTCCGTCAGGAGGAGGGGCAGGACGCACAAAGGCCCCGGGGCAGAGGGGCACAGGGAGTGTTCCTGAGACAGCAAGGAGGCCCAGGTGTCTGGAGCAGAGTAGGAGGGATTCGGGAGAAATGGAGTGTGGGGCGCCTCTATAGTCCCTTACAGACCTCTAGAATGTTGGGCTTGTTCTCAGTGAGACGGGAGCCAGTGCGAGGTTTGAGCTGGAAAGAGATGGCCTCTGCCTTGGATTTGAACTGACCCCTCCGGGTGCTGTGTGGAGAGCAGAGAGCAGGGGCCTGGGTGGGTGTCAGGAGACAGCGAGGAGGTGACCCACACGACTAGGCTCGGCTCAGGCCAGATCCTGAAGCACGGGAGGCAGGCTGGCTGAAGGAATGAGAGTGAGGGGACTGGAAGCAGTTCTGTGGTCTCCTGCCTCCCCCCACCCCCAACATCAAACAGTGCCTGTCAGGAGGGAGCTGGCGGATCAAGGCTGGCACCGCCTCCCCCGGAGGCCAGAGCTGGCTGAGGGTCCTCATTTGCATCCCCGGTGGAGAGGGAGCCCCCGTCCCAGCCCCAGCCCAACAGCCTTTGATCTGGTTTGATGTCTCCCTCAGCCTTCTTCCCAGGCAGACAGGCTTTTATCCTTGGAGGGGGAGACAGCCCCCGCCCAGCTGCCTCCCTGGCTCTGGCTCTGGCTCTGATACAGTGTGTGCTGTGGGGACCAAGGAGGGCATGACTTTAACACTCACTCTTCACTTTGTGCTGAGAACCCACCTAGGCCTGGCTAGCGACCCCATGTCCCAGGTGAAGGGACTGGCTCTCCAGACGGTGGCTGACCCCATCACAGGGCTGCAGAGGGATCCAGCCCAGGCTCCTAACCCTGGGGGTGGATGGATGCTGTGAACAGCCCCCACCAATTTAAGGAGGGACAATTGTTGGGATCGCATGATGAGAGGAGCCCCCTGCCCTGTCAACACCCCCCACCCCACTTGGAAGGCAGGTTTGAGGCTGCATGCTGCTTTCCGGGGGGAAGGAAAGGGGCTCTCCTAGGGCTGACAAATAAGAGGCAGGGGAGATCTTGGGACTTGCAATCTTGAAAATAGCACAGATTATGATTCAGATGATTGGTTTGAGACCTGCTGGTCCCTTAGGAGCCAGAGGTGCCTAGTGGGTCTGGATGAGCAGGACTGGTGGAAATGGCACGTGGTGGGGCTCAGCGTAACTTTGGGAGAAATGCCTCATTTGGAATCAATCCAGGTAGCCCTCCTGGAGGAGGCTGGGAAACCTCTTAGTGGACCCCCAAACACTGCCATTTGGTCAAGGTGGTGCAAAGGGAAGCCTGGCTTCTCAGGCTGGGCTGGGCAAGCATGACTTTGTTCATTTTGCAGTATGTGGGAGCCCTCTCCACATCCCTGGGGATGAGGGTGGGGGTGGGCATCCTCACTTCACCAGTTGGCACCCCTATGGGTGGGTAGCAGTAAGGGCTGTAATTGGCGCAAAGAGTGCATTTACTGAGCATTCACTATGTGCCAGGCTCGGGGCGAAAACCCTGTGTATTCAGCTCATTTAACTTCTAACAGCCTGACCCGGTGGGCACAGCAGCTATTCTTTCCCTCTTACAGATGAGGAAACTGGGCCCAGGGAGGTACATGACTTGCCTAAGTTTGGTTTGACGAACAGCTTCAGTTAATGCCTAGAAGATATCCGCCCCCCCCAGCTCCAATTGAGGTCGAGTCCTCGGGCCTCTCATGTCCCTTCACTGAAGGTCCTCCTTGATCTGCAGTGAAGTTAGGGAACAGGAGTAAGCCTTTTCCTCCTTGGACTCACTGCCTGTGGGCCGTGAGCACTGAGATCATCTCCAGGAAGAGTAGATGGTTCTGGAATCCAGGAGGCACCCTGGGAAGTCCCCTGGTCCCAAAGTAAACAGCCTGAGAGATGCCTGAGCACCCTGTATGGGCCAGTCCTCAGGACTCCAGGTTCTGCCAGGAGCTGAGGCAGGCACGTGGGGCACCCCGGGCTCCCGGCTCCGGCCCCAGCCAGACCACCTTGGGGTCCAAAGCCTCCAGAGCAGGAAGGAAGACCTCTGGCTCAGTGATTGTGAATGTCTGGCATTTTTTCCTCACTCCCCAAACTGCTGACCCAAAGGAAAGTGGCTTTTGCCAGCCTGGCCCTGTATCTCCCCCACTAATTCCTCTGCCCTTCCCACCAGCCACAGACCTCAAAGCCACTTATTCCCCACCCTGGCCCCTGGCCCTGGGCTTCTCCCAGCTCCCGTCCCCCACAGACCCGCCCTCAGCAGCCGGAGGGAAGAGAGCAGTAACAGTCCACTGTGGCAATAAAAGGCATTAAACCATCTGAACGCTCGCCCACAGCGCCGTCTCTCCTTAAGCAGGAAATATTGTTTAATGCCGATGGTAATGAGCGAATCGAATTTTGGAAATTAAACCGGAATTTGAGCATTAGCGCTAGGGCGCTGGTATTTGGCAAGTCAAGGGGCGCTGCTGCCACCACCTCCGCCCCACTCAGGGGCCCACTCCCCCTGCAGAGCCCTGGAGATGTTCCCTGCACGTCTGCCCTCCCCCCCACCCCCAGGCACCACTCTGAGATATCCTAAATTGGGGCCTGTCCTAAACCTACTTTTGCTCTCCGGCTTCTGTGTTTCCCGGCCCACCTTTTAAGATGCAAATCCTTCCAGCCAGAGCCCCATTCTGCCCTGATGCCCAGGGTGAAGGAGTGCAGGAGTCTTTGTCGCTTAGGGAGGGACTGGAAAGAGACTCTGGCAACCAGATGCCACTGCCTTTTCATAAGCACCTACCCACCTATCTCTCTGGCTCCTGGGGTGGCACCCAGAGCTTCTTAGAGGTTGGGAAACTGAAGTTTAATTAGACTGACGTTCTGGGAAAATAAAAAAGACTCGTGAGGCCAGAGGAACGGGAGAGGTGTGTGCTGGTGGAGGGGATCCGGCAGGAGGCCCCCGGAAACGAGCAAAATCGAACCAGAGCAGGTCCTCCCATTACAAGTCCTGTTGGCACGCAGGGACCTCTCAGAGTGGGTGACAAGAGCAGCCCAAGGGGTCCCTCCCACCTCTCAGACTTTGCTCAAATTCTGTGGTAGGCTTGGAGCCCCCCCCCCAGCCTTCAGCACATAAACACTCCCTACCTCCCCTGTTGGCCCCTCTGGTGTGCAGTTCAGAGCCATTTCCTGGCTGTCCTCTCGCACAGCAGGTGCTCAATAAATGCTTTCTGAAGGAGCCTCCAGCGGTGGACCCAGGAGGGAGGGCAGGTGCTGTGACCCAGGCCCTACTCGAAGTGGCCGTGAACCCCCTTCACTTGACACAGGACTGGGTACTTTTTTCATGCATTATTTGGGGGGTGGTGTAGACTCTGCCAGTCCCTGCAGTGGCGGGAGGACACAGGGCACAGAGAACAGAATCGCCCTCTCTGGGTGCAGGCAGGGCCGAGGAATAGTGCCCACCTTCCGTTGCTTGGCCCTTCTGGGGTGTCGCACTCCCGCTCCCCAGAACCGCAGGTGCTCCCCACCCCCGCAGACACGGGCACTCACTTTTGAAAAGTGCAGGGAGGCAGGAGCAAGGGGCTATGGGATCCGGAAGTCAAGAGACCCCAAGAGGCTGCAGTTACCCATTTTGGAGCGACCTCTCTGCTCCAGCTTCCTCATCTGCAAAGAGCTGGGACTGCAGGCACTGTCCGGGGCCCTCTCCAGCTCCGCCACTCTGTGGCCTTGTTCCCTGGGGGGACGGCACACTAGTTCTGGGGCCCACAGTGCGCAGCCCCCGCGGGCTTTGCCTTGTTTGGCAGCGGCCTGCTGTAGATGGGCGGTCTCCCCGTCAGGGGTGCACGCAGGGCTCCAGTGAGTGGATTCACCTCTCTCGTTACTTTTGCAGGAGCAGTGCTTGGAGCCGCGTCTGGCACAGACAAAGTGCTGGAAAACAGTTGAATGACTGAGGAGCATGCTCCCTTGCTCTCTCTGTCCCTTGACAGGGGGAGCCCATGTGAATACTCGAAGGTTGGGGAGGTTTGGGCCTGGATTCCACCCTGGGAGTCAGAAAATGAGCATATTGCAACCCCCTACCCTAAGCTGGGCTCTGCTGAGGGGAGGATACTGGGTTCTAGTCACTAGCCTCCCCTTGTTCACATATTTGGGCCCCATGACTTCCCACCCAGGGGCATTTTCAGCCCCCCCCCCCGGCTCTGAGGTCTCTCCTGGCCTCCTCACCTCCCTGAAGGAGCAGCAACACCCCCATATCCCAAGCGTGGGAGGCAATGGACTTAAGGCCCAGGGCTTACAGGGGAGAGTGAGGACATCACCCAGGGACCCTGCATCACCTCGGACAGGCAGCTGTGCTCAGGGACTGCTCGGCCTGTCCCAGGAGTTAGGGGTCTGTGTGGATGTTAGAGAGGGCGGGAACAGGCTGGGGAAACTGAGTCATCCTCTGAGACGCTCACTAGATTGGCATCAGATCCAAGACACCAGCAAATGGTACCATTGGTCATCTGAGACCATCTGGGGACAGTGCCGTGGGAAAGTAGCCAGAGGGGGAGGAGGTCACAGGGGGTGGGGTGACAGGGGAGGTTGTCCATCTCGGCTGGTCAGTCACAGCCTGAGTCTGGTCCCCCCAGAGATGACCTCTCCCCATCTAGGACACACAGCAGGGGGTGGCCCTCCTGACCAAATCAGGGTAGGGCAAAAGAAGGGGGGGTGGCACTCTATTTCCTCTTCCTCCTGGATAGAGAACCCCGAGTAGTGGCCCTTGCTGTTGTTACTGCTCACCAGGTCCTGTCCCTGTAGAATCCCTTGGAAGCCTAGCATCTACCGCCTGAGGCAGGACTGACTATTCCCATTTTGAAGACCTAAAGACCCAGGTGGGAAGCAGTTATGCAGCTGCAAAGCAAGGGAGCTGGGGTTTAGCCCTAGGGCCTGGGCCCGCAAGAGAGTCCCCCTTGGACTCAGAGCCCTTCCAGCCTCTGGTCTGAAAGAGAACCCTTAGAATCACACCAAAGCCCAGTGGAAATGAAGAGGGGAAACGGGGTGCATTTGAGGATCCTGGAAACCACCAACATCTGAGTGGGTGTGGGGTCACCCGAGAATCCCTGGGGGAGTAAGAATGGAGCAGATTTCTTTAGTTCCTTGCGGTCTTCCAGAAAGGCAAGACTAGCTGCAGTTTCCCTGGGGAGATCTGGGTGGTCGGGGAGAGGAGCCTGGCCCCTACACGTTTGGAAAGTGCTCCAGAAGGAATGGCTCTGGTCTAGACCGAAGAGCTGTAAGGAAGGCAAGATTTCAGGGGAGAGGAAGAAAAAACTAGGGGGAGAAAAAACTGGCAAAAGGAAAGTGGCTTGGTAGAAAGGCACGTGTGGATGAATTTTAATGTAATCAGAAGGCTGTCATAATGATAATAAAGGAATGCATTCAGACGTCAGGAGAGAGGAGAAGGCGTGGGGCTGCGGTCCCAGCATTTAAATCAGGCTCAGGTGGAGGAGGGGCCTACTCTTCCCTCCCTCTTTCCTTCCCAGGGTGGAGATGGAATTTCTAAGCGAGAGGGCCAGGGATTAGCTGGAGGCAGGGGGTTTCACTTTATTGTCTTTCCGGAAATCCCATTTAATCGGAGTCTTTAAAAGGCGCTGGGGGCAAGAGGGAGCCCTAGGCCGGCCCGGAGCGCAGAGTTGTAATGGCTCAGGACTCCTCTGAAGGCCTGAAAAGCTCTGTCCACTTCCTGCAAAATGCTGCTGCTGCCCCGGGGGGCTCAGCAGAAGCCCCTGAACATCTCTCCTCTCTCTCTGCCCTCTCCTCTGCCCATCTCGCTGTCTGTTTCTTCTTCTTCTTCTTTTTAAGATTGTATTTATTTATTTGAGAGAGAGAGAGAGTGAGCATGAGCGGGGAAGGGGCAGAGGGAGAGAGAGAAGACACCCCCTGAGCAGGGAGCCTGAGATTATGACCTGAGCCAAAGGCAGACACTCAACCAACCAAGCCACTCCGGCGCCCCTCTTTGTCTGTTTCTGATTCTTTTCCCTCCATTTCTGCCATGTTCCTTCGCCTTCTGCCCCTAACCCCATCTCCCCCCATCCCTCCTCATTTTCACCGCTCCTCCCTCCCTCCCTCTCTCCCTCCCTCTCTCTCTCCTTCCTTCCTCTTGGTTTCCCAGCCCAGAGTTTGGAGTCTCAGAGCCCTGAAGATGGGGCCGGGGTGTGCCTGGTCCTGGAATGGCCCCAGAAGCCAAGTCAAGCAGCCCAGTCAGGGGCAGGTTGCAGGGCTGGGGCTCCAGGCCCCAGAGCTTTGGCTGAAGTCCACTACTGGTGAAGGCCAGTGCCGGTGGTCCCCAGCCCAGAACTGGTAACAGGAGCTGGCAATGGTGCCCTGTGGGGCATGGAAGGCTCTGGGACCCAGGGCCATGCCGTCATTGAGAAGGTGCCGGGTGCTGAGTGCTCTGGGCTAAGGGCTACTAGCAGGGCAGAGGTCAGGGCTTCCTGAAGAGGAGGACTCAGGGGTGGCCTGTACAGCTGTTGAGGTTGTGGAATAGACGGGAGGTTCAGTGGGGTGGAGTCTGGAGCCCATGACCAAGAAAGAATGAGACGTCTTTGGTGCAAAATGGTGGTTTATTGAAGCACGGGGACAGGCCCCGTGGGCAGAAAGAGCTGCTGCCCCGGGTTGTGAGGAGTGGCTGATTATACACCATGGGGTTGGAGGAGGGGAGGTAAAAGGGAGGTTGAGAAAATACTTCCATATGTTAAAGAAGATCCACAGGAAACCGGAGGCCTTGCCATTGTCAAGTTAAGGTTGTTTTTCCCTCTAGCAAGGCGTTAACATTAAGATGGTTGGGAACTCCCTGGAGGCTGCAGATTATAAGGACGTTTAATTGTATCTACATTCCCTTCCGGAAGCTAGGTTATTGACAGAAATACTTCGTTCTTGTAAATCGCTAAGGGATTTGTAAACTGAGGGAGACTCTGGTCTCTATAGGTTGACTATTTCTTTGTCCTTTAGGGCAGTGCCTGAGGAGTGTCACATACATTCCATGGAGGGGTGTCAGTCCCTGCTTTGTCCTCAGCTTGCCTTCTGTTCCCTCATCACAGCAGTGCAGGGACCTGTTGGTTTCCTCTGCTCTGCTCCAGACCCGAGGACAGCCCCTCAGCTCTATGTGAACTCCCCTGGCAGTGGGGGCTGGGGGGGGTTCTCTCTGGGGCTGGAGGTGCCAACCAGCCTGAGCACACACGGACATGGTCCCAGAATGCTCTCACCTTCGGAGGAACCAGGAACTCAAGGCCATTGGCAAGGTGGGGGTGTGCATCTCTGTAGCCTTGGCTGTGTGTGCCTGTGTTTGTCAGTCATTCGAGAGTCCACAAACATGGAAGTGAGCACCTGCGGAGTGCTGCTACCGCAGGGATTCCACCCGCCACTACAGCTGCATAACAGTTTGGCCCCAAACTGAGTGGTGTAAAACAACCATTTGTTACGCTCATGGGCCCTGCTGGCTAGGAATTCAGACAGGGCCCAGCACGGGAGGCCTATCTCTGCTCCAGGATATCTGGGCCTCAGCTGGAAGACTCAAAGGCGGGGGTCTGGAATCATCTGCAGACCCATTCACGCCAGGTCTGGTGGTCGATGTGGGCTGTCAGCTGGGGGCCTGGGTTCCTCTCCATGGGGACAGCCGTGCCAGCTAGTTGTAACTTCAACACGGCAGGGGGGCTGGCTTCCACAGAGAAAGTAGGCTCAAAGACAGGCAAGTAGAAGCCGATCCCTTTTATGACCCAGCTTAGGAATCAGCAGGCATCACTTCTGCCTCCTCTATTGGGTAGAGCAGTCACAGCCCCGCCCAGATTCAAGGGGAGGGAGCACAGACCCCACCTTAGTGGGAGGAGTTCAGGGCAGATGCAGTAACCTTGTGGGATGGGAAATCTGGCCGCCACAAGTGGGGCTGCAGAACCACACAGTCCAGCAGGATCCCTGTTCCCCTCAGCACAAGGCCAGGCCAAGTGGTGTCAACAAACCACTTGGGACTCAACACATGGGTAGAGGGAGGCTGGTGAGGGAGTCCAGACTTCAGGAACAGGGCCCCCAAAAGTGCCCAGGGCTAAATTTGGAAGCATGAAATAGGAAGGGCCAGACCAAGGAAGGGACACCAGATGGAGGTAAAAAACAATGTGAGATAGAAAGAAGGTGTGACCCTGGGAATGGTACAGGCCCTTCATCCATCCACTCCATAACTCCCTGCTGAGGGCCCACTGTGTGCCAGATATGCTGTTCCAGCCAACGCCTGGTCTCTTCCTTCAGCAAGGACGTGAGGTGGGGGCAGGAAGTTAGAAACCAGAGACACAGGCAAGGCAGTAAATGATTGTCCTTTGAAATCTGGGCCATGAGAGGGAGGAGCTGAAACAGAATAAAAGAGAGCAGGAAGGAGGGACGTTGATGAGGAAGCAATATTTGAACTGAGACCTAGAAGAAGAGAAGAATTCAGTCTTGTGATATGGGAGGTACTTTGAGCAGCAGGAACAGCCTGTGCAAAGGCCCTGTGGCAGACTTGCCTGTTGTGAGTTAATTTTGGCATCTGTGGGTGAAGGTGGCTCAAGAAGATAGCGTGTGTCTAAGAGGATGGAGGAAGGGAATGCAGGGCTGTCCAAACAACCCATGTGCCACCCGTGGGCCATCTGTGTGCCATAGGTGAGCCGCCAGACCAGTGGCCTTGCTCCCTCTGGGCGGGAGGGGGCACAGTCGCTGCCATCCACCTCCCTTGACCAAATCCCTCCTTCCTCACCTCCTCTTCTGGCTATGCTCTCCCTCTTCCCCAAACCCCTCACCCTGTGACCGGTCCTGCTCTAGCTACGCCCCAGCCCTCCCCCTCCGGCTATGAGCCCTCTCCCCTGCCCAGTTCTTCCCTACCCCCCCTACCCCCTTCCTCTTCGATCGTGCCCTCTTACCCCGGGCCAGCCCCGGGGCAGCCCGGCTCCCCTGGCCCGGGTAAGCATCTCCTAATTTTGTTCCAGAAGATAGAAAACTCTTCGTGGGCATGCTCAACAAGCAGCAGTCCGAGGACGATGTGCGACGCCTCTTTGAGGCCTTTGGGAACATTGAGGAGTGTACTATCCTGCGTGGGCCGGATGGCAACAGCAAGGGTGCGTGGGGGCGGGGCGGCGGAGCGGGCGGGTGAGGCCTCGGCCGGGCCCCTCACTGACCGCTGGGTCCTGGGCCGCCTCCCGCTGGCCGCGACCCGCGACCGGGTAGCCAGGGAAGCATGCTTGGAAGGGGCCAGGCGTTCCCGCCTGGGGATGAGGGAAGGCCGCTAGCCGAGTCCAGACAGGGGCAGGGAGACTTAAGGGGTCTTTTAATTCTCCCGCCGGTCCAGGTCTTTCTGTGTTTCTGTTTCTTGGTGTCTCTCTTTCTCAGTCTCTGTGGGTCACCCATTCTGCTTTCATCTGGGATGCGCCCTCTCCCCTCGGCCCCTCCCGTGCCCTGCGTTTCAGCCCTATAGTGCTTCTCTGGCCTTCCTGGGGGCCCGGCCCCGGCGGCGCCGTGGCTCAGCCTCTCCCGTCCCCCCAGGGTGCGCCTTTGTGAAGTACTCCTCCCATGCCGAGGCGCAAGCCGCAATCAACGCCCTGCACGGCAGCCAGACGATGCCGGTGAGTGGGGCAGGCAGGGGTGGGCTGGGGGCGGCCCGGGGCCCGGGAGGGATGGAGAGCCCCGCAGGACCCCGCCTGCCCTTGCGCTCCTTGCACACCGTGTCCACCCGTGCCACCCGTGCGGCGCTCACAGCCTCTCCAAGAGGCAGGAAGGCATTATCAATATCCCCATTTCTCAGACGAGGACTCCGAGGCCCAGATTGTTAAGGAACGGGACTGCCCCTAGATAAAAACCGCCCGCGGTGGGGTTAAGATCCCAGATGCCTGGGAGAGTGCAAGCGTGGGAGCTAGCTTCGGTTAGCCCCACCCCGCGCCCCGTGCCCCCTGGAGAGGATCGGGTGGGTCCAGGCTGGGGGAAGGACAGCTGGGAGAGGAGACAGCCGGGGCAAGTGGGCCTCACGCTCAGTAATGGCTGCAGGGAGCCTCATCCAGTCTGGTGGTCAAGTTTGCCGACACTGACAAGGAGCGCACGATGCGGCGAATGCAGCAGATGGCTGGCCAGATGGGCATGTTCAACCCCATGGCCATCCCCTTCGGGGCCTACGGCGCCTATGCACAGGCAGTAAGTGGGGGCGCAGCCGGGCGGGGGGGGGCAGCTGTTCTCTAGCTCACTTTGCTCACAGCCCCAAACACCAAGGCCACCTAACTGTGCTGAGGGGAGCCCTGCTCCTGGCCCAGAATCTCCTGCTGCCCTGGAGCGTGAGGAGTGGTGAGGAATGAACCCAGGGAGTAGACACCAGAGGGGGTTAAGAGAAGGCTAGGCTGATGCTGGGTGGCTGCCTGGAGGAGGGGGTTGCTGCCCTGGTTCTACAGGGGAAGAGCTAGAGAGAAGGCCTCTGAGCCAGGCAGCAAGGTGGGTTACCTCAGCGCTGTTCTGCTAGTCAAACCCTAGGAAGCAGCTCTTGGAAGCAGCGAGAGAGGCCCAGGTGTCTGCTTGTCACCGCTCTCCTCCTGCCCTCACTCATGGAAGGGGTCCTCAGGCCTCTGGGCATTCCTGGCAGCGGCCCCCCACATCTGCACTTCCCCTGCTGTCCCCCCAGACCCTGCCTCCTGCTGCTGGCTGCCCATTTTTTCCTTCCACATTGGATCGGCCTCTGTCCACATCTCCCCTGGGCTGCCCCCCACCCCAGACTTGTAACCACAGCCCCCATATGCGTGGCACTGAGGTAGACCAGGATTCCGCTCTTCAGCAGTGTCCAAACCTGGCCCTGCCCACAACATGCCCAGTCCTCACTCACCTTTATGAGAACACTGGAGGTGCCCAGAGCTCGAGTCATGACCCTCCTGTTGCTTCTCCCCAGCAGACTCCAAGTTAGGACCATTTTAAACAAATCCATGCCAAGTTAGTTCTCCAGAGGCTTCTCTACCGTGTCTCTAGAGCCTTGGGTGTCACATCTCCATAGCGACAGACCTTTTACCGGGCTGACCAGCACCTGTGAAGCCTGTCCCCCTCCCCCTCTGCAACTTTAGAGTCCCTAAGACCTACCATGACTTACGATTACAGTTCTCTCAGGCGGTGGGGGTGGGGGGATGGAGCCGAACTGTCTGGGGTTCGGCTCCCGGGAGGCTGGTCTCCGGGACATGAGCCCCCTGGTGGGGAGGGCTGCCCCCCTGGAAGCGCATGATATTTTTTCCCCTTCCTCTGCCCCAGCTGATGCAGCAGCAAGCGGCACTAATGGCGTCAGTCGCGCAGGGTGGCTACCTGAACCCCATGGCTGCCTTCGCCGCCGCCCAGATGCAGCAGATGGCAGCCCTCAACATGAATGGCCTGGCAGCCGCACCCATGACCCCAACCTCAGGTGAGTGGGCAGGGCCAACACCGGGCCTGGCCAGGCAGGAAAGCAGCTGGACTTAGGGTGGGACCTGTTCATTGGCCAATTTTGTCTCCTAGGAGACCTTCCTATGGCAAGAGCACACATGTATGGGCCCAAGCAGTCCTCATCCTCCAGAAGTTTGTCTTAAGAATGTTCTAATCCCTGGGGACCTAAGGGAAGAGGGACTATGGGCCCCATGCTGTCAATGACATGATTTCAGGGTGGTGACAGTTTCACTCAAGTTATTGAACCATGTCAGGAAGCAATTCATCTTGTTCTCTTTTATAGATCTCTAGAAAGAAATTCACATGAAAACACCTCCCTTTGAGATCTGAGGGGTAAAGAGCCCTGCCCATTCTGTGACCTTGTTAGGTTGCTGGCCTAACTGCAGAAGAGGCCCATTTTTTCATTTTCCTTTAACCCAACTTAGACTCATTGGCTTTTCCCAAGACAACTGCACAATAAGCAAGAGAGGACCTCAAGAGTCATTAAAGGACAGGGGGCTTAGAAATAACCCCTTTCACAAATCTTGTTCATTAAAAATTTTTTTTTAATTTTTAAAAATTAATAAAGATTTTGTTTATTTTATTTTATTTTTTTGAAAGAGAGAGAGCCAGCAAGAAAGAGCCTGAGCTGGGGGGAGGGGCAAAGGGAGAGGGACAAGCAGACTCCCCGCTGAGTAGGGAGCCTATGCAGGACTTGATGCCAGGACGCTGGGATCATGACCTGAGCTGAAGGCAGACGCTTAACCAACTGAGCCAGTCGGAGTTCAGTTCAGTGATTCTCAACCCGGGCAATTTTGTCCCCCTGTCCCCCAGGACATCTGACAATGTCCTGAGACATTTTTGATTGTCACAACTGGTGGTGATGGGGCTACTACTGTAATCTGGTAGGTAGAAGCCAGGGATTTTGCTAACATCCTACAATGCACAGGACGGCTCCCCACAATAAGGAAATGTCTGGCCTCAAATGTCAATAGTGCCATTGACTAGTGCCTGGTCCCAAGGGTTGGCCCCAACACCCCAAGCTCTCATTCATCAAGCTTCCTTGACTCTCCATGCCCACACCACACTGGCAGCCTTTCTGACATCCAGGAGCTGTAGAAAGACCATGCTTCCTACATGAAGAGGAAGGCCCTTTCCAATAAAATCACCATGCCATCTACACCTTGGGCTCCACCCACCTGGCATAAGGAAAGCACAGGATATTGTCATCTGACCCTGACTTTACCCTAGCCACAGTGAGCATCACCTTTGCCTCCACTGGAGGAGGCCAAAGTGTCTATTTTGTGTATGAACAGGGCTGACTGTGGACTCTGCAAAGGGCTTTCTCCTTAAGGGCAAGGGAGCATCAGAATTAAGACCTCCTCCACTTGAGTAGCAAAACCCCTTGGTAAGGAGGCAGATCAGCCCCTTCATGATCCAGACAAGAGACCAGAGCCAGCAACTTAGAAGCCCCTTCCTGACTATACAAGGGCCAGCCCATCCTGACTTAGCCAGGGTGAGCAACAATCACTGAAAAAGATGAAAGGAAAATTAAGTGTGGTCAAAGTCAAGGACACTGAGAATAGTTTATGTGCTGCAGGTCCAAGATCATGCTGTAGTCACTGGTCAGGGAAGTCTTTATGGGGTACGCTGGAGTTGGACTCTGGCTTGAGGAATGGAGACAGTTGGGATGAGTGGTGTTACCATGCAGGGAGATAATCCAAGGCCTGATTCACAGATAGGATTGAGTTGGTAGGTAAAGTCTAGGTCTATTCCCAGGCCCTTGGAGCCAACGGGTGGAGCTCCATGGGTTGGCCTTCCTCACCTTGGTTCCACTTGCCTCCCCTCCTCCTCCACCCCTCTCCACCTCTGGAATCAGGTGGCAGCACCCCTCCGGGCATCACTGCACCAGCTGTGCCTAGCATCCCGTCCCCCATTGGGGTGAACGGCTTCACCGGCCTCCCCCCACAGGCCAACGGGCAACCTGCTGCAGAAGCTGTGTTTGCTAACGGCATCCACCCCTACCCAGGTAAGCATATCTGGTAGCCGTTCCTTCCTCATGCAGCACACTCCTCATCCATTCCGTCTCTGCCCTTGGTGTTATAACAGGGAACATGTGGCTCCTACCCTCTGCCTCTTCCTTGATAGAACCCCAAATGTGATGAGAGAGACCTAGCCTCTTGCCCTCCTTCAGGAAGCCCTTGGTTGGGAAGAAGAGACCAAATTCTCCTTCTTGGAGAGGTGTCAATCTGAGGGTGAGAAAGAAGCCCATTTGTGGAGCTCCGTCAGGACCGAGAATAGATACAGTTGTACAACCAGGTAGACAGGCTAGTAACTGCAAATTAATTGAAAGTGAATTTGACCCATAGGAAGTGAGGAGATGGATGCTAAGAGGATAATCGTACTTAGCATTGAGTAGGAAAAAACCTCTTGTAGGAAGGAAGCAAAGGCACATAAATTGGCAATCTGGCCTGTGCGTACCCATTGTGTCCGTGGATCCACACACAACCAGCACTTCGGACAGGGAATCAGAACCTTGACTAGCTCCCGAGAGCTTCCGGCATAAATTCTGGCACACAAGATCCAGGAGGCCTGCTCCTGATTAACTTTGTTCCTCTCGAACTTAGCATTTCTCTTGTGGTGAGAGTGCCCAGTTGACTTGAAGTAGCTGTTCTCTCTGCTTTTGAGGATGGACTGACAGGAGAGCAGGAAAGCTGGGCCTAAAACCCTAGAGTAGACTGTCAAGGGGCAACGTGATAGACTTGTGAAGAGTGCTGTCCTCCTTCCTGGAGGGCAGATGATTAGGTTACAGAGTCCCCATAAGTACTAGTAAGCACCAGCCTGTGCCAGATGAAAGGGGGACCCCCAGAAGGAGAACAGGACATGGGCCTATCCCATGGGAGGTCAAAGTCAGCCAGGAATACAATATACATTGACAGCATAATGAGACAATAAAGCAGAACAGAGTGTCAAAGAGAGTGAATGTTCTCTGCTTCGAGGTGTTAAAGGATTCAAATGAAGGGAGAGTTCTGTAGGCTGAAGAAGCCCAACACACCTTCCTGAGGAGGAGGCCCAGAGCAACTGTAACAGATGGGTAGGCCTTAGAGAGGTGAGGATGAACCAGAAACACACTCCTGTGGAGGGGGCTGTCCTGGAGGCCCAGAGACCTGGGTGGGGGGCTGCCTGGCAGGGGCAGGGGCTGGTAAGGAGGCTGGCCCAACTAGGACAGAGGAGGTCAGCTTGGGCCGCAAAGTAGTGCCCTCTACTCTGGTTGCTCATCAGAATCCTCCGGGTGACTTTGTGAAATCACAGAAGCCCAGAGATTCTGATTTCAGTGTCTGGAGTGAGGCCCAGACAGCCATGGAATATGAAAGTTCCACCAGCAGCAGAGTGCAAGGTCACTGTGCTAGCTAGAAGAGAATTTCCTGACTTTGACCTTGGAGTTGTCTCTGAGCTGATCCCAGTGCTTGCTCCACACCTCTCCCCTCACTGCGTAGATAAGAGGCCAGAGAAGCCCAGAATGAAGTGGCAAGGCCAAAGGATCTGGAGTGTTGTTGAAGAGTGAAGACTCCGTGCCGGCCAGGGAGGCAGGGAGGGGCTTGGCAAGCTGGAGGCGGGAGAGACCCCACCAATCTCAGGTTCTTGGGCTCCTCCCTGCTCAGGCTCACGGGCTGGGAGATCCAGTCCCCAACACATCTGGGTGGTTTCATTTCCCCCTCCTCCCTGCCTGCAAGCCCATCTGGATCTCTGGATTTTGACAAACCTGTTTCTTCCCCACCCCCACCAGCATCTGTGAGCTGTTTCCCTCATGGAATTTGGAAATGTTCCTCTCCCCCATTTGTAACAATCTGCCACATCCCATAAACAATTCCCTGCCAGAGCAGGAGGGAGGGATGGAGGGAAGGAAAGGAGAAAAGTAGTACATTAAAAAAATTAATTTACCATCTTTAAATGCAGAGTTTGGAGCTGCTGTAATGAGCGAGATCCTTCAAAGTGTTCACTCTTTGGCAGTTACTAATGAGGTCATTAAGCAGAGAAGTGGAGAGGGGTCTCAGAAATGCTTTTTTCCACTTCCTAGCCCCGGGTAGCTTCTCTGTTCTCTCCTCTCGCTCATGGAGATCATGTTTGAAGCACACAGTGTGGCCTTTACTGCCACGTACACCCCTGAAGGGGCAGCTCTCTCAACTGTTCAGGACCGTTCCCTCCTTCTGTGACAGTGTTTGCTGAGCACTGCCCTGGGGGGAGCTGCCATGGAAGTCGTGCAGGTTAGATTTTGCCTTAGGCCACCACACTGGCCTGAGGAAGAGACACCTTTTTCTAATTTGCATAAAGGCACTTTGTGTTTGAGCAGCTGGGAAGACTAAGGGCACAAAGCTAGACAGGGCCATCCAGAGAGTTGGGGCTGGTAGAGGGTCAGACAGAGGGAGCAGGAGGGAGAAGACCAGCCCAGCAAGCACCATCACCACCCCACCACTGGGAGCTCCTGGCTCCAGTCTCCGCTGTGAGGGACGCAGAGGGATAGGGTTTTGTCCCGGGACAACCCCCCGCAGGAACAGACCTGTGTCCTGACCCATCTTCAACTCCCCACTCTGAGCAGTGCCGTCCTGGGCCCAGCTTCCCTGCTGCCATCCACGCTGTGTCCAAAGACTATCGCCCCAGGATCTTCCCTTGGCTCCCCTGAAGCTTGGGAGCTGTTGTTCTAGTGGAATGTTCCTGAGAGGTTTTGGGACAAGAGCTCAGAAGGGAAGTTTGGGAATTCTTCCCTGTCTGTGGGCCCCAAAACCTAGCACTACCAAGTAGCTCGGCTGGCCTGGGGTGCCTGCAGATAAGCCCAGATAACTTTCTTCCTGCCTCACTCTGTTATCCAGTCTGCCTCAAACATACTGAGGCTGGATCTGTCCCCACTCGCCTCCCTGGGCCTCCAGGGCCAGCACCCTACCGCGTCAGTCATCAGCGGCCTTGGTCACCAAGTGTAGTGCCCACACCACCTTTACCTGCAGCACCTGTAGACACAGCAGAGGCCACAGAAATGAGCCAAGGCTTCTCCCCCGTCCAGCTTCTCCAGATTATTTGCCAGAGTATCAGCCTAAGGCTCCTCTCCTCACACTGGGCAGTAGACATCCCAGATTCATGACATCAGGTGGGAGGAAGGTCTTTGGTCTCGTGGTGCTTCAGTTTCGATGGGGACCACCCCTTTCCCAGCCACCTGCAGAGGGTGTCCCAGGCGTGGCCTCGGAGTGCAAGGTCTCCATGCCTGATGCAAACTCCCGGAGACTAATGGAGAGGTGCCTGGGTTTGAGGACAGAGTGGCGGGCTGAAGCCTCCCATGGCCTTTATTTTACTGGGGGATCTGCCCCCAGCTTGTGCTGGTAGCCTCTAGCCCCCTCACCTGCTGTCCCTCAGCCATTCTCCAGGACCGGGTCACTCCGGGATCTTCCCATCAAGCCCCCTGTGGTCAGGGCCTCCTCTGGCATCCCCTTCCCAGCCCTTCCCAGCCTTCTGAGTGAGCCACCCATCCCCCCTTCCCCCCACCAGCAGCAGCCTGCGTTCCCCAGCCCTCAGGCAGGGTGGTGACAGACACCACAGTGGCTGGGAAGAGCTGTGCGCCACAGCATCATCGTGTGGGCATGGCTGGGAGAGGCTGGTCTGGATGGGCACCACTGACTTCTGCTTCCTTGGCTCCCCTGCAGCGCAGAGCCCCACTGCCGCGGACCCCCTGCAGCAGGCCTACGCTGGAGTGCAGCAGTACGCAGGTCGTTAGTATCCTCGCGTCCCCAGTCCTCATGCCTGGGGGCCAGCGCCCCCTTCCCACCCCAGGCCTGGGTCCAGACTGGGGGGGGAGGGGGAGGGGAACGGGAGGTGGAGGGAGGGCTCTCCGGGGAGAGGACCCCCTCCGCCTGGACAGCTAGTGTTCAGGCAAAGTTTACCTGCGCCGGCGGGGTACCCTTGGCGGTGGTGGGTGGTCAGAACTTCAGAGGAGTAGGTGAGCCAGGCCGAAGCCCTGACCTTGCTGGGCAGTTACTCATCGGTGAGGCCAGATATCCGCCCCCCCCCCAACCATGGTGCTGCCGGGGCTGGTTTGTCCAGGAGCGCCAAGCCATGTGGCACCACTGGGGGTGAGGCCAGAGTTCACATCACTGGCCTGGCAAGTGTAGATGCCCGGATGTAAGGGAAGGAGCGACCCTGGAAGTGAAGCAGCTCTGCCTCCCCATCCCCCCCCTTGCCACATACAGGTAGCAGGAGTGGGGCTCCAGCAATATGAGAGGGAACAAGGGAGGGTAGGCAGCCAGAGGTAGAGAAAAGGAGAACTGAGAAGAGACATCCTTGGGGCGAGCAGACAGCCTTAGGTCACTGAGTGGGAAGGCGGTGAGCCACTGTAGGAAGCTCAGGGCACGCTGTCGGCCATGATTCTCTGTCTCACACACACCATAATCATCTCTGGCCGCTGGTCTCCTACTGCCTGGCCAGGTCAGAAAGAGCCAGCGAGATCTCCCCTGAGGGCAATGTGGGGGTTCTGGTGAAGCTGGCCTTTCACATCTGGAGGTCAGGGGAAGCTCTTCCACCTGCTGGGACCCTGAGCTCTGACCTCACATGCTGCACCCTTGGGAGCCAGGCCAGGCTGAGGAAGGGGCGGCCATTCCTGTCCCGCCTCTGACCATTCCCCGTGGAATGCAGAAAGCACCAGGTTTGTCCAGCTCAGCGCTCTGCCCCTGGGGACCACCCCCTGGCGGGATCCCCGGTGCCATCTGAGTGGGCCAGGGTATGTGTGCCAGAGTCAGCTGTGGCTCAGACAGTGGGGGTCCCCGTGGTGTGGCTGATCTGGCCAGGGCATGCCAGTGTTTTTGGTAATCCATTATTGTGGGTTATCCACGCATGTGGGTTGGCCATTGTTGCAGAATAAACTTGCCTTTCCCCAAGCCTGTGAGCACACGCGCGTACACACACACACACGCACACTCAGCTGGCTTTATCTTAAGCGGCTAAGCTAAAATGCCCTTTTTGGCTGATCTGCTTTTACTGCTCAACACTGAAGTTTCTCTCTTTCTTCCTGCCTCTCACTCTGTCTCTCTCCATGTCACTGTTGCCGTTTCTCCCTCTTGCCTCTTCTCTTTGGCCCTCCAGCAGCCGCCTACCCTGCTGCCTATGGTCAGATAAGCCAGGCCTTTCCTCAGCCACCTCCAATGATCCCCCAGCAACAGAGAGAAGGTGAGTCTTTGAGCTGGGGCTTCCTCCCCACCCCGTGCTGTCCCCAAAGAGGCTATTCATTTGGGCCTTTGGCTGGGCTGTTTCTTTCGAAAGGTGACCACGTTTGTGTGTTGTGTGAAGACAGCAGGATTGCAAGATGCAGTCCTCTCCAATCCAAGCACAGAGGTGGGCTTCTGGAGGGCAGCTCTGCAAGCCCAAGTGGTAGGAGGTCAGAAAGGTGGAACGTGGAAGAGGTGAAGTCCAAGAGTCCCCCTCCCCTGATGGACAGGATTTGGCCAGTGGAGAGGAAGGGAAAGGAGTAGAAATGCTCGGAGTGGGGCAGGAGTAAGGAGTCCTGTTCGTCACGGAGAGGAGAACTCGTATCTGAGAGAGACAGCTGGAGCTCCCAGGCTGGGACTCCACGGGCAGCTGAGGGGGCGCAAGTGCCTCAGTGCAGCCTGGTGGATGAAGGGGTTCCTAAAAAGTCACATCCAGAGGTCCTGGTGTGCACAGGGCACGGGGCAGGCCAGGCAATGCCAGTGGGGTTTGGGAGGCTGGGATCTAATAAAGACCCTCAGTGTCCTCCCATTCCAGAGCCTAGAGACCCACAGGAGGCTGGAGAAGTAAGCCCACCCTCAGGGACTCTGTGGACCTGCTCACGGAGAGATCAGTGTGAGGGGCTGGAATACTAACAAGGTCTTGCCTTCCCCACCCCACGAAAATGTCACCCTGCCAGTGAGGCCCCCACATCTGCCCCGGGAGCCTGCTTGGCCAGGGGGTAGCCGGCTCGTAGTCCCTGCAGAAGACTCTCCCAAAGCCAAGGGAGGTAGGTCAGTTCTGGAAAGGACCCCAGTGGTCTGCTAGTCCAAACCCATTGGTCAGACAGGCCCCACACAGGCCCCAGATGGCTGAGAGCCTGGGCTTTGAAGCACAGCCTTCTGGGTCTGACTCCCAGCTTGGCCACCTCCTGCCCTCTGACCCTTGATGTCCTCACCTGTAAAATGAGGATAGCCAGCATCGGTCACTAGGGAAGCATGACGCTCAAAGGAGCTCAATTCTCCCTGGAACTCCAGCAATTTTCTATGGATTTCTCGCTGTGCACACAGCCCTTCCTTCACCAACTGTCACCCCTCCAAAGTTGCCCATGATGCCCATCACCCCAGTTTACGCACATGGGGCAGCTCCTGAGATCCGTATCATCGTCTCTTCATGTCCCGGAGAGCCAAGCTGCAGGAGCCCAGAGGAGTGTGCAGCGGGACCCCTGCCCACAGCCTGCAAGCTGGGCTCGCTCTGGCTCTAGCTCTGGGTGCCCTCTGGGCCACCTGCTGCTCAAGAGGGGAGGGCATGGTGCCGCAGCTCTGTCTCCACCAGAGCGGCCGCTCCTGGGCTGTGGCCCTCCAGCCTGCTTCGCCCCTGCCTCCCTCCCCTCAGTCCGGCTCTTCCAGTGTCACGTCAGTCAGATCAGAGCCATGAGGAGTGGGAGCCTTGAGGGGTGGGGGCCAGGAGCGTTGCCCACCCCCCCCCCAGCCCAGAACAGAGCGCTGTGCCCACAGGGGCTATTGCTTTTGTCACCCCACTGGCCTTGGGCTGACCCACCCTCAGCCTGCAGTCAACGCCCTGCATCACTCTAGCCTGTGGGCTCAGGGGTCTCTAAACCCTGCTATACACACACACACACACACACACACACACACACACACACACACA
>NW_024424230.1:34564498-34568081 GCF_017311325.1 Ursus maritimus
ACACACACACACACACACACACACACACACACACACACACACAGCTGCAGATCAGTGCTGCTCTGACCAACACACAGGATAGGCCCTAGCACTGGCCTTACACAGAGGGAGCCCCTCCATCTGCTCCCTGCTCCTTCTGCCTTACACTCTTCTCCACCCCATGCATCTCTCTCTCCACTTCTCAGACCTTCCTTCCATCTCTGAGTGGCTACAGTTCCCCACCCCCCCACCCCCACCTTGTGCCCTGCTCCCCAGACCAGTCCCCTCCCAGCCAGCTCTCGGATCTCAGGATCTCCAGCTGTTGTCCACATTCTCCCTGACTGTGCACTGGATGAGGCCCCATGGGGAAGCAGGGCATGGGGAGGGGTGAATCATGGACCCAGATGTGTACAGAACCAGGCTTTATATGAACGTGAGCTCAGGGTGCCGGGGACAGCGTCATCAGAGGAGGCTCCGGGGGCCTCAGAGGGTGAGGTCTTCAGCACACAGAACTGGGGAGACAAACATTCAAGGCAGGGAGAACAGGAGCAAAGGCATGGGTGCTGTGGAGTATGAGGTGAGCTTGGGCCTGGGGATGGGACGGGGCAGGGAGATAGGCTGGGGTGGGCTGGAGCCAGCCCAAAGCCTTGTCCACAGTGTTGCCTGAGGCGCAGGTGAGAAGGGAGGCTGTGTTCTTCCAGCCATGCCAGTGGTTGACCCTTTCTGTCATGGTTTCCTCCCCCTGTGTGATGTCATTGAAATACCTGGACACACTGGTTGCTGGGGACAGCCTCCTTCCAACACTTTGTCTTTGAGTTGAGCCTGAAAACCAACAGATGTCTGAATTCCTGGAGGCTGTCTGCTCCACCGACGGGCCGAGGTGACCCCCAGGGATGCTGGAGTCCTGGCTGCACCCAGGGCCACAGTGTGGTCAGGGCAACCATCTTCTGACTCTGAAGCTCTGTTTTACCATTTCTCCAAAGGCTGGGTGGGACCAGATTGATGTCCACAGTCCTCGCTGCCATCTGGACGCTCTAGGATCTGTGGATGAGGAAATGCAGGGAGGGCTTGGGGGTAGAAGGCGATGTGTAGGCTCCCTGATGAGGGGTGAAGGACGGAGGGGCGGTGCTAGGCTGGAGCTGGGAGAGCCGTTCCTGTGGAGCTCACCTGCATACCATACTGACGGGAACGAGCCTAGGGGTCCTGGCCTCAAAGGCTTCTTGAATCTTTACGTTGAATAAACATAACGTCCATGTAGAGCAGCTTGCAGAACTTGAAGCGAGGGTCCCAAATTCAAAGCAGCTGGCTGCATGGGGTGGAGCACTGAGGGAAGAACTGAAGAATGGGATGGAAGGAGGAAGGAAGGCAGTGCTGGAGGAGAGACAGGAGGACAAGAGAAGGCTAATACCCCATCCCTAGATCTCCCAATTTGGTTGGAGGGAAAACCTCCCAGACCTAAAGCAGAAAGAGCCTCAGACCACAGACTGTAGACTTAGTACCGGAAGAGGCAGAGCATATGGGGACTATCTAGCTGGGAGTCCTGGAAGAAGTGTGGCTTAGATCAGGCGTTTGAGCTGGTTCCTACCCCATGGGGACCTACATGGAGCCGGGGACCACCAAGGGACACATTCCCCAAGGATGAACCAGGGAGAACCTGGTGTGGCTGGAGACGGGGGAAGGGGAGGGTCACCAGCGCTTGGGGGAATTCAGCAGCAGGGCCTCAGGACCCTTGCACTTGCGCCGGTTCTGAATGCGCCGTCAGCTGGCAGTCTGCCTGGGAGACAGTGGTTGGGCCCCTGAGCAGAGGCTGAGGGCAGGAGGGGGAGGGCAGATGGTGCAGGGCGGGGAGGTCAGATGCTCAGAGGGTGGCTTTGGTGGTCAGAGGAGTCTTTGGAAAGAGCACTGAGGAGAGTGAGGGTTAAGAGACTTGCTCCCGAACTGGGTTACCTGCAGCTTCACCTGTCCCAGGGAAGCACCACAGGGTTCTGGCCATGAAAGCCACATAGCTGCCCACGTTGGAGCCTCACTACCTTCACTTTTCGAGCTCGCGCTTAGTTCCTACCAGCCTCTGGTCAGCACCTTGGTTCTGGGACACCTCTAACAAAGGCAGCCCCCTCCTTGCACGGCCTCCGCAGGTTGGAAACAATCATTGGAACGACCGCATTTTAAAAGGTTAAAAATATGTGGCATACTTTGTTTAAAATGGCAAGACATAGACGAATCGTCTTGGAAAGATTTCTATTTCAAAGTGAAAATTGAGCATGTTGGTTTTTTAAAAAGAAAAATGTAACTCTTTAGCGGTCTGGAAATTTCAGAAATCCAAAGGCCTCAACAGTGTTCAGCGTTTCTGGGGCGTGGAGATTTATGATAGGTAGAGAGGGGAAGGCACAGACTACAGAGGCAGATGGTCTGGGTCCATATCCTGGATCCAGCCACCCCCAGCTGTGTGACGTTTGGCAGGTGACTTAACCTCTCTGGGCCTCCGTTTCCTCCTCTGTGGAGTGGGAGCTATGATAGCACTGCCTCAGAGGGCTGCAGGAAGATTAAGTGACTTAACATACATCTCAAGTGCTTCGAGGAGGCTGACCTGTAGTTCATGCAATAGAAGGGGCAGCGTTGTTCTCCTTGTCATGGAATGGGGAGCTCCACGGGCGGAGGCTTGTGGGTACGCAGGCTCATCCCGCAGCCAGGCCCTGAAGCGCCTCCTGTGCACGTAGCCTGGGGGAGGAGGCAAGAGAAGTCTTGATTTCTGCTCTCAGGGCCAGGGCTGAGTGTGGGGCTTGGGGGAGGGGAAGGAGGGACCGTTGCGCACCCAATGGGAAGCAGTGGCTGCGGGGAGTGGAGGAAGGTGGGCCAGAGCAGCGGCCACTCTGTGGGCGTGGTCTGAGCTGGGGCCTGTCTGTGGCGGCGGCCACTGGCGTAGCTGCCCCAGGGCGATTCCAGAGCAGGCGCTGGGCTGGAGGGCGGCGGGGGCAGACCCTCCCAGGTCTCCCTTCCCTCTCCTTAGCGCCTCCTCTCCCAGGCTGATCCGGCCTTGGCACGGTGGCCCCCTTCACTCGTCAGCTCCGCCTCTGGAGCGAGTTGCCAGGCACCCTGTTACAGCTTCATTTCGCAGCAAAGGTGACTGAGGCACAGAGGTTCAGTGACCTGCCCAAGGGCAGGGCGGAGACCAGAGCTCAGACTGGGGCTCAGCAGTCCCCACTCCTCAGTGGCCGCCCTTGGATCTTGGATGAGACCCCCCTTCCCAACCTTGCCCCCCTCCCTGCTGCCGCTGCCTAACTCGCTCACCTCTCCTCTGTCTCTCTCTTCCCCCCACCCCGCCATCCCTCCTCCCCGTCCCCCCCCCCCACCGCAGGGCCCGAGGGCTGTAACCTGTTCATCTACCATCTGCCCCAGGAGTTTGGGGACGCTGAGCTGATGCAGATGTTCCTCCCTTTCGGTAATGTCATCTCCTCGAAAGTGTTTGTGGATCGGGCGACTAACCAAAGTAAATGCTTTGGTGGGTAAAGATAACAAACCAACTAGCTTCACCCAGGACAGGGCGGTGCTCGCACCAATTTACCAGTGTCCGACTGCTTTTAACCTCCTCCTTCACATCGCCCCC
>NW_024424230.1:34568091-34639238 GCF_017311325.1 Ursus maritimus
AGTGGGAGCTATGATAGCACTGCCTCAGAGGGCTGCAGGAAGATTAAGTGACTTAACATACATCTCAAGTGCTTCGAGGAGGCTGACCTGTAGTTCATGCAATAGAAGGGGCAGCGTTGTTCTCCTTGTCATGGAATGGGGAGCTCCACGGGCGGAGGCTTGTGGGTACGCAGGCTCATCCCGCAGCCAGGCCCTGAAGCGCCTCCTGTGCACGTAGCCTGGGGGAGGAGGCAAGAGAAGTCTTGATTTCTGCTCTCAGGGCCAGGGCTGAGTGTGGGGCTTGGGGGAGGGGAAGGAGGGACCGTTGCGCACCCAATGGGAAGCAGTGGCTGCGGGGAGTGGAGGAAGGTGGGCCAGAGCAGCGGCCACTCTGTGGGCGTGGTCTGAGCTGGGGCCTGTCTGTGGCGGCGGCCACTGGCGTAGCTGCCCCAGGGCGATTCCAGAGCAGGCGCTGGGCTGGAGGGCGGCGGGGGCAGACCCTCCCAGGTCTCCCTTCCCTCTCCTTAGCGCCTCCTCTCCCAGGCTGATCCGGCCTTGGCACGGTGGCCCCCTTCACTCGTCAGCTCCGCCTCTGGAGCGAGTTGCCAGGCACCCTGTTACAGCTTCATTTCGCAGCAAAGGTGACTGAGGCACAGAGGTTCAGTGACCTGCCCAAGGGCAGGGCGGAGACCAGAGCTCAGACTGGGGCTCAGCAGTCCCCACTCCTCAGTGGCCGCCCTTGGATCTTGGATGAGACCCCCCTTCCCAACCTTGCCCCCCTCCCTGCTGCCGCTGCCTAACTCGCTCACCTCTCCTCTGTCTCTCTCTTCCCCCCACCCCGCCATCCCTCCTCCCCGTCCCCCCCCCCCACCGCAGGGCCCGAGGGCTGTAACCTGTTCATCTACCATCTGCCCCAGGAGTTTGGGGACGCTGAGCTGATGCAGATGTTCCTCCCTTTCGGTAATGTCATCTCCTCGAAAGTGTTTGTGGATCGGGCGACTAACCAAAGTAAATGCTTTGGTGGGTAAAGATAACAAACCAACTAGCTTCACCCAGGACAGGGCGGTGCTCGCACCAATTTACCAGTGTCCGACTGCTTTTAACCTCCTCCTTCACATCGCCCCCACCCCCGGGTGCTCCCTAAGGGCCAGCCCCCAGCCTCCATCCCCCACCCCTCTTCTTTCTGCTACTGTTCTTTTGGCTTCTTGGCTTTCCCTGCCCACCCCTGCCCCCCACCCGCGCTACCCACCTCCCCCATTCCAGTCCAAGAGACAGGTTCCCTGCCCTCCACAAGGCCCAGTTTCCACCCACCGAGAAGGGGCAAGAGTCACCTGGGGTCAGGGCGGTGGGGGCATCCAACAGAGCCCATTCTCCCAGCATCCCCTCCTCTGGCCATTCCAGAGGCCCTGGTGGACATGGAGCATGATCCTTGGGGTGGGGGGTCTGCCCCGCTGAGGCCCCCATCCTGCCTGCCCCTTGGCCTCCTCTGTCCACCTCTCTGTCCTGCCCCTGCCGCCCTTCTCTGTCTACCCCGCTCTTTGCTCCCCTCCTGCCATCCACTGAACCCTCCTTCCCCCACCACTCCCTCAGGCCACCAGAGCCACATTGCTGAGGAGTCAGGAAGAGCAAACTGGTCCTGCCCTCAGGAAGCCTCAGGTCTGAGCTTAGATGACAATGATGCCTACTGCGCAGCACTGAAGTCTGCAAGGCACCAAGTAATGGAGCAAAGAGAAAGGCAGGTGGCTGTACACAGATGTGAGGAAGGGGAGGGAGTTCCACGGAGGGAGAAGAGGGAGAACCGAATGGGCACGGAGCCGGAGCGGGAGGAGAGGGGAAGGACAGTGACTGGGGAAGCAGCAGGAGGCTTTGGGGAGAAGGGGTCAGGGGAGGCCAGCCACGAGGGAGGGGCTGCGCTGGGAGGGCTGACCAGTCAGAGGAGGACGCTGCTTCTGGGATGGAAGCAGTGGGAGACGGTGAGAGGCCCCTGACCTGAGAGTAGCAGAATAAAAATACATATTTTAGGAAGTGTGCTTGGTGGCAGGATGCGAGATGGGACAGGGGACTCGGGAGGACCCAGGAATCTGGTTGTCGGATAAAATACAGGGTGCCAGTTAAATTGGAATTTCTGATAAACAATGGCTGCATTTTTGTGTGTGTGTGTGTCCCAGATACTTCGTGCCATGTGTTCCATGCAATATTGGGGTATGCTTATGGTAGAAAAATTATCATTATTTATCTGAAATTTTAATTCAACTGGCCACCCTGTGTTTGGATTTGCTTTAGACCTCTGGAATCCCACCTCATTCCCACACCTCTCCCCTCCACTCCTCCTTAGCCCCCTCTCCTGGCTTCCTTTCACCTCCATCAGCCCTTCCTCTGGGGCAAGATCCACTCACGAGTCCCCAAGGAGTGAGGAGTCCAGTCCCCAGAGAGCCACACATGGAACCAGAGCTGAGTCAGCCAGAAGCTTAGACCTCCAGGTTGAACCCCGGATTCTGGGCCTGTGAGGACAGAGTAGGGGCCTGGGTTGCCTGCGGAGCCCGGCTCGCGGCTTGGGATGGTAGAGGGGAGACCGCACAAGTGTGTAGAAGCATCAGCACACACAGGTGAAGGAGAGCCAGGCTGGAGACGCACTTTGCAGAACCATGAACGGCGTGAGGTTTTAGAGCGTGGTCCCCAAAGTGGTCAAGATCTTTGCACCGTGGTCCCTTCCCCTCTGGCAGCCACCACAGGACACGTGTGGTACTTGGAGGGCATAGAGTTATCCCAGCAGTTCCTTCCTCTTTGGGTATGAGAAAACAAAGCAAAAGCAAAAGACAGCGGTGCACCCCTCCCCTGTTTGACTGGTATTTCTGCTAACAAATTACGGTTATGTATGTAAGAGCAACACACTGGAGAACGTTGCGTTTGCTCTTTAAATCAGGCTCAGATGTTACAGATGGCAGAAGACGCTGCTGGGAGCCCACCAAGCGCTGGGCACCTGGGCCAGCAGGCTTGCTCTCTGGCCACGTCCTCAGAGCCTTTGTGCCATCCCAGCTGGGAACGCAGCCCATTTTTTAAAGGCATTTCCTTCGAGTCTGCCCCAGACACTAGCCCCACCATTTGCCTATTTAAATTCTCCAGGACCAAGGTTTTTTCCCTGCTTTTTCTGAAAATCCCCCTCTGTATCCCTCTACTCCGGCTCTCTCCTCTGTTCCCGAACAGACCTCCAGCGCTAAACACCCGCTGGCCTTAGAGAAGGATGGGCTCCTGGCAAGCGGCCTGGCCCAGTGCTTCCTCCTTAAGCCCCATGGGGTCTTGCTTGCTAGCTTTGGCAGCTGAGCTTTTGGCAACTCTCCCAGAGGCCTTTAGTGTGAGAACAAACCCCAGTGCTCATTCCTAGGCAGGGCATTTAAATCTGAGCCTCAGTGTCCTCGTTCGTGAAACGAGGATGTCGGCGGTCATTTCTCAGGAGCGGTGTGAGGGTTACAGGAGCTGTTGTGTGCGAGGGACTTTGCCAGAGCAGACCCTCAGGAGGTGCTTATTCCCCAAAGGAGGGGTTGTCTTTGAGTAAATGCGGTCCTGTGTTGAAGTGAGCCCCTGAGAGTCCCCCACTGGCTCTTTAGAAGCATAAAGAGAATCTTCTAGGAGCCTTGTGAGCTGATGTGCAGCGCAAGTACTTGCTATGTTGGAAGAAGGGCTCGGGCGGGGGGGACACCAGGAGGGCATCCTCCCCACATGGCTTCCCACCGTCTGGGAGGCAGGAGCATTCTCAGGGCCCGGAGGGATGGGGGAGGAGGCTCTGGGGGGAGGAACACGGTCCAGGGAACCATAAAAACGGGAGATGGTGTCCAGAGCCCTGTTGAGCGGCCCTGACTACTCACCAGTTAACAGAACTAGCTGAGGAAGAAACGTTCCCTTGAGCTGGAACCCTTCCCAACCCCTGAGCTCCCAGAGACTTTAAACTCTCCTATGAAGGCTGGGCTTCTTCCCTCCAGGACCTCTTATTCCCCACTCTCCCCACTGGGCCGCTGTCCTTCCCTTTACCCCTCTGCCCTACATAGCACCTCCAGCCCCTTTATCTTTCTCCCAACTCCTCCCTGCTTTGCTCACATTTGTTTCCTGCAAAAAGAGCCACAGAGGGCAGGGGGCAGGTGGGGAGGCAGAGTCCGAGCTGGTAGTGCTGTGCTAGCAGGCCAACGCAGGGGAGGGGGTGCCCCCTTCAGTTAGGCGCTCTCTCCCAGCAGGGGGAGAGATTAGTTCAACCACCCCCCTAAGGCTGGGGGAGAGCAGTGTAGCGGACTTTCAGTTCACACGTGTGAAAACTGCTCTGCGAAGACTTGACTGTGCGCATCAGGCAGAGAGGTCATGGGGTGGTGGATCGGCCAGGGGTGCTGATCTCCGACTAAGGGTGACCCAAGATCGCTCCTGTTTTGGCATATGGACTTGTACAGAGGTCGGTTATGTTTCTCCGGGCCTGGCTCACCTGCCATCTGAGCTCACAGGCACCCACTCTTGAGGACACTTACTGCAGGTGCACCCCGCCCCCCATCTTTGATGGCTCACGGCTGCAAGAGCAAACGTGAGCAAACATGAGCAAAAGCTGGGAGGAGTCAAGAGAAAGAGGAAAGAGACCCATGGAGGCAGTGCCTAGCGCAGAGGTAAAAAGAGTCACCACACGGGGAGGGTGAAGGAGAGGTTGAGGACAGGCCCAATGTACTGTGGACAATTAGCCAAGAAAGCCGCTACTGCTTCAGTGGGGGTCTGCACACCTATCACTTACATATCCAGAGGCCATGTGGGGACAAGCACCCTAAATGAGACATGTTTGCAGGATGGCCTGGGAACCTCGCCAAACTTTCATATATTTCGCAGGATCTAAGTCTATTTTACAGGAGAAAGGGTCTCTAAAGTCAAATAAATTCCAGGAAATAAAACTATAAATGTCTATTTACTGGAGAACTTGGGGTGGGAGGTGGGGGTTTATTTTGTTAATGTGCCTTGAACTGCCGCTGAGGGGCACCGTGGTAAGCCTACTTGACCACAGAAGTCCCTTTCTCAGGAGCACAGATTAGGGCCAGTTTAGGAAATGCTGATGCGAAACATAGTCTCTGTAAGGAGATGCGTTCAAAGTTCCCAAAGGGTGACTTCTAAACTAACTTTCAGAACCTTACCCATCCCCAACTGGGAGCTGCTTGTTTTCAGAAGGTGACTGGGAGCCATAGATGGTTTTCTATCTCATTCTGGGATGTTGGGGGGAGTGACTGAGTGACCTTGTGAAAAGCACTGCTGCAGTGCCTGGTCCACAGAGAAAGCTCTCAACGAACTTTTACTACCAGTGTTAATTTGTAGTACTATTGTTATTATAGATACCGTGAGGGGTTCCTAGGGGATGCATCAGTTGGTGCGCTTAGAATCCGGGGCAAGAGCACCGGCTCCCAGGGCTTGGAATTTTACTAAATAAAAGGGAAGTGCCAGCAGCCCCTGGGCGCGAAGCGGTGGGTTCCTGCGAGGCGGACTGGATTTAGGCAAGTGTCCGCCAGGAGCCTGGCTGGGGGCAGCCTCGCTAAGGATCGGGAGGGGGGCGGAGGGCCGCGAGGACTGTCAGCCCCTGCCCTACCCCGCGGCCAGGCGGCCCTCGGCCCTCGCGAGGGGGGCGGCTGGAAACGGCGGAGGAGAGGTTTTCTCCGGGGTGCCCCCTCCCTCCCCCTCGCACTCCTCTCTCTCCCCAGGCCGGCACCCTGTGCCCTCCCGCTGCCAGGCCCCCTCCTGTCAGGGAGGACAGTGTCCAATAAACTCCTCCACCCGCAGGTGTGTCCGCCCTCCCACCGAAGGAGAGGGCTGAGGTGCCGGGGCCGGCCGGGGTGGGGGGCGAGGGCGCTCAGGAGAGTGGCGCCGCCCAAAGCCGCGGTGGAGCTGGGGAGGCCCGGCCCGGTGACGCCGGTCGGCGAGGCCTGGAGCCCCAGACACGCCCACCCCGGGAGGGGCCGCGCGCTCGCGGGCTGTGGGGGGCGTGAGGCCGGGCCGGGGCGGGGCCCGAGGGGGGGGAGGAGCCTCGAGGCCCTCCTCCTGCCCTAGGTGAGGCGGGAGCGCAGGGAGGGGCCGTCGGCAGCCCCGCCCCGCCCCGCCCTCGGGCCCCGCCCTTCTCCCCACCCACCCCTCCCCGCCGGGGCGGCCCCGTGGAAACCCAGGCCCTCGTCCCTCGTGTCTCGCCAGGCTTCGTGAGCTTCGACAACCCGGCCAGCGCGCAGACCGCCATCCAGGCCATGAACGGCTTCCAGATCGGCATGAAGAGGCTCAAGGTGCAGCTGAAGCGGCCCAAAGACGCCAATCGCCCATACTGAGCGCCGGCGGGAGCGTCCCCCGGGGGAGACCAGGACTCGCACAGGTAACCGGGGGCGGCCGGGGCGCGGGGACGGGGGGTTGGGGAAGGGACACCGGTCGGACCCGCCGCCTCCTCTAGCCTTCCTGAGCTGGACCCTCGCTTGCCTTGGACCCGCTGCGCCCAGCTCGACCTGCTCCTCACCCGGTGCCTGGGGCAGGCCTAGAGCTGTGGTCAACCGGCAGAAATGGGCGTGGCCATCCCCCTGTTGCAGAGCCAAGAGAAGCAGGAGTGAGGGAAGCGTTCTGAGAAGGTGGGGCGAGCCCTGGGCCATCTAGGAGGTCCACACTAGCAATCCTGTTTGCCAGAAAACCCAGGGGTGAGCCTGTGGCAAGCTCAGGGCTGGGAGAGTTTGGGAGGGGGAGCTGTCCACGTCTCCTGGGCCTTCTCCTGGATTCCCTGGCTCTCCCCTTCCCATCTCTCTTGCCTTGAGGGCTGGTGGCCTTTAGACACTTGACCCCCTCATCCCTCCAGTTCTCCACAGCTCAGTCAGCCTGGGGCAGAAGCTGAGGAGGGTGATGGCCTAGCACTGGGGCCACTTACCCTGCCTGCTTTACCAAAGGCCATGAGGAGTGGGCAGTTGTCACCCCTTCCTGCTCAGTCTGGGTTCTGCCTTGCGGCTGAAGACACAGTTGGCCACTTGTTCCCTTGGGTGAAGCAGCTTCCTGGGAAAAGGCGGGATAGGGAGAGATGTTCCAGGCCCTCCTTCAGCCTGGTATCCCACCTTGCTGGGTGCTCCTGTAGGCCCAGCTCACCCACAGGCCAGAGGCAGGCCTCCCAGCCCTCTGCCCCTCCACTCCCATGAGCAGTGCTCTGCACCAGCTACTGTTAGGTACTTGGGACTCAGCACTGAATAAGACTGACAAGAACCCTTGTCCTTAGAAGGGGAGACAGACAATAAACAATGACATATGGCCAAAGTGTAAATTATATAGTGTGTCAGAATTGTTGGTTACAGTTAAGTCAGGTAGTTACGGTAGGCCTTGTTGAGTAGGTGACATTCAAGCAAAGACTTGAAGAAGGTGAGGCAGGGAGCCACGCCAGCATCTGGAGGAGCGAGTCTTTCATCTGAAGAAACAGCCAGTGCAAAGGCTCCAAAGAGAGGGCGGGGTGTTGTGTTGGAGAGCAGCAGAACAAGGTGGCTGGAGGGGAGCAAGCACAGGGCAGGGAGGGAGAGGAGACCCCAGAGGTGAGGGAGACCACCTCATGCAGCCCCTGCAGGCCTCCCCTCTGAAATGGGGGAGTGGGTGTCGGGGAGCAGTTGGAGAGCTCTGAGTAGAAGAGTGGCGTGACCCATTTGCATGTCAGAGCGATCACTAGTTGCTGTGTTGATAGCCTGTGGGAGACCAAGCAGAAGTCTGGTGATGGACCACTCAGTCCCGGGCAACAGCAGTCAGTGTGTAGGGGGGAGTTGCGTTCTTGGTGTTGTTGGAAGGCAGAGCCTTCCAAACAGCCAGATGCTGTTTATAATGAATTGGAGGTGGGTGCGACGAAGGAGTGGAGGATGACCCCCAGCTTTCGGCCAGAGCGACTGGAAGAGCAGAGTTGCCATGACCCGAGATGAAGAGGGTAGGGGGAAAGACCAGGCCCAGCGCGTGAGAGTTAGCCACTCACGTGGAGGTTCAGAATCTGGAGTTTGGGGGGGTGATCTCTGATTTCCCAGTCTCCCTTCAGATCCCACCACTGCTGGCAGAACCCTCCCCCCCCTTCCACCCGGGAGCAGCAACACTCACTCAGTCAAAGAGGGTGTTGGAGCCTCTACTCTCTGCATGGCTGGAGAAGGAGAAGCAAAAGCCACCTCTCTTGCCTCCTGAGCGGAACCCCCCCCCCCCCCCCCCATCTCTGGCCTGGGCTTGGCACTGGCCTGCAGATACGAATGGGTCACCGTCCTGCCTGCAGAAGCTTCTGGCTCAGCAAGCCCAGACCGCAGGACGTGGCGCTGGTCAGTGAGAGCAGCCCTTTCTGGACAGAGAGCCCTTTTTCATAGATAAACTTAGCTCTGCCATGAAGGTACGACCTCTTGGGCTTCCATTGCCACATTAATGAAACTAAGGTGTCGGAGTCATCAGAGGATTTTTAAAGAGGAGGTGCACTCCGGGGCCGTGCCCTGAGATTCCGAGGGGCCCCCTGGGTCTGTTTTGTGCCTCCCGTGAAAGCAGCTTGTCTTAGCCTCCTAGACCTATGTGCAATTAAACGCAAGCAAGGATAGAAGCTGTAGGTCAGAGAAATTCCCGGAGGAAGGGGTAAGTAAGGCAGATTTGCTCTTTGGGACAGAAGGTAGGAGTGGCCCACGGGGTAGAACCACAGTTGGAGTGAGGGCTTGAGAGGCGTGGTTTAGAAAGCAGAGGGGTTCTTCTCCCAGGGAAAACCAGGAGTAGGCAGCCCAGAACCCAGACTTCACGTGGTGCTTACCGTACGCGAGGCACAGTTCTTACAGGTTACAAGTCTAAGGCGTAACTGTATCGCTGTGACTGTCTTTCTTCTCATTTTAAAGATGGAGCACGAAGGGTTAAGTTACTTGCCTATCACCTACTGAGTGGTACTGCCAGGGTTCCATTCGGTGCTGGAGCATTGTGCCAGAGGCTGTGCTCTTAAATGCCTTTAAGTAAAGGAGAATGATCACCAACCGCCCCCCCGCCCTCCCCCTATCCTCCCCCCACCCCTCCCACCCCAGAGTCCTGTCCTGAATATCTGAGGGGGCCTGTCATGACATCTCCCTGCTAAGCAGTCTCTGAAAAACTATGACATAACATAACTCCTACAAATAAAGTTGACCTTTAATCCATTTAGACAGCATTTTAACAAAAGGTGATTTCAGGCTTTCCAACTTGAGACTGTTAGAGGCTGTAACAGAAGGAGATGCTGAGACAAGGCGCAGACTTGGGGACTGCAGCAAGAAGTGGAGGAAACTGTGCAAAAGCAGCTAAAAACCCCACGATTTTACAGGCCAGTAAAGGGTGTTTGCAAATGATGAGTCCTAGATGCTCAGAAGGGCAGGGCTAGCCTGAGCAGCAGGGCAGGGGCCGGGGGGGGGCGGGGGCGTGTGGCAGGTCTCGGGGAGGAGGGGGCCCCAGCAGGGCAGCTTGCGGGGAGCGTGGTTGGGTGTTGGTTCCATAATGTGCGGCCTGGGTGGGGTGGGGTGGGGTCAGGTTGGCTCCCCAAATCCTGATGTCTCCTGAGGGTGTGACTCCCCACCCGCTCCTGGTTTCTCTGATACCCTTGCCCCTCTGGCTGCTTGGGCTCTTAACCTTGTACTATGGTGGGGATTTCTCCAAGAAATCTTTACCAGGAAACTAAGAGGGAGGAAGGAAAGGTAGGAAGACCGGGCAAAAATGTGGCCAGGTCCCCAGCCAGTGAGCAGAATACCCAAGTCCGTTGTCCCGCCCCAGAGATGAGTAGCACACGCTGGGCCCCAAGCCGAGGGCCGGTTCTGTGGTTGGAGGACACTGGGCAGCGTGTCTGACTTCAGTGGGAGTCCTCTCTCTCCTGGGCCCTGGGTTGTAGCTCTGAGTGTGCTTTGCACCGTGTCTGCTCTGAGCTGTGCAGGAGTGGGTGCTTTGGGCCTGACCTGCACGGGGCTGGGCGGCGGCTCTGGGTCTGGGCCTTCTCTGGCCGGAGCCCAGCCGTGTGCAGAACCTGGCGTCTGAATTGGCTCAGCTGACCCTAATTTCCTCTCCCAGGTCGTGAGTTGGAGCTTCCCAGGCCTGATTCAAGCTCCCCTTGCTGGTCAGTGACCCTGCTGCCACCTCTTGGGCTGTGCTTTGTGAGGATCTTTGAGAGGGTGGCCAAGAAGGGGTCACCCCTGCAGGCAGGGGTCCAGCTGCTCCCTAACAGAGTAGTCAGCTAGTCAGCTGGGCACGTGCAGAGCCCTGGGGAGGCTCCCGAGGGGCTGAATGAGTGTGACAGCATGTTTGTGTGTCGGGCCAAGCATGTGCGTGTGTGAGGGGCAGGAGTGTGTACGAGACGTTCCCCACACGGGGCTTTGGGGAGGTGCCGTGTGATGGTCAGCTTGGATCGTCAGGCCCCAGGATGGCTCAGGCACGAAGGGCCGCTAGAGGCAAACTGAGGGCGGGCAAAGGGTCCAGTGGGGAAGAATGGGCACCCCTGGGGTGCTCAGGAGTGGGGGGGTGGGGGAGGGAGGAAGATCCCAGGGGGCCCCTTCGTTGCAGTTGCCATCGCTGACACCTGGTGGCACTGCCCTCCTCAGCACATAGGCCCCTTCTCCCACCCAAAGGGACCAGCCCATTGGCTCTCCTGGGTGAGTCTAAGGGTTTTCTTTTGGAAAGGGCTGGAAACGCAGGGGAGGATGGCATGTCAGGACCTCTCGGGCATGCTGTGGGCCCTGGTCTGAGCGCAGGAGATCTGCTGTTGGAAGAGCAAGAGCCCACTTGGATGGGCAGGCAGGGCACTGTGGAGGAAGAGCTCTTCTGTGAAGGCAAAGCTGGAGGCTGGCTATGCACTTAAAATAGAGTCACCCCTCAGCGACTTGGTAGCTTATCCACAGTGACATTTCAGATCCCAGGCTCCCTTCCACACTCCCTGAAGAAAGATACAAAGCTGAGAGTGAAAGTCTGCTCTGTGTAGAAGCCTGGCAGATTGAAACCCCTGCAGATAAGCCGAGTGCAGAGGCGTCGGGGCTGGGGAGCAAGCTCAGCGGTAACCATGAGGAGGGGGTAGGGCTGGAACCCCCAAATCCCTGGCTTAGGGCAGAGGACCGTGAAGTGGTGAGGAGAGCAGAAGATAACTCAAAGTAGAAATATGCGATGATACCTGACAGAGGAGGAGACTCAGCCCAAGCCACCCAGGGCTCCACCAGTAAAGAAGGCAGGTAAGGGCCTGCGAGATGGGGCGGTCTAGAAGGATGTACATGCAGGGGTGTAGGGAACAGAGGAGGACGAGGTAGAGTAGGAGAGGCCAGCGGACCAGAAGTGACAGCAGAGACTGGAGACCCAGGCCCATAGTACTCCTGGCCCTGGTGGACGCCCCCTGCACAGCGCCCAGTAGTCTTCCTTCTGGCCCTTTCATGGGTCAGCACTGTGGAGCCTTCTAAAGGCTTCGCGTGCCCGGGAGCAGCATCACTTTGGCCACATGGGCCATCTTGGGAGCACAGCAAAGGGTGTGAGGTGACCGTGAAATGAAATCAGCAATGCCGAGGTGTGTTCATAGAATTCCAGTAACACTGATGTGATTTACTCTCAGTCTCAACACTGAGGGTGTTCGTTTTCTGGAGGTTCTAAGGAAAGAGGGTTGAGGCGGAGCAGAAGAGGAGAGGACCGTAACATCACACAGTGGGTGCTCTTGCGGTGGGGACGCCCTTCTCTGGGGAGGGTGGCCAAGGCGGACCAGAGGGGCGGGAGGACCGAGTCGCTGTCAGTGTGGACTCTACTTCGGCAGCACGGTGCCCCGTGGATGGACCCCTCGGATACAAGTCACCTTAGCCAGCGTCTGATCGACCCTGCCGGTCAGGGTGACCCTGACAGGCTCCCCCTGCTGGTGCACAGGCCACAGAAGGCTGGGGGGTGCGGAGAGCGTGGCCCCCTGGGGGAGAGAGAACGGGGTGATATGAGACAGAGAGCGTGCTCCCTGATCTGCTTGCTGGCCACGGTGGTTTGAGGAGCTGTTTTATTTTTTCCTAGCCCTCTTGCCAAACTGCCCACGCCCCTCCTCCTCTTCCCGACGCATGATGGATGCCCTTAGTGGCCCTGTGTGAGGTTCTGCTACTGTTCACAGCGTACCACGTGTCTGCATAAACAACCGTGTGTGCGTGTGTGTGCGTGTGTGTGTGTTCATGTGCCCACGTCGTTCGTCTGCCGGCTTCCTCCATCCTTTGAGTTCTTTTCAGTTCTCTTATGATTTGACTGCTGTTCTCTCATCAGAGCTTTTAGACTGATGCTGTGGTCTGATGCTGTATAAATATTTTTCCTTTTGATTTTGTTTTAACTTTTCCTTGCCCTTCTTCACCCTCCACCCAACTGTCCCTGCCCTCCCACAGTCCCCAACCCCACCCGACCTGCCCCTACCTCTTCCCTCCCCCTTGCCCACACTCTCTTGTCCTTTCTTTCTCTCTCTCTCTCTCTACATATATAAATATATATAAAAATCTTTTCTTCTTTTGTCATTCAATCAAATTCCAACAACCCAACCAGGGCCAGTCAAATCTACCACAGTCTCGCGCTGAGCTAGGAATAAAGTTCACGTAATCACATGAGAGTGGAGAAAACAGTCCCCCATCCGTAAGTTCAAATCAACTCAAAGTTCACAGTGTGACATGATGGCGTCATGTAACAAGGCTAAGAATCGGTTGCATGACAATTGCCGTCAAGTTTCGTGGAGGTGCTGTGATTGGAGCGTTTTTCTTGGATGTTGTATCAGTTGATGATTGGCCAGTCATGATCACACGTGCATTTTCTTGACTTTTGTGCTGCCACAATCTTTTTTGCTGTGCTCATTTTTGTTTTGTTCTTGGTGCTTGCAGTGGTTTTACTTTCTGTTGTTTGGTTTTTCTTGTTCAGCGTTTTTTATGCTTCTCTAGATGTCACATAGAGAAAAAAACAAAACAAAAGAACAAAAAAAAATAGTAAAAATAAAGATGAATTCCTGAATTATCGAACATGGGATCATTTAACTGTGCAAACCATTATTTTTTTTCTTAAAAATAAGGAAAACATCTTAAAAAATATCTATGCGTGGTTGATTTACTTGCACTTGAAAATATTGTGATTTTATTTTTTTCTAGAAATTTGGGGGCCTTTTTCAATTGACACTTTTTCTAGGTCTGGTCTTTTTCCAGTTAGGCTATTTTAAATCTCACTTCAAAAGGAAAAACAAAAATGAAAACCAAAAACAAAATCTCTACTGTAACAGAATGATTTAAAAAAAAAATTCTAAACCAAAAAAACTAGAGTACAAAGCCAGAGGCCTCTGAGAGAGAGCCTGGTGACAATTGTAAGGTTTGTATTGTAGCCATCTCTGCTAAATTAAATGTGGGGAGGGGAGGCGGGGGGCGGGGGCTGGGGGGGCTTTTTGGTTGGTTTGGAAAAAACAGTACTGACAAGAGCAAAATGCACCTTTTTGTTTACAACTGAAAAAGGGTCCTTGACAAGTGTTTTTTACTTTTATTATTATTTTATTTGGTGTTGTAATTGTTTAGACTGCTGTGTACGGTTTGCTGTTTGTTGAATCAACAGTGTGAAAAACCTGCCAGCATGGATTGATATACGCATGACGTTGTCCCCTCAACTGGGGGCTTTGCAGTTCTAACTTTCTTGATGTAACCAGTCACCCCCATGTATAAGTGGAAGCTGCTTGCGATAATGGAGATGAGTCTCATTTGTTAATTCACAATGATTAAGCATTCTCCTTCTGATTCTAGTCAGATCATGATTTTTTTTCTTAAAAGCAAAACAAAACACCAAAAAAAAAAAAAGTCACCATTCAAAACAAAATCGAGAACTGAGTTAATTTATTTAAGCTTGATGATGAAATCCGTTCTAACTTTTTTTAGGTTCTCCCATGCACTCCCTCGAAGTTCTGAATTTCCTCTAAATTCCCTGGCATGTATGAGAAAAATATTCTGTGTGTGTGTGTGTGTATGTGTGTATCTATGCATATACATACACACATATCCATGTATATCCACATATGTGCAGGTGAATATATTCTACACATATATCCAGATATACATATATATACATAGCCTCGCAAATCGTTACTGACCTTGGGAAAGAAGCGGTTGGCTGGAAACTGGGCAAGGGTTCGGCGAAATTCATGTCACAGATGTCTTGCTTCTTTTCCTCAAGCAGGGGAGGAGGGGGCTGGGCTGCTAGATTTTTGCTGTCTTGTTTGCTAGGCTTCTGTATACATATTGTATCTGGGCTAGATCCCCCAGACATCGGTTTAATTGTGAATTCATATCCCATAGTCCCAAATTCTTCCCTTAGATCTAGCCACCCCCCCATTCCACAACTCTGAAGGAACCCAAATCGAGACCCCTCTCCCAACAACCAAACCTCAAGCTACAACCATCGCCACTAGACCTCCAGTGGTTTCTTACTCTGAACAGAAGAGTCGATTTCTTTTTTTACGTATCATGATCATGACTAATTCTCATACTGGTCTCTCCCCTCCCTCCCGCCATCCCCCAGAGCTCCCACCCTAACCCCTGAGGCAGGGTCCTTTTGGTGTTTGGATGCATTTTGTATTTCCTCTCTTGGCTTAATCAGCCCTGATTTTCTTCATTTTAGGGCAGGATGCTGAACGGGCTACATTAAAAAACAAACCTCTCTCTCTCTCTATTTATAAATGAGAACTGCTGGATGACACCTTTGACATATCAGCCAATATCAACCAAGCTGAAGACTCCAGACACTCTCTGTGACTGTAACATTTCTTCAAGGAAAGTATAGCGTCTGTGGAGTTCAGAGGGCACGTGTTTGGGGGAAAATATATATGACACAAGAAGATGAAGAAAAATGAGAAAAAAAACACAAAAAAGGCAACTTTAAAACAAAATAACTTGAGACCAGATGGGGAGGCTGAAGGGCTGGGAAGCGGGAAGAGACGCTGCTTACCGATCCCCGGGGCTTTTCCAGCCCGTGGGCGCCTGAGGCAGGCTGGGGCGAGCGGTGTGGCGGGGCCTGGTCCCCAGGGGGCGGCTGGGAGGCCGCCACTGAGCATCTCTATCTGTCATTCCTTTAGCTATTTAGGGACCAAAGGACCAAACTTTTTATTGCAGCTGTGTAGCTCTATGTCAAATAGAGGGGGTTGGAGGAGAACCTCCTTCCTGCCTCATGGCTGTTCTTGAAACAGCTTAGAGCGATTCTATGAAAAATGTAATAAAAAAAATTAAAAAAAAAAAACAAAAAAAGCAAAAACAAAAAAAAAAGAAAAATAATGCTTCAATGCTTTTAAAACAGCAAGATAATAGTTCTTTGATACTTTGAGAGGCGCTTTGATTACCCTCGTTCAAGTCTAGGACACTTTCCTATGGTTTCTGTATTATATGTCTGGACGGAGCTGTTAAGATGAACAAACTGGTGGATATTCGGGGAAAGCAACAAAAATATTAAAACTCATTAACCGTGAAGTGTGAGAAAACAAGGAGGGGAAAAAAGGGACTTACAAGGCAAGATAATTGTTGTGAAAAGTCTGTAAATGCTTCTAACTCTTCCCCCTCTTAAAATCATAATAGTTGTACAGAATTTTAAAAAGGAGAAGTTTAAAATACCTATATAATAGAAGAAAAATTAGAGGAAAGCAAAAAATAAAAAAAAAATAAAAAAGGAAAAAAAAACTTATAGAAGTTAGCGTTACTGCTAAAATCCCAGATGTTGTAGGACTGTACTTTTGTAGAGTTTAGACTGAGCATCGATCCCTTCTCCCCGCGAGTGCTGTCGGACACGCTTGCCCTCTCTCCGCAAGCCCTCGACACCTGCCGCTTCACTCGCCTTCCATGCTTGCTCCAGAGACTTTCCGGGCAAGGGAGACCTGGGAAATTCATCTTAAAACAACTAAACAACACACACACACACACAAAAACCTTAAACAAGAGAGAGAAAAATAAACAATCTTTGAAGAATTTCTGAAACTGTTTACAAGGAATTTTGAAAAACAGGGATGTTTAAATGATGCCGGCTCTGTTTTTCTGTAAATAAATTTGCATATTTTGTAGGACTTTTAATTGTAATGATAGAGAAAAAAAAACAAGGAAAACTATTTAATGAAAGCACGATATTTATCTTTGGTAAATGACTTTAGAGCAGTTAAAAAGACATTGCTTAAAAAAACTCAGAATCAGAAAAAAACACTGAATTATTTAAGAACACATATATTTTAAAGTATAACATATTTATTATAATTTATTTGCACCGTTGGGAAGACTTGCTTTGGCATTCTGCCTTGATATCCTCCTCTCATTGATGTCCAGGTCATCAGGAGGCCAGGGGGCTCTCGGACCTACCATCCCTCCCCCTTTTTTTTGCTTTAGAACAACTGTCTGGTTCCTCTTAGGCCTCCTGCCTTTCCTTTCTTTCTGTCTATTTTGTTGGTTAATTATTATTTTTTAAATTTTCTTTCTCTTGGCTCCTCCTTTTAGGATGTCCAGATGTAAAAAAAAAAAAAAAAAAAACAGCCGCAGTTCAGTACAACTGCTCTTTTCACACTCAACTCCCTAAAACTCCTTGTAACCTTCTGTAACTATTGGATGACGCTTTCTCCAGCTTAGCCCTAAATAAAGCACAGTTTAAAACAAAAAACAAGACTTCTTCAGTGGTCTGTGCTTCTTGGAATCTGGCCAGCTGTGCCTCGCGGGCCCAAGGCTGGCCCCCTGGCAATAGCCTGGTCCTTCCCTCCCCGGAGTCCCTGTGCTGCCCAGGCGCTCGGTTGGAACCTAAGCCGTATGGAGTGCTCTCTGGGAGGTGATGGGGGCAGTAAAAGGAGGCCCCGTTCCACACTGTGAAACATCTTGTGGTGTGTCTCTGAAAATCTCCATTGTAAACCCATTCTTTTGGTTCCTGGGCAGAGATGACCGTAGTGCCCAGATGCAACAGAAAGTCCCCCTTTCCTCCCCAACAGGAGGAAACTGAGGCCACCTGTCCTGAGTTGGGGTGGGGGTGAGGTGTTTGGGAAGGAGGCAGTGGAGGCAGGGACCGCAGTCAAGGAAGGACGAGCACACAACTTGCCACCGCGCATTTTCTCTTGGTCCTGCAACTTGCCCTGCATTGACAGCTTATGTGGATGGAGAAACCCTTTCTAGAGGATGCCCTCAGAGTCAGGGTTCTGGCGGGGGGGGGGGGGTATAGAGAGAGGAGCTTCCTGGCGTGCTCCCACCTCTCTCTTAGGACATAGAGAGGTGTCCAAACCCTGACAGTCGGGGGGAAGGTTGAGAAGGAAAGTTGTGTGTGTGTGTGTGTGTGTGTGTGTGTTGGGGGGGGGTCCAAAGGAGGAAGGATGGGAACCAGGACTTGGGGGTGAAGAGGTGGCAAGGAGGGAGCAGGTCCTTCTGAGGTGAGACCCCAGACAGAGGCACATCAGCCACGAGCATTCATCAGCCCCTGTCCTGGGACAGACTGTCTTCTCTAGCCTGTCTCAGTCCCTTCAGCCCTGTGGCCTGCTTTAGGAATGGGCAGAGCCCCCCAAGGGTCTCCATCTCTTTCTATGTGAGGGGGCAGGCAAGCTTCCGGGTTTCAGCGGCCTGGTCAGGGAGAAGACAGGAGTACTGGTAGACAAAGGTCCTTGTCGGTCCGTCTGTGCCCTCCTGTGGGAGAGTGGGGAATGGCTTCAGCCCTCAGATGTCTTCTCTGAATCAGGGTGATAGAAAGCAGAGGTCAGGGCCCCAGCTGCAGAGTAATACCTAGACCCCGTGTTCCATCCTCTCTTCCCACCTCTGTTCCCAGACCAATGGCCAAATCCTTGTTTCTAGAACTCGCCTGTGAAATGTTAGCCCAAATGCATTAGGAAATGGGGCAGCCTTCAAGCCTTAACTGTGGAGATGATTCCACGATGAGACTCTCCCCTGCCCACCAGGCTGTGAGCCCAGGCAAGAGCCTGCCTGCCCATTCTGGGGAGCTTGTGGGGAGCTGACCTTCTTGAAAGAATTCATTGCAAAGGGCATGACATCACATCAGGTGTTATGCTCCCCCGTGAGGAATGAGTAGGTGTTTTCTTTTTCTTTTTTTTTAAAGATTTTTATTTATTTATTTGACAGAGATAGAGACAGCCAGCGAGAGAGGGAACACAAGCAGGGGGAGTGAGAGAAAGAAGCAGACTCATCGCGGAAGAGCCCGATGTAGGGCTCGATCCCATAACGCCGGGATCACGCCCTGAGCCAAAGGCAGCCGCTTAACCGCTGTGCCACCCAGGCGCCCCTGAGTAGGTGTTTTCTAAGGAATTCTCTGGGTTATCTGCCTCAGGCTATTCAAAACCATGGTTTCTGTTGGACATTCGCAGCCAAAAGCCAGAGGATGACAGCCTCCACACCACTTCCCCCTTCCCCCTCAGACCCCAGGGAGCCTCACTGGCTTCCCCTCCCCACTGGGTATCCTTCTCTCTGCCAAAGCTCTCCCTGACCTCCATTGCTGAAGCTCAGGGGCCGTGGGGCCCCCGGGAACTGCCCCCTCAGGAGCTGGGCCACGAAGCGGGTTGACCAGTTTTGTCCTGTTCCAGGTATGGCTGACTGAGAGGAGAGATGAAAACACAGGGTCCAGATGTGGATATGTCAGTTCCATAAAATAAACGCTCTACGTAAAAACCACACACCCAGTGACTAATGAATGCATAGCATATTTAAGGGAGAATACAATTTAGTAATCTCTGGGGGAAAGTCACAGATTCTGTGAAAACTTGCTGAAAACTATCAGGTCACTTTGCACACAATTACAGGGAGCGCAGGGACTGCAGCTCATCCATCACCCCTTGGCTAAGAACCCCTGATTTGCAGTGTTATTTAAGAAAAGCCAAGACACAATGCTCATTAATTTCTGCCTATATTCTATGGCTTATATTCCTCTGCTAGCATTCTACCTACAGTTTTTGATTTCTTCATAGCTCCTCCATTTAAAACACTTTTTGTTTATTATCATACTTTTTTTTAATTTTAAGCATGATGAAAAGTAGAGATACTTGCATGAAGAAACTTCATGTACCACCTAGCTTGCTTTTTTTTTTTTTTTTAAGATTGATTGATTGATTTCAGAGCGAGCGCATGTGCGCACAGGAGCATGAGGGGGGGGCAGTGGGAGAGAATCTGGAGCTGACTCCCCGCTGAGCTCCGCCTTAATCCCAGGACCCTGAGATGACCTGAGCCTAAACCAAGAGTCAGAGGCTTCACCGACTGAGCCCCCTAGGAGCCCCTCCACCTAGCTTCAACTCATGAATTATTTTGAAACAAATCCTCATTATCAAGTCATTTCGTTGATAGGTACCTCGGTTTGCCCTCAACGTTTTTGATGCAGTGTTGAAGTCTAGCGGCCGGCTGTGGCCTGGGGGACAGCAAGCTGCACCCTTGCTGCTGGGGGGGGATCCTGGTGGCCTCCCCCAGTTCTACCCACGGGCGGGTGCTGGCTCCTGGTTAGATCCCAGGACTCCTTCCAGCCCCTGCTCCCAGTGACTTTCAAAGGCCTTCAGCTCTCCATCCACGTTTTGTACTCCCTTTTCTCTCCCTTCCCCCTTTCTTTCTGTGTGATGCTAATATGAGGAGAATATGTTTAGTGAGAACTTTCAGTTAATAGCTCCCGTCTCCTTCCGGGTTTTTATAAAGATCTGACGTTTGTCCTATTCTGAGCTGGATCCCATGCACTCCCGCACAGAGTAAGTGAGACGCAGCCTCACCAGAGCCCTGCACCCACATGGGAGATTCCAGGTCCTCTGTCCACCTGCCTCCCAAGCCCTGCTGCCCCTGGGCTGGGTGAATCGACAGCTCCCTCTAGCATGAGGTCTGCCGGGCCAGTGTTGAAATTACACCAGGTTGAACCCAAATGAACATTCCCCACCCACGTGGGTGAGGTGGCTCAGGGAAGGCTGGGCAGTGAGCTCAGGGACCCAGCCCTGCCCAAGGGGACGTATCAGACTCGGCTGTGAGTACCATTTGTCTGTCTCACAAACTGCAATCCACCCTCAAATAAAGTCTTAGCTACCACTGATCCCCCACCTTTGGCTGACTCTCCATTCCTGGAGGCCAGACTCTCAGTCACTGTGGATTCACTGCCTGCGTGAATGAACGAGGGAAGGAAGGAAGGAAGGAGAGCACAGACTGCAGACTACTGAGGACACGTTCCAAAGTGGTGGGTGTTCTGAAAATGCTTTTTAAGTAATAATAGCACATTTGGAATAAGTGTGTAGCCAACACTCCCCTCACATGAGTATTTGCAAGTATAGGCTTTGTACTTGAGAATTCCCTCTCTCTGCCCCTCTGTCTGCTTCTCTAAGTTGTCCTCCCTTCTCCCTGCGAGTCCTCCCTTTGGTTCCCTGCCCTCTCCCCCACCCCCTCAGTGTCTGGTCTTTGGCCTGACCCAGCACCCCAGGCCTTCAGGACAGCCAGCCCCAGCACCCCCAGCCCCTCCTATCACCCCAACTCCTCTTCCCTCATGCTAGCCTGACTCCTCATCCTTTCAGGGAGCTCTGAACGTCCCCCTCTGGGCTTGCACCCTGTGTGGGGGGGTCTCACCAGGATTTGCCCAGACCAGGAGGGGGCTCGGAGACTAGTGTATCAGAGCGAAGAAAGCATAGGCTTTGACATCTGACCGGATACAAAGCCCAGTGCTTTCAAATATCTTCTGTGTCACTTTGGAAAAGTTACCTAACCTCTCTGAGCCCCGGGGTCCTTTCTAAAATGGGGATACTAATACCACCACTCCAAGAGTTGTGAGGAGTCCACGAGACACGGCCACGCACAGCTGCATCCCACCCCAAGATTTCTGAGCTGTGAATTCTTTCATGATGTAGTACAGAGACTCAGAACGAATACTTCAGGCTTCGATCCCCTTCTTCCCTGTCCTTAGTTCCATCGCACCGACAATTCACGTCCCACCTGAAGCAAGCCTGAACTTGACCTCAGACCACCGTAAGCCACCTTCTCGCAGCCCAGTCAGCCCTGCGACACCCAGAGAATTCCTGGCATGTCGCGGTGTACACACCTCTGTCTCTTGCTGCTCACGCTCTTTCCCGGACCCCAGTTAGCTGCTGCTCCTGGGCGCCTTCCTCTCTTTGCCCTTTCTCCCAGGAGCGTTCCTGGCGCCACTGTGGCTGTTATTGTCTACAGCCCCTCCTCCTCTGGGGTCGCATGGCCTCGGGCTGCATATTCATTTGGTCTTTGTGTTTTAAAATGTTACTTTTTTTTTTTAAGGTAACATATTCAGATATTTCAAAATTCAAAAAGTATGAAGAAGTATACAGTGAAAAGTCTTCCCACCCCTTCCGGCCAATGTTCTCAGTCGTTCCTATTACCCTGTTTAAGTGGGTACATGCGGGGTACATGGGCGTAAAGAACTCAGTGGGGAGACCCGGGGCGCATAGCGAGGGCCCAGGCTCCAACAGCTGGCCTGCGGGATTCCCAGCAGATAAGCCCAGGCCCGGGGATGTTCAGGACCCTGCTGGTGGGGGAGAGGCATCAGGGCCCTTCCGCTCACACTCTTATTGTTGGGGCTCTTCTCCTGGAGGCATGGGTGTAGCCACCCCTTAGGGGTGCTTGCTCTGAGCCAGACCCCGTGTTGAGCTGCTTAATTATAATCTCACCTGATTCTCTGGGTGTCTTCATCCCTGTCTTACGAATGAGGAAGCGCGCTCAGAGAGCTGCAGCCCTGTGCCCGGATGACCCCGAGTCAGGGCCCAAGCCCCGGGCTGTCTGCAGAGCGGTAGGTGCTCTTAATCTCCGCATGCCACCTCCCCGGGCTGTGCACCCTCCACACAGCAGCTTCCTCCGGCGCCGTGTCCTGCCTCCTTGCTCCCCACTTCTCGCGGGTTTCTCAACAATCCAGTCTCACCTTTCAGAAACGGCATCATCTATGTCGACTCTGGTGCCAGGAAAGGACCTCTCCTGCTCGCCTTCGTCAGCTGGGCTGGCGCTGGGGTTCTCAGGCGTGAGTGACACGCACTGAGCATGCCGCTAAGGGGTCCAGAATTCTCCCTGCCTAGTAGCACTTGCTGCCACTGGGGACAGGGGGGGCATGGAGGGAAACAGAAAAACCCAAAGATCCAGTTAGCTTTTATTCTTCACAAGGAGAGGAAGTTCGGTGGAAGTAAATGGAATATTTACTACCAGTTTATGCAGCCACCCGAGATTCAAAACCGTCTGAGCTTGTGTCAGCTCTGTTTTCCCCAGTACACTGAATTCTGGAGAAAACTCTAAGCAACGTGTCAAGATCAACGCAAACCGGTTCTCCGTCACTCAAAATTGAGGGGGATTTAACCACTTCCGAGGGCCTCATAGTCCACCAATTGAGGGAGGAGGACTCCTCTTGTCTGCAGAGTCTCCCCGTGAATCATCTTCACCATTGCCCTCCCTCCTTACCTCCTCCTGGGGCCCAGCTCCGGGGCCTGTGGGCACTGGGGTGTCAGGAAATCGGTGGACCCCCATGCTGCCAGCTTTGTCTACCATCTACTCTTCCTCCTGGGGTCTGGAGACGGGCTGCAGAGGCCAGGTGACTGAGGTTCGTTTTCATCCTGCGCGGGCAGGGCCTGGACTCCACAGGAACTAACGTGAGGGCCGCCGGGTGGGCCCCATATACCTGGCCGGCTACACGCCCGGACTGCTGAGGGCCTCAGGTCCCACTGTGAGGCCTTTTCCTTGGGTTGGACTTGGGCCTCCCTTAGTCCTACTCTTTAAATGAAAGTCATCTTGAATGGGGAGTGCCTCTGTTCCCCAAGTCCCAGCACTGGACTAAGGATTCGGGGAGACGTGATGATGACAGCACACACATGGCCGCCTTCCGACGCCAAGTGTGTTATGGGTATTCTCTCTACACCTGGAAGCTATCTGCAGGGTGATCTCACCTTACTCTACCGATGAACAATCAGAGGCTTGGGGAAGGTAAGTGACTAGCCCAGAATCACACAGCAAGAAAGTAACGGAGCCCAGATTCAAGATGAGCTGCTCTCCTCGCCTGCTCTGAGGCTCCTTGGCCAGCAAAGACAGCTGCGGGACAGAGCGGTGCAGGGGTCGGGGGCCTGCGGAGCGAAGGAGGGGAGCGCAGTCTGGGGGAGGCCCTGGGGCGGAGTGTTAGAAGGTGAGCAAGGGTTAAATAGACCCCAAGGGAGGGGGCCATGGAGGAGCAAGAACTCCCAAGATGTCCAGGCAGGCGGGGACTATGCTGGGGAAGACACAGGGCCTCGTTTAAAAGCCACCCACTTACTGCTGCCCCAGACACCGTCCTGCCTACCTCACCCATGCCATCCCAGTTACTCTCCCAACAACGCTGGAGCCCATTTTACAGATGAGCGTAAGCCATGTGTCAAAGTCTCACGGTACGGCAGAGCTGGGGTTTGAGCCCAGGCCCCTGCTGGCAGATTCTGTCGTTGTCATCACTCTATTACTTTGGAAGAGGTCACCTAGTCAAGGCACTGGCAAGACGACTCTTCACAAGGAAGCCTCTTCACTGATTATATTCCCGAGCCTCACACAAAGACACACAACCTAACCACGGGACAGAAGGCTGTCCTGGAAAGGCTCAGACCTCTACTTCTGCCAGTTTTCCCCTCTGCAAAGTGAGCAGGCACCCTGGGTCTCAAGGATTTGGCCCCGCTCTCTGCTAAGGGCTGGGAAGGGCCGCAGAGAAGAGAGAGGGCAGAGGAGGGAGACCATGAATGCCCTCAGCCTAGCTCTTGAGAGAAGAGTCACCTGAATGAGAGAACGCAGCTGTGTGTTCCCTACCACTTGATTCCGCTCTCAACTCTGGGCCGAAGGTGAAGCAAGTCTTGACACTTGCTGTCTTGCCCTGAGTGCTGGGCAACCTTAGGAGGCCTCTGGGTTCAAGGTTCCCCTTTAATCGAGAACCCCTAAGAGTATTTTGTGCTGGCACACAGTAGGTGCTCCACAATGTTTGCTGAATGAATGAGAAGAGATGTGGCGGGGGGGGTAAATCCTCCCATGGGCCCCTTCTGAAGCACCCCATGCCTGGCACCCTCTCAGCAAGGCCCCTTTGCCTCACTTTGCCCCAACTCTGCACAAGCCGGGTGGTTCCAGTCTTTTCATTACCTGGGGAGCTGATGGGATGATAGGCATTTGGGAAAAGGTCTCATGGGGGCCCTCAAAGATGGCTTACAGACACAGGTTCTCCTGTCATTCCAGATCTCTGACTATTCATGTTCTCTCTGCCCTAGGTTCAGGGTCCATTGCCCCAGGGGGCTCTAGCTGGGCACCTCTTTTCTGACCTCCCATTGACCGCAGAGTGGGGACCACTTCACGGGCCCTCTTCCCACACTGCTCTATGCCACTGTATGCGTGTGGCTCTCTCCCTAGCGGAAGTCCCTGAGGAAAAGAAATGAGCTATCTCCTTTTCCAATCTCCTGCCTAGCACTGGGGTAGTCTAAGAGGGTAGTGAGAACCCAGCAGAAGACTAAGGATTTAAATGGCATGTGCCGAGTCATCCGAGGATGCCGGAACTTGTCGGTAAAAGTAGAAGAGAAACAATATTTGCATAGTTTCAAAGTCCCCCCTCCCACACTAATAAAGGAAAAGTTAATAATTGTACAATTGTACCTTAACCGGGTGATTAAAGTTAACATCCCCCGGAATGAAGGAAAGAGCTGTCAGGGGCCTCCTGCTATGATGGACTGAGGACTCAGCATCACTTTTTCCTGCTGAAAATGCATAACCTGAATGTAATCCTAGGAAAACATCAGACGAGCCCCAACTGGGGAACATTTTACAAAACGACTGGACTGTACTCAGAGAGAGACACAACAGCTAAATGCAACTTATGATCCTGGGCCCGAATTGTTTCTCTTTTGTTAAAAAGGATATTCAGGGGAAGGAAACCCGGAAGCTAAGAAGGAAGTCTGGCAGAACCTCAGGTGAGGTCCGCAGATAGGACGACAGCACCGTGTTCACGTTAGCCTCTTGCCTGCGCTCGCCGGACGGTGGTTATGTCAGAGCGGGCCCTGTTTGTAGGACGTCCGTGTTAAACTAGTAGGGGAAGGAGAGGATCCGTCTGCAATTTACTCTTGAATGCTTCACAAAAAAATTAATAATATATGTGTTTATATATGTGTGAGAAAGAGGGAACGATAAAGCAAATGAGTTAAAATGTTAACACTTGGGGAGTATGGGTGAAGGGTATACAGGAATTCTTTGTATTGTTTCCAAAACTTCTATGTAAGCCTGACTTCACAATAGAATGAGAAAAGGTGGCCAGCTGGAAATTCGCTGGGCCAGCCTGAAGACAGCTGTCAGCCACTTGGACCGGGCAATCCAGGGACGGGTTCCCTTCTCCATGGAGAGGGACCTGGGAGCCCTGCGTGGGGAGGCGACATGTAGCAGGGAAGCAGCAACGGTTGGAATCGATGCGGGTCTTTCCACTAGAGCCCGCTGCTCCTTGAGTTTAGACACCAGGCCTAGCAGTCAAGGCTGCTCGCAGCTTACTGACTTTGGCGGTCTCTGTCTCCATGCCTTTAACACAGGGTTCCTCTGCCCAGAACGCTTCCCTCCCTGCCTCTGCCCAGCCAAAAGGTCCCATCTTTGGGGAAGATTCTCACTGAAGCCCCCCTCGCAGGAGCCCCTCTTCAGGCCTCTGTGACGAATGGCCCATGGGAGCTGGAAGCTGCAGCCCGCATAGCTCCTGTGTGCTGCTGGGGTCAGGAACAATGTCACTGGATTTTGCCTAGGGCAGAGCGGACAATCCAAAAAATGCATCAGAGTGTACAGAAGACCATGTGTCCTGAACTTTTCGAATCTGATGACAGCTACGAATCCTCCGGTCTGGGAACATCCAGGTGAGGAGTGAGGTGGGATGAGAGGGCAGCTCTCTACCCAGACTGATGGCTTTGGAAGACTGGGAGACTCTTCCTTTCTGAGACAGCCCACTCCCACACCCCCCCTCCCCGACAGTGGGGGACAGAAGTCCCTGGGCCCCTGGCCCATTTCTCTGCTTTTTTCCAGATCTCAGCCGGCAGATGTGGGGGCTGCACCCTCACAGGCCCTCCCTCCCCTGCTGCGGCTACACCTGCCGCTCCTCCCATCAGGTGAGAAGCAAGTGGCGAGGCAGGGAGACATTCCGCTGGGGGTCACTGCTCCCAAGACCCTTCTGACACTTATTGCTATTCGATTTTTTCCCTCCAACACAGTAAATCTCCTATTATTCTCCAAGTTGATATAGTAAGTTGTGTCATTTTGAGAAGAAATACATAATGGTATATTAGAGGAATCATGGATCTCCTCATTCATGCTTAGAAAAAATTTATTACAATGTAAGAAAGTCTGAATAGCATGAATTTATTATAATGATTTAACACTTCTGCACTTGAGTTAAAAATGCCTCTCCATAAATAACTGTCCCTGGAAAACATAGCAAATTTACACAGTTTACCGTTTCCCAATGTTATATAAATCCAACAAGCTTAAATCACCTCCAGCCAGGAGGAGAGGGCTGAAAACCGGGGCTGTGGAGTTCATACGGTCTCAAGCGGCAGCGACAGGAAGCAGGACAGCTGGCCTTCCCTTCCTCCAGCTCCTCATCTCAGCACTGGGGAAGAGAAGGACAGAGAGCAGGGAACAGCACAGTTTCTAAGTGCAGCACAGGTGAAGGACCCTGGGCCTCGACATCCCGGTCAGGTGGTCAGGCCGTTGTGTGTGAGATGGTGCCAGTGAGGTGCCAGGCAAGGCCACCCAGCTGTGGAGTGCAGAGGAAGGGGAGGGAGAGGCCGGTGCCCACACCCTGTCTGGGCCCTGGCCTTCCAGCGAAGCACCTCTTCTTCTCTCACAAACGCCAATAATATTCTTTACTCCTGGGTCTTCCAGTCCCTCCACATTCCTTGGAGCCCCCTCTGGCTCCACTGGACACCCTGCCCAGGCCTCCTTGTACGGACACTCTTGCCTCATCATTCTGGCTTCCCTCTGGCCTAGATCAGCATTCCCGGCACCAACTTGTAAGGTAGGAATGACCACACCCTTTTTACAAATAATTTTATCAATTATTCTATCTGAGGCTTAGAGAGTATAATTTATAAAGCTTAACTTTAAATACAGTTTAAATTTATAAAGTATAACCTGTCTAAATGTGTACAACTCACAAGCGGTAAGGCTGAGTTGATTCCAAGGTCAATATTTGTCATCTTTGGACACTTTCCATTCTAAAAGGGAGGCAAACAACCAGCACAGTTTGAGGTGGGACACAACAGAAGGCTCTTGGAGCATTCTTGGAGCCAGGAGGAGAGTCTATAAGGATGCCTGGGGGGAATCAGGAAAATATGGAAGTGGCGACAACTGAGCTTGGTCTGGAAAGATTCATCCACAAGAGAGAGAGGTGGAAAAGTCACACATAGGAAAGAGCAGTATGTCTCTGGGAGGTGGCCGACAGCTGTGTGTTGCAAAGGTGAACGGAGCAGAGTCCTGGTGTGTCACTCTAAGGGGTATGTTCCTTGCCCTGTAAGCATTGTGGAGTCCTTTGGATTTTTAAGCAAGAAAGTTATAAATCTTAGATTTGTTCTGGAAAGAAAATGTGAGTCAGTGTGGGAATGAGGAGGAAGCAATGGAAGTGTCCCCAAGCCCCTCAATACAGCCCTCACTTTCTCTTTTGTGAGAGAGGGGCAAGCAGCCTGGCATAGCAGAGAGTACTGGACTTCGGAGGCACAGATCTGTTTAATGGCTTTCTCCCTTCCCTCCTTTCCCTCCCTTTCACCCATGCACCTACCTATCCATCTACTAACTGATAAACAGTGAAGACAGCCTACAACGTGCCAGGAACCATGCTAAGTTCTCGGGAGTGAGTGACGGCTAAGACCAGCATCTTATTCTGGCCACCATGGGGACTAGCATCTAAAGGAGGGATCAGATAAACAGGCGTTTCTAGCACAGCAAGTGTGGTGATCAAGGATATGCAAAGGGCTAAGAAAGCTCACAAGAAGGTCAGGAGAACTTCCATAGTTCTCCTGGAAGTTCACAGTGGTTGGAACACAGAAGTCAAGAGAAAGAAACCGTGGGGAAACGAAGGTGCTGGAGGTCTACAGTGGGCTAAACCACGAAGATCCTGGTGCGTTACGCTCAGAAGGCCAAGCTCTTTCTTAAGCACAATAGGAAACTGAGTACTGGAACTATCCAACACTTTTAAGCCAGGGTGCGACATGGCAACATGACCTTGGTATCTTCCTGGAGAACAGGAACAGGTAAACCTTGGGAGTGCTTATTTATCTGTGCTGAGCACCCGACATGCATTAGTTCACTGCACCCACAATAACCTCTTGAGGTAGGTTCTGTTATGACCCCCATTTAAAGATAAGAGTGAGGCAAAGAAGGGTATGGTCTCTTGTTCAAGGATGAATCCAGGCCGTCTGGCAGGAAGATCAGTGCAGAGACTGTTGTGCTGGAGAAACACCAGCACAGACGGAGTGAAGGGGGAGGGTTGAGAAATAGGAGGTGGGCTTGATACTACTTGGGAGTTTGACTGGATGGGGGGAGGGAATAATGACCCTCCCACCCCCAGAATCTGAGTTGGAATTCTATTCTTTACTAGCTGATGACCTTAGTTAGGTTTGTTATGCCTCATTTTCATTATTAGTGCACAAGATAACACCCTGAAGACTTAGGTGTGCATAGACGGATCCCCGTCCTCATTCCATAAAGGACTTGAGAAAACACTATGCAAATGATTTCTTCAAAGTATGACTCTCATAAGCATTGAATAAGATGGCGCACAGGGCTTGGAGTTGGTTGAGTGATGATCGTGTTCTCGCCGCCTCTGCCTCTGAGGGGCACCTGCAGTCTCCTTGGAAAGGTGGAGGTGCCAGGTTGACTGGGGGCACAAGGAGCAGGAGAGGGTCTCTGGCTGTTAATTGAATCTACCAGTATGATCTCAAAACTGGGCATTTCAGGCACAAAAGCCCTTGCCTAACATTTCTTAGTACGTGAAGCCAACTAGACAGGACCATTTTCCTGTCTCAAAGTGCTGATAGTTCTTCCTTGCTGAGCAGTTTGGGTGACAGGCACATGGAAGGGACTCAGAGGTGCACGTAGATCAAAACTTCCACTCCAGCAACCACACAACTTAGAGGAGGCTTGGTGTCCATGTGATGAAAGCAAGCTGGAGTCAACCAGGAAAACCTATCAGGATGTGGCAAAGCGTTTTCTTTCTTTCTGTTAACCCAAGCTCCTGCTGTTTTAACACATACTGAAGAGAATAACATTTTGATAACCTGGGGCGCTGTTCTTGCTTTTAAGCTCTGCCCCACTGATCTGATGAGGGGTGCTGAAGGGACAATTTGATATCAAAACCACATGGGGAAAATAGCCATGCAGATAATTTATTAACTTAAAATCTTATGTGTATATAAACAGTTGCCCATGTTAAAAACAATACTCTCCGAGGTGAGGATAAACCATGCACTGGGAGGGGTCTGCCATAGCCTCCATCCACCTCACTAATGACCGCAGACTTCATCTGGCTCCTCTCTGTTAGGCCTATCCGTTCCCAGAGTCTCTGGCCGTGGTGCTGGGAGCAGGGCCAAGTGAAAAGAACGGCTCTGAGGGAGGAGAGAGCCCCTCCCTTCCCCACGACATTTGGGGTTTTCTAGATAAGTCCTCACCATGGGGGGTCAGGTTTGGATGAACACAAGTGTGCCTATGGGAAGGATGACTGTCAGCAAAAGCTTTTCCTTGACTGACCTTAGTTTCCTAGATCAAGCACTTGGGGCCCCTGTAGGAGCTTCAACGGACATACTCTGTCCCGTCCCATTTTGCAAACATTGATTGGTTTTGCTCTCACAGAGTGGTGGGCAGCAGGGTGGGCAATGTTGCGGCATTATCTGCAGCACCCCTAATATGTGTCTAGTCTTGCTCTGAAGAAGCAGCTGGAGGCAAGCAGCCACTGTTGGGAGCACTTGACCAGGAAGAAAGGCAGACTCCTCTGCGTCAGACCCTCTCTCTGTAGGATATCTGCAATTAGGTCAAGCTTCCAGGCTCCACAACAGCCTCAAGGCTCTACAACAACCTTTTCATATATATATGTATCTTAAAGTCAGACAGATGAAGATGTTAACATACACTGTTCAATTCATAAGGAAGACACTGGATTAGACAGACACAAATTCACATCCCAGAGAAAGGCAACTGGTGGGGGGATGTAGCGTATGAAAATATGTTGATTGACGCTCTGCTGAAAATCCATCTCTGCTCTTCCAAATTGCTCACGCAGGGGGAGGTCAAGAAGCAATTAAACTCCAATCTCTGGCACCTGACCACCCCCGCCCCCTGCCAAAAGCCCTGAGTTTATGTCTCACTTATGATTCTTCCAAAGGCAAACAAGCTTCTTTAAGAAAGCATAATCTTTTTCTTGGTCCTTCTGGCACCCTCTTATTCTAGAGACCTATAGAGACCCTGGTGTCCAAATGGGGGAGTGTAGTTATGGCTGATCCAAGGGAATTGGATGTACTTAAGGTGCTCTTGATACCCGGGGCAAGGAAAAGATAGTCCTGGAAACCTAAATTTAGTTGAGAAAATGGCTGAGGGCTCTCAGTTTGTTTCTCCCCATTTTGCCACACCAAAGGAAACTCAATTTTCCAAATGCTTTCTGAAATGGGACGAAATTGACTCAGTTCCTGTCACGGGGTGAACTTTAAAAGGATAGTTTAATCAGCAGTATTTTTTCAATTTTTCAATTGGATGCCTAAAACTAGTTAATCCTGACCTCAGATTAAGGACTGGTGTTGGTAGGTCCCATTCTTCTCTTCTCCAAAGAGCAAAAAGACCCACGTGAAGGAGGGCTGAGTAGAGGTGCTAGGGCCTCAGCCTGAAGAGACAATGAGATTTCCATCTATCCAGATAAGGAATCTGTTTAACGAGGCTTTTGTAGGCTGAGATAATCTAGTTTCAATAAAGAATTCAGGGAAGCCCTGCAGGCTCACTAAATGCAGTTCACCCTGGGCGGTCTGACCTTGGCTACCAATCCTGACAGACTCTTGATCCCACTTCAAGCCTGGGGTTGGGTGAAAGGGAGAGAGAAACAGAAAGCAACACCCTCCAGATCAAATAAAGTCATCAGGCAGACACATCTGGGGCACATCTCCCTCGCTTTCAAAGACTAGGAAGTTGCCAACTCACTGGCTCTACCAAGCTCCTCACGCTGCCCATCGGTATGGGAGCCCACGAGAGCCCCCTGTAAGCTGAAGGACCCGTCTCAAGAGCTCCGCCAACAGCAGAACAGAGAGAGAATGGGGTCTCAAGTGTACTTCGTCCATGGGCCTCCTCTGGGTCAAACGGACGCCCAGGGGGAAAGAAAGGGAGATTCTGCTGGAGGTGGCGGAGGTGAATCTGGCAAGTAGAGATGGTTCTTTGGGGTCATGGGACAGTGACCCTGACCAGAGTACATAAAAGGCCTGATCAACCTAGGGCCTTTGATCCGCATGAGGTAAGAGGGAGGACCAGGGAAAGCCTCTCAGCCTGTGGCAGCTGATGCTCCTCTCTCTAGTGGAATCTTCCCCAGACACAGCCATAGGCAGCTCGCAAATAGAGACACTTGGGTCAATAACAAGTACTGAGCTATTGGTCTTATTTATCCTGGGAAATGGGTGGACGGCAGGAAAAGCATGTCAGGCCTGTGCCTCCATTTTATTTCCCGAGGGTGTCACTCTGTTGCTGACTTAATGCTGGTTTCCAAGGGTTGGTTGGATCCCTTCCTCCAGCCCATTGTGCCCTTTGGTTAAAGGCTGATGACTACCGGAACTGACTCACAATTGGTCCTCGGTATTGCTTGTGACGGTAGGGGCACCAACTCCAACCTCGGAATTAAATGACTACACGTATGTGGAGGTAGGCAGTGAGGGAATAGAGGTAAAGGAGAGGTGGAAGGGTAAGGAGTCTGTCTTTCTGAAACTACTTATGTTACAAAGGGGCTACTTTTAAATCAGAGGGATCTTTCCGTGAAAAGGCCTTCCCTACAAAAGAAGCCAACCTTTTCCAACAAAGTACTGAGAAGGAAACACTCTGGAAATGAATATGCAAAGGCCTTTGCATGTTGAAAGTGTCCTATGTTAATTTTCTAATCTCTGCGTGGCATAGAAAAGATACTGCCCTCCACCCACATTGCCCCTTAATGTGTTACCTACTGATGGGTCTGATCAAAACCACTCTGGGTTTGTAGCATGATTACTACGTTCAACACGTAACAGGATGTTAGTGAGAGAGGTCCCTGTGAAAGGAGAGACACGGTTACTTTGCAATCAAATAATTTAAAATCCTACATCAGTATATAAAGAAGCCCACACAATTTGGATGGAAATTTTGTAGCGTGTGTTTCAACGTCAAATGAAAAAGATATCTTCCAGAATTTGATTCTCCTCCAGGTCTTCGGGGGTCCTGCCTGTCCCCATCTTGTTCCAGGTTGATTTTCGAGGGCTGAGTCGGCGAGTACTGTGATTCCAGGCCCCGGCTTCTCTGGAGGGATGGGGCTGAGGTTTGGGAGCAGACTTTGGACTCAGAGATTGAACCAAATCCAGCAGAGATGTCTCATACCTGCAACACACACAACCCAGACAGAAAATGATCAGACCAGTGGAACATTAGAACCCAAGAAGCCTACAGAGATGGGCTGCTGGGAGCAAGAATCAGATCACCGATCACATCACGTGCAAGAGGGCCTGTGAGGGGAGCTTTAGGGAGGGTAAGCAGCAGAAGGCCCCTGCTGCCTGCCTGTAAGCTCTTCTCTTCTGCTGATCACCAACATTGTTTTCTAAGCTGTGAAGAGAGACTGTGGAGTGGGCAAAGGAATGGTGACAACAGTAATGATGGCAGTAGTAGCATTTACTGTAGGCTTATTAATTGTCAGGCACTGTTCTTAATGCTTTACATGTATTCAACCTTCATTTAACCCTCTGAACAACCCTACGAAGTAGGTACTCTACTCTTCTGATCTCTAGTACATACACAAGGAAACCGAGGCTCAGGGAAGGAACTCATCCAACATGAAGCCAGTATATGGCACAGTCAGGATTTGGACTCAAGTAGTTTGTCTCCAGTGCTCTCATTCAGGACATTAAAGCTGTCTGGTTTAAATCTCTCCTCTACCATTTGCAGGCTGTGTGATCTTGGGAAAGTTCTTCAACCTTTCAGTTCAGATTCTCAGGCATAAGGGGCTAACAGAACTCCTGCTAGGATTAAATGAATCAGTTGGTATAAATTAACATAATAAGTACTCAGTAAATGTTAGTTCCTTCCTGCTGTCTCACTCCCATTCTCTCTAGAATCTTGGTAAAAGAAACTCTCCTCTGAATCTATGAAGAGCTCCCTCCAAAGAAAGACTGCCTTGGTGTCTGGCATTTTCATCAAAAAGGGTAGGCTTAGAGCAGCAGACAGACAGAGAAACTAATAGTGGTCAGTAACACCCTCATCCATGGCCCATTTGTATGTATTCCCACTATGGAAAGCCAAAGGCATAAATGTATCTGCCTCTATACTCATTCCTACTAGGAGCCAAGTCATTTCTACAGACATATCATGAAGCCTTGAGCAGGCGCACATGGCCCTAGACTTGGCTTAATGCTCTTCCGTTGCTGTCTTGAAACTCTTGATTTTTTTCTTTGACCTTGTGTCTTACAAATGAAATCTGATGGGATAAGAGAGCAGGTGTGTGAACAGAGGAGATACGCTGGGTATGCGTATGTGGGTTCAGGCCACAGGCACAGCGGGCAATGATGGGCAGTGTGTATGCCAAACAGTCGGCCTGCCTGCCTGGTGTGCACATTCCTGCCAAAAGCAGCCAGAGCTGCAGGGCTCTGAGGGTGTGGCTGGGGCTGGGACCTGGGCCCATTCTGGTGACGGTGATGATGGTGGCAGCAGGAGAAGCAGCAGTTGTGGGAGCACTTGCTGGCTTGCCTGTCTTTTCCCAGAACCCATCCCCCCACGGCAAAATATTAGCTCTCTGGTCTGAGCGCTGAAATGAGAACGGTAGCATTTAGGCAATACACATCAGTAAAATACTATAGAACAAAGCATACACGTGGACATTGCAATAAAGCATATACAAGAGATATAAGAATTCTTCAAAGGGTTTAGAATCAGGTGTTAAAACCTGCTGCACCAGGGCGCCTGGGTGGCTCAGTCAGTTAAGCATAAGACTCTTGATTTCGCCTTAGGTCATGATCTAAGGTCCTGAGATCGAGCCCCACATCAGGCTCTGCGCTGGGCACAGAGCCTGCTTAGGATTCTCTCTCTCCCTCTGCCTTCTGCCCCTTCTTCCCCCTCACACACATGCTCTCTTTAAAAAAAACAAAACAAAACAAAAACCCAAGAAACCCCAGAACTCCTTCCCGCCCCCTGCTAAACCAACCGCGCCATTGCAAAGTAAATATCCACGGGTTTAGAAATTAAATGTAAAGATTGTTGCATCTGATGGAAAACAACACTATTTTCATATGCAGCTTCAAATGAACCAATTAATGAGGATGACAATTTTAAAATTAATTTTTTCTTTGTCATGAAAGATATGGCAATAGAAAGCATAGGTAGGAGTTTTGAACTATATACAAATCACTAAGTCACTTTTGGTTTCTTGTATGACCTCTAGAAGTTATGGGACATACCAGAGAAAAACAACACTGAACAAACTTATGATTAAAATTAGATTTTCTGACATATATAAAACTAATGTGTATAAAGAGTTGTACCTTTTTAGAAAAATTGTCCTGTATCATCAGCTCAAGAGATACTGGAATTTATATTTTGAAATCATTTATCAGAAATCTATCCTAGTGTTGCCACAACCTATAAAATATTCCCAACAGCTCCAGTGTCAGTTGCATCCACAGAAAGATTCTTCTTAAAATTAAAAATTACCAAAAATTATGTGTGATCTTTCATTTGCCAAGAGTGACTGATTTGCTTTTAATTGTATCATTTAAGTTGCTAAATGTATCAATTTTGATGATCTAATAAATGAATTTAAAGAAAAGTGAGCCAGAAAAATCTTATGATCAGTCAGGTTATCACATTAATAAAGTATTATTTATTATATAAAATTATGACCTCAAAAATATAAATTTTTTTTTGCTATCTGTAGGTTTATGCTATTACTCATGTATCACCATTACTGGTCATGCTTTATAAATTTCTTCTTAAAGGAAAAAACTTTGTATTTTAGTAACTTTAACTGTACATCTTCATCTTACTTTTTTTCTTCATCCTACTTTTTGAACAAGGGGTCCCACATTTTCATTTTGCATTGGTCTCGTAAGTTATGCAGCTGGCCTGCCCTCAAGTTCCAGGCAAGATCAGACTAACATCTCAGGCATGGAAATGTCATATTTTCTATGGTATGAAAAACTGTAAATTGAAATTCTTTCGAGCAGAATTTTCTTTTTGCAGATTTTATTCTCACAGCATTAAGGCACTATTTCAATACAATTATCTCTGCCATTCAAAACAATGGTTACTGTGTTCAACCAAAACATCTTCATTTAAGGTGTAAGCCAGTGAGTTGAGTACTGTTTCCAAGAAAGTTTCTTTATCAGAAAGATGGACCTACTTCATGCTCAAGATATAGGCTTTGTTTGAACCTTCCTTAGAGACATGTGGCAATCTTGTAATATTCACCTCTTCATACAGACTGTCAAAACTTATTGAAAAGTTAGAAACAATGGAAAGGTGTATTCTTCTATATAATTTCATGCTTAAAACAGCTAGGGAGTAATACTCTGAATGAGGAAATAAACCAGCTGTTAAAAAAAATAGAGCCCAAATAATGGGGGATCTGAAAGTATGTCAGAAATCAATCTTTCAGAGATGCAAACTGAAATAGAGAGTAATGACAGGGATTTGTGCTTAAAGACTGCTTTAATAGGTACCAACTTATTTGATCATTTGAAAAAAAAGCTGTGTGCTTCAAATTCCTTCACAGTACTCTTATTCACACACAATATAGTAGAAAAAAATCTTTATAATATGGAAAGAGTGACCCACAAAACCGTAGAAAGTTAGATCGGATGCATTAGGATAAGTTAGGTTATGTGGCGGAACAAATTAACGTCAAGTTCCAATGGCTTCACATAACTCAAATACATGTCATGCTTATGCTATAGGCTCAAAGTAGGTCCAGGCAGAGTGGCTCCACTATCTTCTGGCTGCATCAGCTGGAACATGTAAGCCTCTCTACTGTTTCGGCCGGGCAGAGAAACTGAGGAATTGTACATAGGTTTCCACAGCCTGGAAGTGACACAACACTTCTCCTCCTATCTGATTGGCCAGAACTAGTCATGTAGCTCCAGAAGGGGAGGAGAACCGGATATTGGCGAACACTTAGTAATGCTTAGTCATGGAGGACTGGGTCTTAGGCATAATTTGAAACAATCCTCTTATTTTACTGAGGTTCAGAGAGCTGTACGTGAACGGATTAGGGTCACACAGCAAGTGAGTGGCAGAGCCAAGTGGTTTTTACTTCAGGCACCTTGCCTTCCTAGACTTGAGTCTTTCCACCAAGATAAATCAGATGTGTAACTAAAGGAAGAGTAGAAGAAGAAAATGGTTGCTGTTTCCAATTGCATTTTATTTTATTTTTTTAGAGAGAGAGAGAGTGTACAGGCACAAGTGGGGGGGGCAGACAGAGGGAGAGGGAGAGAAAGAATCTTAAGCAGGTCCAGCGCAGAGGCCGAGTTGGGCCTTGATCTCATGACCCTGAGATCATGACCTGAGCCAAAATCAAGAGTTGGATGCTTAACTGCCTGAGCCATCCAGGCACCCCTACATTTTATTTTAAAAGTATAGTATGATTAGTTGTAACTCAGCGTGAACACATCCACATTCGAAATCAACTGGGCTATCTTTTTGCCAATAATTTCATTTACCCTAAAGTACAAATGCTTATCTGCACGATTCTGCTGTTATCACAAAAATTCTCTTTCTCTAGAAGCCATATTCTATCATGGATTACACTGTGGCAGAAGAATCAGAAAGTCTGTGGTAGACAAGGACCTCACATTTCAGTGGCACCTCACAGCTAATTTTATTCAAGTCTTTTAACAGTACTTTTGCTATCAGGAAAGACTAAATAATTTCACAGATTAAAAAGCAAGAAAATAGCAAAGATTGTTTTAAAAACCAAAGCTTGAGATATCATCCAATTTTATATCAGAATTATATATGCAATAAAGCAAAATAAAAAATGAATTCCTATGGCATTTGATACTAAATACCAGGAAAGAGCAGTGTTCATCAAATTATGTTCTGTGAGCAGTGTGCCTTAGTTTGCTGAGGTGACATGTGACAGGAGGTTAGTTATAAAGTTGATTAACTTGGCCTGACCCTGATGGGAGTTTGGTGTTTAAACTATTTAAAGGGATAGGCAACTTATTCGATCTATAAAAATACCATCCCTGGAGAAACTCAGACTCTATTTGAGCCATAGGCATTGACTGTGTTGGTCTTTCTTGCGTCTGTACCTCACAGAGCCAGTGCTCCCGAGCTACCCGGGCACACAGGCTGACTTATAAGCTTCCTTACAGAGCAGTGGTAAGCAGAAGGCTGATTTGGTTTATTCTGCCAGTCCCATCCAGGAAACAATTTGGACTTGGCTGTACTGGCATGAATTCTGTCCTCCTAGAGATCTCGCTCCAGTTTTGGTTGCCTCTGACCTAGCAAGACATCGAGACAAAACCCAGGGAAGGACGTGGCCTCTGGAGCTTTCCCCTCACATTCCCTTTTATCATCTTTTGTGATTTCAGATCTCTCCTGATTATCCTCCTCTTCTCTCACCTTTTAAATGATGGCATGTCCCAGGGCTCAATCCTCAGCTCTCATAGCTTAAGTGATTACAATCGTTCACATGACTTTTAATACTATCAATATGTCCTAAATGTAGAGCTCCAAGATGGAGCTTGCTCTCAAGCTCCAGACTCACATCCCAACTGCTGCCTGATTTCTCCTCTTGGATGTGTAATAGGCATTCTAACTATCCTAAACAGAACTCATTCCCCCCCCCCCCCCTTTAAATCCTGCTCCTCTCCATCGAGCCAGCTACCTCTGGGCCTGAACACGTGCTGTGTCCTCTGCTTAGGATGCTCTGCTGTCAGACCTAGCTTGCTTCCTCTAGTCATTAATGTCACCTCCTCAAAGAGGCCTTCCCTAAATGCTCTATCTGAAATAGTCATTATACCACATTCATTTTATCTCATTAAGTGTTTTTTTTAAAAAAATATTTTATTTATTTATTTGACAGAGAGAGACAGCGAGAGAGGGAACACAAGCAAGGGGATGTGCGAGGGAGAAGCAGGCTTCCCGCCGAGCAGGGAGCCCAATGTGGGGCTCGATCCCAGGACCCTGGGATCATGACCTGAGCGGAAGGCAGACACTTAACGGCTGAGCCACCTAGGCGCCCTGGTGTTTTATTTTCTTTATATCACTCAATACTACCTAAAATACATTATTTATTGCCTATCTCTTTCCACAGTAATGAGCTCCATGAGGACGGGGTCATTATTGTGTTAACTGATACCATCTCCAGTGCCAAGAATGGTATCTGACACAAGGTAGCTGCTAAATATTTGTTGAAAAAAATGAATGGTCCAGTGGCTTAGATCTTAGTACCTTCCTCCATAAGTAGCTTTTTAAAAGTTTTGGACAGCTAGTCTTTAAAAAAAATCACAATTTGGGGCACCTGGGTGGCTCAGTTGGTTAAGTGGCCGGCTCTTGGTTTCGGCTCAGGTCATGATCTCAGTGTCCTGGGATAGAGCCCCACATCAGGGCCTGTGCTCTGTAGGGAGTCTGCTTGAGATTCTCCCTCTCCCTTTGCCCCTCTCTCCACTCTTTCTCTCTCTCTCTCTAAAATAAATAAATAAATCTTCAAGTGGTGGCTCTACCAAAAAAAGTCATCACAATGTATTTCAAACATTCTGCAAAGTATTACCCATCCACACATTCTTGTTGTTTTCATTTTACAAAAAAGGATATTACACATATAGTTTGTATAAACTACTTTTTCATTTGATATATTGGGACTATTTTTTCCTTATCAATTTTCTACGACATTATTTTTAATGAAGAGCACTTAGGTTAGGTCCAAGGTCTTTTGAGACAAAATCAACTAGGTCTCTTATTCCTTCTCTCACTTGGTCAATGCCCAAAGGCTATTCCCCACTACAATCCAACACAGGTTAGCAAAATACTGCTATCTCTGTTATGTTCTGTACTTCCTCCCTCCTTATTCCCATCCCTTCCCATGCCCTCCAACGCTTCTAGAGCTTTTGCTTCATGACATACTTGGCTATATTTTGTACTCTTCTTAGAGTACTCCCTTCATCTCCTATTTTTCCTGAAACCTGGCTCTTTGCTGAGGTCAATGCTTTCCCTACATTATTCTGAGTGGGCACTGTTTATACTCAACATACCCTATGTATTTCATGGCCAAAGGTAGTATTGGAATCATCACTGCTTCCATTATTGCTTTTTGATCACTATTCCCCAGCACCACATTAAATTCTTATCACTCTGAGTATCCTGTCATCTGCTCTACCACTCTCAACCTCTCTTCATCTATATCATCTATTTACTCACTCACTCTCAATCACTGAAGATGTTAACACTTGATTCTTCCCCTTGATTTTACTTGGACAGTTCAAGTTAACTTTTGCCATCATCCTTGCTAATGTTAACATCACATGAATGACACTGGACCAACACTCTGACTTCTTAGTTCCTTGACATCTCAGGTCAAAGACTTTCTCATCAAGCCTTTCTATTCATATCCTGGAACCTGTCATCAATTAAAATGGCATCTTTTTTGAATTTAGTAATTCAAACATTCTACTACTTTCTGATGCCCACATGCTACCTTCAAGCTTGCTTTTTCAACTATTTCCAGTATCTCTGCCCATTGGTCTCATCAGACCATTAATTCAAACAATGATTGCTCTAAGAACTAAGAATAAAGTGGTAAGCAAATTCACTAAAATCTCTGTCCTGGTGGGACCATTAATAGCATACTTTCTTCCCAGCCCTTTATCCCTTATTCATCTTGAATTCATGGTCTGGCATTCCAATCACTCATTTAACAATGCTCTTAAAAACGTGTCCACTGTGTTTCTGTCCTCTCTCCTAAATCTGGCAAAAGCACAACGCTGCATGAATCTAAATGTCTGCCTTTTCTGTGAGTTATAGTTGGGCAACTTAGTGTAAATAAAACAATGTTCAAAGAAACGAGCAAACAAAGAGCAGATCCAATATAAATTCATTGTCACTAACCTTAAGTGGGTGCTACACATTTTCTGACAAAGCTACTGTATTTCTCTAATCAGCTGTTTTGTTCTCCTCATTTCCCCTTCTTACTACTTTCCTAAACAGATGGCCTTGCTTCCCACTTCAGAGAAAACACAGGTCATTAAAGAGAAATTGTCTTAACTCTATCAAGTTTACAAGTCTTTGCACTCATCATTTCCTCCTTTCATACTGAAGGAAGTGATCCTTCTTTTAGACAAGACTAACTACTCCATTTATGTTTCTTAGGGACATTTTTGTATTGACTATCCACTCTAGAACCTTCAGTCTTTTCCTGTTTACCGTTAATCAAGAGTACTTAAGGAGACCTCCCCTTTTATAACCAAACCATTTCTGATTTTATTACAATCTGGCTTTCATCTTCTACCACACCACTAAAATTGAAATCACCAAATTCACCAATGATCTCCACGTTGTTAAATCAAATGGATTTTTTGTAGCACTTATTTTACATAATGTCTCTGCAGCATTCAATGTAGCTGAATGCTTCTTTATAAACTTCAAACTGTTTTATTGAAATAAAAATACACACAGAAATTTACCTATTTAAAGCATACAGATCAGTGGTTTCTACTTTATTAAGAATTAGGCAACTATCATAATTTAATTTGAGAACATTTTCATTGCCCCCTGCCCCCCTAAAGAAACCCTGTTCCTATTAGCAGTCACTCTCTATTTCCATCCCCTCTCCTAGCCCTAGACAACCACTATCTATCTCCATAAAGTTGCCTGGACATTTCATATATATAAAACCATATAGTATATAGCCTTTTGTGATTGGCTTTTTCATTTAGCAAATGTTTTCAAGATTCAACCATGTTGTACCGTGTATCATTACTTCACTCTTCTTTGTTGCCAAATAATATTCCAGTTTGGATAGACCACATTTTGTTTATCCATGCATCACATGATAGACATTGGGTTGTTTCCACCCTTTGGTTAGTGGGAACAGTGCCTCAATAAACAGTCATGTACAAATTTCAGCATGGACATATGTTTAATTTCTCTTGGGTAGATACATAGGAGTGGGATTGCAAGCTCTATGTTTAACCTTTTAAGGAATTGCCAGACTGTTTCCCAAGCTGGATGTACCACTCCATACCAGTATGTGGAGGTCTTTTTCCTGAGACTGTTAAGCGTCTTCAGAGAAGAATCTTCCAATATTCTACATGGTAAGGAGATGTAGTCTACTTCTGGGCCAGGGAAGGAAGCCAAACTTTCCATTTGTAGACTTTGAATTTATCCTATTTTCAGCCTAATCTGACTCATCTCACCTTCCAAAATATGACATTCCTTAATGTCTCTTCTCTGTTGAACTTTCTAGATAGGGTTCGTCTCTAGTCTTTTGCTTGGGACTAATACTCCATATATGGTACTGTGGTAGAGGTACCGAGTTTCTTAATTCTCACTTCACATGTCCATTCCATAATATTTTTTGTTCCACTCCACATCACTACTTTCCATTGTTCATGTTGTTTCTAATTCCCAAAACTTTCCAAAGTTCTGTGCCATCCATATCTTTTTGTGTGAATACCTTTCTCAGTGCTTTCTAGCTGTCCAATAGAACCTCTGTTCTATTTAGTAAGTTACTAATCCTTCATTCATTTTCCATTTTCCAAAAATGTGAATAAATCTCTGGTATATTGATGAGTCTTCTGATGTACTTATCCTTGTGAATTTATTCCTTTAAAAGCATTCACTTACTGTCATCATATTGGGGTTTCAGGAAATAGATAAACATAAGTTCTCAATTATCTTAGCTACGAAATGTATTTCCAGAGAGGTTACATAAATTTCTTTTAGGTTTGTTTATTTATTTAAAAGTTTACTTTTTAAAAAATTTTTCTTTTAGGTTTATTATTAGGAGGAATTCCCTAATTTTTTCATTGCTCATATGAATGAATCCCCCTTCCCCATTATATCTTTTAAATAGCTAGTGCTGGTAGAGAGATTTATAGTAATTAAGTTTTGTACAATATTGAACTCTCTTAATTTCTTTAGATTATTTTTTTAATTGATTCTTATGGGTTTTATGGGTGAACAATGACATTGACTATAAATAATGATAGGATGTATGCGTTTTCTATTATTTGTATTATTTTTTCTTATATTATTGTATTGGCTAACACTTCCAGGGAATTACCAAAATTATAGGGTTTTTAAAAAAAGATTTTATTTATTTATTTGAGAGAGAGTGAATGAGCAAGACAGCACAAAAGCAGGGGCAGAGGGAGAGGGAGAAGCAGACCCCCCTGCTCATCAGGGAGCCCGATGCGGGGCTCAATCCAAGGATACTGGGATCATGACCTAAGCCAAAGGCAGACACTTAACGGACCCAGGCTGATCTAAAAGGAATTATCTATTGTTTCACTGTTAAGTATTTGCCATCCAGATGTTCTTTATTATGCTAAGTATTTCCTCTTTCAGCTTACTAAAATCAAGAATGAAAAATTAATTTTACCAAGTAACTTTTGAGTGTATATTGAGATGATAATATACTTTTTCTTTTTTGATATATTACTAAGGAATATTCTGTTTTTGGCTTCTGAAATAGGAACCACATTCAAGGTCCTAGAATATATTCTACTTGGTTATGTAGTAGTATTCTTTACATATATTACTAAATTAGATTCTTTACAATTATTTAAGGGTTTAAAAAGCTGTATTTATAGGGAATATTTGTTTATAGTCTTTTTTATGGTTCTTTTTTCCCCCTATATATTATCCTTACCTGGGTGGGAGAAAAGGAATGGTACCAATTCAAGAAAGAATGGCTTTATAAAGAAAGTGGAAGGATAACCATTTATCATACTGGGCCAGGAGTCCTCACATAGGTCTTCTCCGGAGTCCTAAAATAGTTCTTCCCAAAAGTTCTCTAACTGCTAAAGCAAAACTAGGCTGCTATTCAGGTTTTTGAAGCACTTACAGAAGATATAGCATATTTTATAAGTGCTTCACAATCACTTGTCAAGCATCAACAAAAAGGCTAGTAAGAATAACAGGGTGGTCTTGAACCTGCCTATGAAACTGCAGACCTCACAGGAGAACTACTCATATAGATGGAGAGAAAATCAGATGTGTGCAGACATAGGATTGAGGGTACTACTCAGAACCTTACCTTTCTGTGTCTTGTTTTCCATTCAACAGGGGTGCTATCACAACAGGACTTTGCTAACTCTAATTTAACATATTTCTTCCTGAAGTGCTTATCAGCCATAGAATGAATACTATGCAAAATCAGTTCACCTTGAAAGGAGGCTAAAGAACTTACCAAAAGTCAATGAGTATGTGGAAGATGCTCCAATCAAGAACATTTTAAAAAATATTTTATTTATTTATTTGAGAGACAGAGAGAGAGAGAGAGACAGAGAGTGAGAGTGCATGAGTGCATGAGTGGAGGGAGGGGCAGAGGGAGAGGGACAAGCAGACTTTCCTCTGAGTGGGGGTCCAATCCCAGGACCCTGAGATCATGACCAGAGCTGAAGTCAGACACTTAACTGACTGAACCATCCAGGTGCCCCTCAAGAATAATTTTAATATAATATATTAACAGGCACAGCTAACAGAGTAAAATCTCTTATTCATGTTATTATAATTTATATTTTTCTGTAATCTTTACCTTTTCATCTAAGACTCAGTTTCTTATATGAGAAGGAAAAGGAACTAGAAGAGCTACAATTATGAAGAAGAAAACAAAGCTGGAAGGCTTATATAACATGGTTTTAAGACTTATTGTAAAGCTACATTAATCAAGACAATGTGATATTCGTAAAGGATAGACAGATAGATCAATAGAAAAAATAAGAGTCCAGAAATACATCAACACAAATATGATCAATTGAAGTTTTTACAGATGTGCAGTTAACACAGTGGAAAAAGATAACCTTTTCAACAAATGATGTTGCAACAATTGGACATCCATAAGGAAAAAGAAGGAGGAGGAGGAGGAGAAGGAGGAAGGTGGAAAGAGCAGGTGGGAGGAGGAGAAGGAGAAGAAGAAGAATTATTTCAGCATAAACCTCACACCTTATACAAAAATTAACTTTACATTCACCAAGACAGACCATATTCTGGGCTATAAAACATGCCTTAAAAAATTGAAAAGAATAACAATCATACAATGTCTACTCTCAGATTACAGTGGAGTTAAAGTAGAAATAAAAAATGGAAAGAATATTGAAAAATCCCAAAGTACATGGAGATTAAACAATATACTTCTAAATAAAACATAAATCAAAGAATAAATCTCAAGATAAACTAAAAAATATTTTTAACTGAATAAAAATGAAAACACAACTTAACCAAATTTGTGAGATACAGCAAAAGCAGTGCTTAGAGGGAAATTTATAGCACTAAATGTATATATTAGAAAAAAAAGAAATCTAAAATCAATCATCTGTCTACCTTATGAAACTAGAAGAAGAAAAGCAAATTAAATCTGAAGGAAGTAGAAGAAAATAAACAATAAGGAGAACAGAAGTCAACGTAATTGAAAATAAATCAATAGAGAATCAATGAAATCAAAAGCTAGTTCTTTAAAAAGATTGATAAAATTGATAAGCCTTTAGCCAGGTTAACTAAGGGAAAAAAAAGAGATGCGGTTATTACTAATATTAGAAATACAAGAGGAGATATCACGACAGAGCCTATGAGCATTGAAAGGATAATCAAAGAATACTATGAACAACTCTATGCTTATAAATGTGATGACACAGATGAAATGAACGAATTCCTTGAAAGGCACAATGTGCCAAAAATTGCACAAGAAGAAATAGATAATCTGAACAGGCCTATATCTATTAAAGACACTGAACTGATAATTAATTAATAACCTTCCAAAACAGAAAGCTCCAGGCCCAGATGGGTTCACTGGTAAATTCCACCAAACATTTAAGGAAGACATTATACCAATTCTCTTTCAGAGGATGAAAGCAGAGGGAATTCTTCCTAACACATTCTATGAGCCCAGCATTACCCTAACACCAAAACCAGACAAAGACACTACAAGACAACTACAGACAAATATCTTTCATAAACATGGATGCAAAAATTCTCAACCAAGTGGGATTTATCTCAGAGATGCAAGGTTAATTCAACATTTGAAAAATCAATTAATGTAATCCATCACATCCACAGGCTGAAAAAGAAAAACACATGATCATATCAATAGCTGTAGAAAAAGTATTTGACATATCCAAAACCCATTAATGATAAAAATGTTCAGTGAGTAAAGGGAACTTCCTCAACTACATAAAGAATATCTACAAAAAAACCCAAAGCTAACATCACACTTAAGAAGTTGAGAAACGCAGCTTTCCCACTAAATTCAGGTATGAGACACGGATATCCTTTTGCCACTTCTTTTCAACATCATACTGGAAAAACTAGCTACTGTAATAGGACAAAAAGAGAAAATAAAAGGTGGGAAGAAGGAAATAAAACTTTTCGTTCACAGATGACATGATTGTCTATGTAGAGAATCCAAAAGAATCAACAAAAACTCCTGGAACTAATAAATGATTATAGCCAAAGTTACAGGATACAAGGTTCATATACAAAAGTCAATCACTATATACCAGCAATGAACAAGTACAATTTGAAATAAAAAATACAATACTATTTACACTAGTGTCCCCCAAAATGAAATACCTGATAGAAATCTGACAAAATATGTATAAGATTTACATGAGGAAAACTAGAAAACTCTGATGAACAAAATCAAAGAACTAAATAAATGGAGAGATATTCCACATTCATAGCTAGGAAGACTCAATATTGTCAGGATGTCAGTCCTTTGCTGCTTGATCTAGAGATTCAATGTAATTAATCCCAATGAAAATCCCAGCATGTTATTTTGTGGATATGGACAGACTGATTCTAAAGTTTATACGGAGAGAAAAAAGAGGAAGAATAACCAACACAATATTGAAGAACAAAGTTGGAGAACTGACACTGCCTAACTTCAAGAATTATTAATAAAGCTACAGTAATCAAGACAGTGTGGTATTGGTAAAATAACAGACAAATAGATCAACGGAATACAACAGAGAGCCCAGAAATGGACCCACCTAAGTATAATCAACTGATATTTTGACAAAAGAACAAAGGCAATACACTGGAGCAAAGATAGCCTTTTCAACAAATGCTCAAAGATAGCCTGGGACAAATGGACATCCATATGTAAGAAAATAAATCTGGACACAGACCTTTCACCTTTCACACAAATTAACTGAAAATGGACCATAGACCTAAATGTAAAATACAAAACTAGAAAATCCCAGAAGATAGACAGAAGAACATTTATCTGTGAAAAACACTTTAAGAGAATGAAAAGACAAGTTCTACACGAGGAGAAAACATTTTCAAAATCACATGTTTAACAAAGGACTTCTACCTAGAATATATGAAGACATCCCCAAATGATACCAGATGGAAATCTGGATGGACACAAAGTGGAGCATAACATACATATGACTTAAATGTATGATAACAATAGCACCAAGGCAGGGAGTGGGGAAGTGGAAGTAAACTGTTGTATGGGTCTTTCACCATATAGGAAGTGTATTAATATTACTTAAAGGCAGACTGTTACAGAATGGCACTTCTATTAATTTCAGTTTCTAACTGTTCATTTTTAGTATTCAGAAGTAGTATTGAATTTTGTGTGTTCCCTTTTATCCTGCATCCCTTATAAACTCATTTAGTTTTAGAAACTTCCTGCAGAGTCCATGGTATCTTTTATGTAGAAAATTATTCTGCCTATGAATAGGGACAGTTTTATTTATCCATTTCTAATCCTTCATCTGATGTATTTTAGTTTTTCTTTTAGAGCAAACAATCAAATTTAAAATAATGTTATCAATGTGATTCAAGTCTACATCAAGGATTAACTAAGAAGATTGATAACAGAGATATCAATTGTATAAGACACAGATTTGAAGTACCGGTAATCCTATTCCGTCCTTACATATCAGAGAAGTACAAATTTTAGACCAAATTCTACCTTCATGTTTGATTTATGTCGTCTCCTTAAGAGAGATCTCCATAGTAGACATGCAAATGAAAGGTAAGAAGAGGGGGCGCCTGGGTGGCTCAGTTGGTTAAACATTGGACTCTTGATTTTGGCTCAGGTCATGCATGGTCTCAGTGTTGTGAGATTGAGCCCCACATCGGCTCCACACTGGGCGTGGAGCCTGCTTAAGATTCTCTCTCTCTCCCTCTGCCGCCCCCCCACCCCCTTCTCAAAGAGGAAGAACAGAGCAAAAAGGGCATGGTTACCTAACACGCCAAATTGGAAAGAGAATCCGTCTTTGTTGAGAATCAAATTTAGATCTCAGGAAGAAAGAGAGAAACACAGTAAAATAAAGTGGAACAAATTATTGATTTATCTTTCCATCAAAGAGATTAGACAGCTTTGAGGAATCCCTTTCAAAAGATAAGATTTCTAAGAAAAAAATTTTAGTTTTAGAGGCTCTAACAAAGCCACTGGTATTGCATGAATTTTCATAGTTATTTTTTTAAAGCTCTCATTAAACATAAAAACAGAATTAAAACTTCTGCTCCTTTACTTTCTTCCCCCAATTTCGCCAACTGCCTTGTCAGTAACCTTCCTGTATAGTTCATTAAAAAATATAAGCCACAGGGAACTATATGATTCTTCCGAGTGCCTAATTACTAACCTCTTTGTATCTGCATTCAACTTCTTTCTTCCCTCAGTTACAGTGAAAGGAGTGGACGTCTCCTAACAAAAGCTGACTGTTCTTTATCTGCTCTGAATTCCATCCCCCATCACCTTCTTGGGGACATTCATCGTTTGATCATCTCCTCTCTCCTCAATATTACTTTTTCTTTCTTAACCAAATCACTATCATCAGCATTCAAACAGGCTCTAGTATCTTCCAATATTTAAAAAAATCCTGAAAGTTTTTCTTTCTAGAAAAATCACAACTAATAAATGAAGAGGTAACAATAGAAAATTAACTGTTTTGCAACCCCTAATCTAGTCAGCAATCATCAATGGCTGCTAAAACCTTAAGTGAAAGGTTGATAGGGACCTTTATAATGGAAGGGTCAGGATGACATCATCTAAGCCCACTTATCCACGTTTTATAATCATGAAAGTAGGACAACCAGTAATTATTTTCTTCCTTATATATTACAGTAGAAAGTACACAGCATCACCTATGAAGTATTCTTACTACAGAACAATGAAATTTGAGCCTAATCAAACCTCTAGATCTAATTGTCAATTCACGTGAAATGTAAAGTATGGAAGAGTAGTAAACGACATTGTAAGGATATAAACATCCGTGTCCCAGAATATGTGAAATTCTACAAGACAAATGACTTAGTTACTTCAACAAATAAATGATATTACAAAAGAAAGGAAACCTGTTATAGATAAAAGATTTAAGAGATCAATCAACCAAATGGGAGTACGTAGACTTCAATTAAATAGTGATTAAAAGAATCAATGATAGATATGTATGTTTGAAACAAACCAGGAAAACTGAGCATGGAAAGAGTTTTGGATGATATTAAAAATTTGTTACTTTGTTGGGTGTATAATGGTATTGTGATTATGTATTAAAAAATCATTATCTGTTAGAAATGCATACATTCATTGGTAAAATGACATGATGTCTGGGATTCAGAAAGAACAATGAACACTGAAGGTTTCCAAAACTCAGTAAACCACATGGGTCCATTATAGTCTCTCTACTTTTGTGTGTATTTAAGAACTCCCATAGTACAAAATTAAACAGAAATCCTCCCTTAACCTGCATTCCCTTTTGCTTGTCTTTATAACAACCTTTTAAAACAGTAGCATGTTTTCTGTCCTACTTCCTCATCTCTCATTTGGTCTCTAATCACTCCAACTCACCTGACCACTTTCCTGAAACTATTTTTCTTAAGGTTATCAAACCCCCTCTCTTTTGGCAAATCCAGTAGATATTTCAATTACTGACCTCTCAGACTCATTCTATTGACCATGTCTATCAACCCTTCTCCCTCTGGTTCTCCTGGTTTCATGGAAGACATTATAACCTTCTGAATTTCTTCTGGCCTTTTGGGTCACTCTTCAATATCATTTCTAGTTTTTAAAATTTTTTCTATCCAACTTCAAAATATTTGCACTCCTCAGTGCTTAGGTCAGTAGTCTTTTCTCTTTTCAGCTTTTGTCCTCATACTCTTCTCTTTCTCTTGAGGTGATCTCAGTATTCTGTAACCTCTCTATGTCAATTCTCAGATTTTTTATCTTTAGTCCAAGCTCCAAAATCTAATCATCTACTTGATTTCCTTACTTGGATATCTTGAAGCATCTCAAACTTAAAACTGAAGGCTTCATCTTTGTCCAATATCTATCCCTTCTCCCATGGTAAATCTGCTCCCTCTTCTCCCAGTTTTCTCATTTCAATAAAAGCTCTTTCATCCACTCAATCCCAAAGCCAAAAATCTTGAGTCATCCTTGACATCTTACTGCCCTCTTCCCTATAAGGTCCTGTTGGTGCTACTTCCTAAAAATATTACGGTTTTGATTGTTTTTATTCCATTTCAAACTCTAGAGTCCTAGTTATTATCATCTCTCATCTGTATTACTGCAGCAGCCTCAATGGTTTCCATTCTATTCTTGTTCCCCTCCGTACAGCAACCACAGAATGTTTCTACAAATTCAAAACACATCCTGTCAATCCCCTTCAGGGTTATCCCCCTGCACTTAAAGTACAAAACAGTTCACATGGGCAGTGTGACAGTTAATTTTCTGTGTCAGCTTGGCTAGTATATGGTGCCCCGTTGTTCGGTCAACCACTAGTCTAGATGTTGTTGTGAAAATATTTTTAGAAAACAATTAACATTTACAATCAATTGACTTTAAGTAAGACAGATTATCCTCCAGAATGTAGGTGGGCCTCATCCAGTTAGTTGAAGGCCTTAGAAACAAGAATTAATGTTTCCTAAAGAAGAAGGAATTCTGCCCAAAACTGCAACAGATATTCCGCCTGAGTTTCTAGACTGCTGGCCTGCCCTATGGATTTCAGTCAAGACTATAAACATCACCTTTTACCCCAAATTCTCAGCCTGCTGGCTTGCCCTATGAATTCATCTTGCCAGGCCCCACAACTTATGAGCCAGTTGCTTAAAATACAGTCTGTCCCACCCTCTCTTCCCCTCCTGTGCCCTCGAGTCTATGTATCTCTCATTGGTTCTGTTTCTGTAGAGAACCCTGACTAATGTAGGCAACAAGACCCTGAATGTTAAATCCCCACCTGCTTCTTCTTTCTCATTTCACATGACTTTCTCTTCCGTTCAATTGTGTTCCAGTGTACAGCGGTCTTCTTTCTATTTCTGGAATGGACAAGTTGTTTCTTGCATCAAGACCTTCCTATTTACTGTTGCATGTGTTAGAATGTTTTTCCTCTCTCAATCTCTCTCCCTTTCTCTTTTCCCCTTTTACTTTTTAATACAGAAGAGAGTATGTAGTATTTATGTATAGTTAAGAATAACAATGTAAATACTTGACTATCAACCATCTACCTATTTTTCAAATATAAAGCTTCACTCATAATAAGAGAAAAGCTAGTTATTTTTTTTTAAACTTTGTAAGGTTTTTGTTTTGTTTTTTTTAAGATTTTATTTATTTGACAGAGAGAGAGAGGCAGCCAGTGAGAGAGGGAATACAGGCAGGGGGAGTGGGAGAGGAAGAAGCAGACTCCCAGCAGAGAAGCCTGATGTGGGGCTCGATCCCAGGACTCCGACTCCTGAGCCGAAGGCAGACACTTAACAACTGAGCCACCCAGGCGCCCCGAGAAAAGCTAGTTATAACTACTAGTAACAATGTTCATGTCTCAGTTTGGCAAAGAACTACTTTTTTTATGCTCTTGAAGGTGTAATAAAATAGGCGCTTTCAAATATTGCCTATTTCAAATAGGCATTCCAAATATTCAAATGGGAACATAAGTTGTACAATCTCTATTGAAGCAATTTAGCGATATCTTTCAAAATTCATCATGAACTTATGTGTGACCAATAACTGCATTTCTAGGAGTTTATCCTATAGACACCCTTTCACATGTATAAATGACATGTATAAGAATATTCACAGCAGCCTTGTTTGCAATCACAAAAGACTGCAAATAACCCAAATATCCATTCACCAGTGGGCTGGTTAAATGCATTATGGTACATCCATATAATGGGACACTGTATAGATTTAAAATAATGTGGTTTTATAGTACACATGTTGGTATACAGTCAAAACTGCATATGTGTAATTATTCCTACAAGGACACACAGGAAACTGGTAGTGGTTGCATCAAACAAAGGAGGGCACTTGGCTGGATGGGAGACTAGGGTGTGAAAAAGCCTTATTCAAACAATATCCCTATGAATTTGTACTCCTTGAATAAGACAATAATTATAAAAACAACTTAGTTCAGTTCGCTGTCTCTGACAAGTGAATATTTGACCCACCTGGATCTGAAATACCTTAATGGGTTCCTCCTATAATCTGTGTAGCCTTGCATTTTATCGAGGAGAACAGTATGAGGAAATGATTTAGAGGAAGGCAGAGACATTGCCTTTTATGGAGATTCCTGGATTAGGAATAAATAAAATGTCCAAGAGTGGTGATGTAGGCTCACAATCCTTATCTGTAATTAACACTGAAAGTTTTTTCATAACCTTTTTGGTAGCAACATCTGACCTATGCCAAACTTATTTGGTTGCAAAATCTGACTTGAGCTGATATGAGGCTATTTATACTTATCACTTATCCCATTTAACGTGAATAATCCTAAACGTGAATAATTTTGCTCTACCTCACAGGGTATGTACACTATGTTACCTTAAACAATTGTGAATTCCAAAATACATTTGGCTCCAATAGTTGTGTATGAGGGACTGTGGACCTGACTCATTTCTCTCCTGGCTGGCAGTCCTGAGCTATGTCTTCACACAAAGATATTATCATGAACAGCAACAGCCTCCTGGAAGTTCCCCAACCTTCTTCAACAATGCCCACCATTCAAGGTTCTTGAGATGTCTATTCCTGGCTTTTTGTTTTTGTTCTCTGGGAGTTTTGGTAAAAGACTACCACTTTGCAAGCAACGTAGTTAATCTCAGATTTTGATATGGAAAGCCAATTTGGACAAATCTGACAATTTGTGCAACTATAAAAACAGAATTATTTAAGCAGGATTTCTTTTCTTTCTATCATTGTTGCAGGAACTACATACAGATTAAAAAAAAATTACCAACCCTGATATCCAAGCCTGTACTTTGAAGTAATGAAAAACTTAAAAAAATCCTAATTATTTCTAGTATCTTAATTATTTTATGAAATCATGAGATTAGATAATGTCCACTTAATATAAAATATTCTCTTTTCTATGGATTTGTAACTTCCTACTAATTATTAATTAAAGCCTAATTTAGTATGGCTGGAAGCTAGAATGACAAGTGAAATTTATAGACCTCAACCTTCATTATCTGGAGAGAAAAGCATTGTTAGCTTGGAATCGAAAAATGTTACCTGCTAGGCTCCAGGAGGAAAAGCAGTAAGCTGATTGTCAGAGAACATAATGTAGAAACCCAAAGCAAGAGAAGTGCTTGCCTTATAAATTCTACCAGGCCAAAGTGATGCTAGGTTACCCTGTTTATTAGCATGCACTTTAGAAAGTTCAGGGCACATATGGATATGCATTCATTCCATTTTATGCTACACATTATTGAAAACACATTCTGTAACATAAATAATTCATCAGTGCATTGTTTGAAGTTTAAGATTACAAAACTGAACGATAGTGTTCTATGACCATGTGTACTTTCAAAGAGAAAGACAATATCAATTGATGGACTTTATAACCTTTATATGAACCTACTGGGGACAACAACCCAGCAGAAAAGAAATAACTCCCTCTTCTTATACACACACACACCCCACACACAATTTCTCTGTGTGTGTGCCACAGGCTGTTGTCCTTAGTGTAAGAACAAACAGGTGTTCAGGGCTGCTTTAGCTGGGATGGAATGAACTGGAGAGGAAGGTGTTCTGCTTGTTTTCAAGGCCACAGCTGAAGTTGGGAGACTAGAACTGACTGTGAGCAAGCTGAAACAGGAATTTGTTATAAGGAGGAGACCTGAGATTCTTCCAGTTTCAGATAGCAATTTATACTCCTCCATCCTCTGGTCACAAAGACGTTACAGGTTGGCTGGGGGCAAAATCACGAAACAACAGAAACCAGTGAACATTTGGTTAAAGAGGTCACCCACTTTGTTGATCGTATAGATGGCTCCAGAAGAGTCATTACTTTAAATGGTTCGTTGGGATTTTGAACTCAAAGACTGTTTCCCTAATTCTGGATATGGTTGGATGGGGAGGCATGTTTGGGTTAATCTATGCCCCCTAACTGGCCATTATCTATGACACTGTGGATGAAAATTAGAGATGGGGGAATATCGAACTTTTTGGGATAAACACAACTATACACAATAGCCTGAAAAAGGCAATTGCCTAACTCCCCTATTAAATGCAAAATGGAACACCACAGGTGGAGCAATTTATATGCTGCCAATGGAAGCCATATTCAATGGCCATTTACGGTCACCAGGATGTTCTCCCAATGAATATACCTCTGACCTAGAGCACATTAAAAGACGTGATTAGCATGCACCTAATGTTCCTCTTATGTTACTTTGTTCCAGGTGTGGGGGTAGGAGGACAAGAAATAGTGCAAGAAACTGTATCTGATTTACTGTTCCAACTTCCTTCAATAGGCTTTACTGATGCTAGGAAAATTAGAACAATTTTGTAGAAAAGGTAGGACAGGAAGGAGAGTCAACAGAGAAAACAAGGGTAGCCAAATAGGGTGACAATAGTTCAATCATAAATAAATGGAATGGAAAAAGCAGAAACTGACGGGAATGAAACCAGATTTTTAACAAAGCATTACCAAGACTAGGGAACCCATGGTGGTTTCTCCCAGTGCATTGGCAGTAAAAAGACCCATACAGATCAACTATCTATCCCAGTTTGGAAGAATTTAGAAAATTGGATGACAAGGAAAAGCCCAATGAATTTGATACTGAAATACAAGAGGTGTCAATACAATTGAATCTGATGAAAATTGACGGTAAGGCCAGGAGCTCCTTCTGGCTCATTGTAGTTGGCACTGGGCCAGCATAGTAATTGAATCTGATGTCCCTTGTTTGGGTCAAGATCAATGGTAAGTGGAAGGAAGGAGGTAAAATAAATAAATGGGGTACGCTAAGGTGAAAACACATTATTTTGGTGTCTTATGAGAAGCTCAGAGCAAGAGAATAATGTTATTTCTTAGCACAGACGGCAACTGCCTAAAAGGTGAAACAATATTCCTTGTTAAAGCCACTTCTGTTTCTGAAAATTGACAAGTAGAATGCCAACCAGCAAGTTGTGGCATTCTCCAGTAAACGCCTTTGTCTTGCATTATTCCCAACCAGGAAGATTCCATTTAATCATTTTTTTTCTCTACAAAGAAATACATTCTAATTGCATGACTTAACTTTAATAAATATTTTTCTCATCTCGAAGACAGTTGTAGGAGTCACATTTAGAATATAGCATATACTTTATAGGAATGATTTATACTACAGATTAAATTTGTGTATAGATCCAATAAAGAAGAAAAAAGGAGAGAAATTTTATTGGAAACACAATCACATTGTAGCATCCCTAAGGTAACTTAGAAGAGAAACATGTACATCCTCACTCCAACAATCAACCTTGCTAACAGGCCAATCTAGGCAGTTTTATTTCGCATTGCTAATTCCCACCTATCTCTTATTTATGCATGGAACGGTTAACACAAAAAAATTTTCTGCTTTTTTAACTTGCAGATATTTCACAATTTAGAGAAACTCAGTCTAAAGAAAGAGAAGTGTATAAATAAAACAAAAGAGAAAAGATTGGAAGGAAATACACTAACTGCTAAAATATTAACAGTGTTATACATAGTGTTTACAGTACCTACAGTGGATGGGTAGGATTATAGGTGATATAAATGTTACTTTAAAAAATCTACATCACCGCTGCAATTGTCCCAAATAAGCTTAAGTGATTGCTGTCAAATCACTGGTGTCAGTTTCTTTAAAAACTTATTAGCGAACAGATTCTTGAATGGATCCTTGCTAATTCAGCTGAGTCCTACACACAGCCCTCTAAGAAGGATTACAGTTGTATCAGGAAGTGAAAGCTGAGTGCCTATGTCGTAGCCAACTGATCTTAGCAGTCTAAACCTGACTTTAGGACCAAAGGCTAAAGGTGGTGGCAAGAAAGGAAACTTGAAATAGTTCATTACAGGCCCTATAGTATTTCATAATTTTTGTAAAGGCTAAATGAATATATTTCTTCGAAGTTAATGTTAAATAGTTTATGATATTAAGTTATAATTCTAATCTGTGGTATTTCTTATCTTAAACCTCTGATATGAAAACTTCTCTATATAACCTTTTTATTTAATTTAAAAACATAATTTTAGTCAAATAGCCAATTTAAATATTAAGTTCTGATTTGTTTCCCCCATGTTTGCTTTAACCTATTCCAGACTACACTGACAGTTTTCCCTACTACAATGTTTCCTTCTGTCTTCCAAATAAACAGTTGCGTGAAGGAGAGATTTTGATTTTTTCTACAAGCAATAATTGATTAAAAAAGATGTTGGCCCCAGTCTGATTGGTTTTTATATCCAAACACTTGAGGATATTGTGTACCAGTAGCCAATGTTAACAGAGAGGTGTTTTTTTCCCTCTTTTTTGTGCTTTGAAGCCATACTCACTCATATGGAAAGCCATATTAGCTGAAACAAATTCTTCCCCCCACTCCGTCCCTCTCATATAATAGCTTTCTGACAAGAGATTTTTATCTGTCTTTGTTTGAAGATCTCAAATGGATCGACTTGACTTTTTTTCAATCTAAAATGAACGTGATGCAGGGATTTACCCTTTGTGCAACAATAGGACCAGAAAGAGCACACAAGACTGTGAAGTCTGCAGGGCATGAAATTAAAATTTTCACATTGATACAAAAACCTCCACTGAAGTAATGATAGAATGCTACAATCTTAGCATGAGACCCTCTGGTCTGAATAAGTCACTGCCACGTAACCTACATGTGCCCCTCAGTAGAAACATTTTGCTGCTCACAAAAATACATATATCCAGAGGGAGAAGGTAAAAGAACTGGGGCAAGCTGTGGTGAAGCACAAACTTCCGGAAGGGGACAGTTCTGGAAAAGCTGCTCAGCTCCAGCAGCACCTAAAGGAGAGCAGAGGGAACGTGCGGTACTGGCAGAGGGCGGCTCATGGACAAGCACAGCAATCCCTTGGGCTTCTAACTCTCCTGTGGTCCAGAGTGGTCAGGGCTCCAGAGGTTTCAGGGCCAGGTCCAGTCTTAGTTCTGCCACTACTTAGCTTGTTCCTGCGTAAATCAGTGGTTTATGTTACGGTTATAATCCACCAGAGATGACACCACACCTCAGCTTTTACCAGAATCTGGTTCTTCTACTACCAGTCCATTTCTTCCCCAAACCCAGAAGACAGGAGCTGGTAGTGGGGTGTATCAACTGGTCTACAGAGAAGTTTTATTTTAGGAGCATTTCTCAGTCATGAGCTGAGATTGTGAAGACAGCAGACATGGGCTGAATGGAATGAAAAGTCACTAACTGAGGATTCTCCCCTGAGCTAGCTGGCACAGTACTTCCAACTACCCATGCAGGAGGGAATCACTTCATTACTGGAGAACATTCAGAAGCATCCTAATGAAAGTCCACACAGAATGCCATTTGTGGTAAATAGTCAAATCTGCATCTGGTAGGGCAGGTGTCCCAAGGCAAGATACTTCTAGCCTTCATCAGGTCACACCAAAAGCTAAGTATATGACCATGGTGACTTCTGATGGACAGACTTCTTCCAGGGTGTAGGGAAGAGACTGCCTTCTGCAAGAAATAAGTTTAATATCCTCTCCCTCAGCATGGACTGGCATGGTGTTCCAGCTCTGGCTTTCAACCTAACTCTTCAAAGTGCCTGCTCAGGGTTACTCAGAGCCCTAGAAAGAAGAAAAATCCCCAAGGTACAACTGTTTGCATCTTTTAATTTACTTAATGTGTAACATTTACAAAATAATCCCACTGAAAAGTAATCCCACTGGCTAGGCATGCATTTTATCGTATCTTCCTTATATATTACTATTATTAAACATAAACATTTATCCAGAATATTTTTAAACTGTCAAAATTTAGAAAGGATGAATTCTTCATGTATGTTAAGAAACACAAGTGGATGTAAGACTTTAACGAGATGTGCAGTTGTATATAAGGTTTGTTGGCTTTCTAGCTTGCTGTCCTTTTACTGGGTTGGAGCCTTTCTTCTAGGCTCTAACAATGGGCTCTGGTTTTCAGTGGCCCATGTCCTGTGACAGGGTGTTAAGCAGGGTCCCTATTCTAATACAAACTACAACCCATCTCAGAATCTCCCAGCTGTTTCAAAGGAAGAAACAGCTTCTCACATGTAAAACAATAATCATTGTGCCCTTGCCTGTGAAGAGACTTACATTCCAACCAAGATGATGAATTCTCAATCTCAGTAAGAGTCTTACTTTAGTATGCACCCACGACAGAAAAAAAAAAAAATCAGTGAAAGACTTGATAAATAAACATGTAATGCTGGGTCAATTACTCTAGAGCTTCAAGATGAACTTGGAATCTCCCTTCTTCAGGTAATATTAGGATTTGTACACCAAATGGCTTACTGATATTTTCTAAAAGGTAATATAGGAAGGATGCTTTGGTGAGATGATGTATCTAGAAGTCTTAAGGCTAATAAAAGAACAATATTCATGTGTTTCCCTTTACTCTTTCCAAAGTATTTTCATATATATCCATCTCTTAATTTTTGTGGTTAAACTATTAAAAGTTACAGAAAATACAAAATGTATCTAGAATTTCTCCACGAGAAATAAAGAAAAGTAGGCTGAAAGAAAAAAAAGAGGACCATCATATCTTTTTTTGGGGAGGGGTCATAATCCATTAATATGAAAAGCAAATAGTATATGGGGAAAACACGAAAGGTGTTAAATATCAAAACCACAATGAGGGATCTCTTTACACCTGTTAGAATGGCTGAACTATAAAGACAAGAAATAACAAGTATTGGCAAGGATGTGGAGAAAAGGAATGTTTGTGTACTATTGGTGGGAATGTAAATTGGTGCAGCCAATGTGGAAAACAGTATGGAGGGTCCTCAAAATATTACAAATAGAAATACCATATGATCCAATAATTTCACCACTGGCTATTTACTCAAAGAAAATGAAAACACCAAAAAAAAAAAAAAAAAAAAAGGGAAAATGAAAACACCAATTTGAAAAGATACATGCACCCCTATGTTTTTTACAGCATTATTTACAATAGCCAACATATGGAAGCAACTGTCCATTGATAAAAGAATGGATATAAAAGATGTGATGCATGCACATGCGTGCACGCGCACACACACACACACTCTCTCACACACTCTGGAATATTATGCAGACATAAAAAAGGGGATGAGCTCTTGCCATTTGCAACAATACAGGTGGACTTAGTGGGTATTATGCTAAGTGAAGTCAGACTAAGTTAAATACCATATGACTCATAAATGCAATCTAAAAAACAAATGAATAAACAAACAAAAAGCAGAATCAGACCTATAAATACGGAGAACACACTGATGGTTGCCAGAGGGTGGAGAGGTGGAAGGATGGACAAAATGGGTGAAAGGGAGTAGGAGATACAGGTTTCCAGTTATGAACTGAATAAGTCACAGGAATAAAAGGTACAGCATAAGGAATATAGTCAATGGTACTGTAATAGTGCTGTATAGTGACAGATGGTAGCTACACTTGTGATGAGCACAGCATAATGTACAGAGAAGATGATTCGTTATGTTGTACACCTGAAACCCTGTGTATCAACGATACTCAAATTAAAAAGTGTTAAATACATTAAAAGTGGTGTATATATATATACACACACACACACATATATTTAAATATATAAACAGTGTATAAACATGTCCAGCTGAGTTAAGATACATTAGCCAATGATCACTAACTACATTATTGTCTGTCTTCTCCACTGTAAGTATTCTTGTTGATAAAGTCTTTGATTTACTCAGTGGTATTTTTGGAACTATCATACACAATCCTGACCATTCTTTCCCTAGGGCAAAGCATGTAGCTTACACTAAGATATGGTCACCTCTTTCAATGTGGCTAATGACCTTAATCTGGACTTTAAGGGTGTTAACTTTTTCTTCTGTTTTTCTCTTGGCATCCTCCCTAAAGTAAGATCTGATGTTTTCCAGACATGGTTTCATTTAAACATTAAAAAAGAAAAACCTGGGGCGCCTGGGTGGCACAGCGGTTAAGCGTCTGCCTTCGGCTCAGGGCATGATCCCGGCGTTCTGGGATCGAGCCCCACATCAGGCTCCTCGGCTATGAGCCTGCTTCTTCCTCTCCCACTCCCCCTGCTTGTGTTCCCTCTCTCGCTGGCTGTCTCTATCTCTGTCGAATAAATAAATAAAATCTTTAAAAAAAAAAAGAAAAAAGAAAAACCCTCAGTAAACACATGTTCACATAGCACAATTTTCAGAAATGTAGGTTGCACCAGTCCCCTGTCAACTGGGAAGGTCAGAGATACCCACATAATTGCTCTGCACTGCGCTGTGAATGATGGGCACCACGTTTATCTACTTAATGTTTCCAAACTACTGGCCAGCACAAAACCCAAAGATTTTGAAAGGAAGTTTAAAACATGTTATTCTGAAATCAAATTTGTTTTTGAAAATGTTTATTTCTCATTTTATTCTCAAAATGTATAAACTACTCTGAAATCAAGAAGAAGATGCACATGATTTCATTTTGATTTTGTCTCTAAACAAAGGTGAGGCTCAGGCCTAGGATGGAAGGCTGACCTAAAGTTCCATATGGTCAAGGGCTCTGTCAAGGCTTTGCTGCTAGTTAGCTGTAGAGGCTGGATGAATCCAGGTCTTTGGCCTTTAATGCTAATGCCGTTTCCTCTAAGCCACACTGCCTGTCTGCATGAAAGGGTTTTAACCTGATGAAACCAGAAAAACAAAGTAGCCACAGTCCAAAGCAGAGGCTTAGAAGAAGATGTATGCTATGGCTGAACATAAGCAAAGGAATGGCTAAGTGAAGAAACCTGTGAGACGCTGTCCAAGCAATCAAATCCCAATGTAAAGAACGTGCTGAAACGTCTCACAATTGAGAATCTGCTCCTTGAAAACTTCCTAAAAGCCTAGACATCTTTCAATTCTTATAAAATGGGAACACCTTAAAGTCGATGAAAATGCAAGGAAGTTCGGGAAGTAAAAGCTGCACAGTTAAATGTATAGGCAGGGCACAAACCCATGGTTCTTCTGTAGATGTGAAGAAGACCTAATGGAAAATAACTGTCTACAGGAATGCCATGAACTGGAAAATTGAAAAGGAAACAGTTACTTTGTGATCATTGGAATGTCTGTTATGTGCCAGGTCCTGCTCTAGGACAGGGATATAGAAATGAATATAATAAAAGAAATCCTTGCCCTGGGGCACCTGGGTGGCTGGGTCCACTGAGCATTCAACTGTTCATTTCGGCTTGGGTCGTGGTCTCAGGGTTGTGAGTGCGAGCCCCCACTATGGCTCCCTGCTCAGTGGGGAGTCTGCTTCTCTCCTTCTCCCTCTGCTCTTCTCCTACCCCCGCTCTCTCTCTCAAACAAATAAATAAAGTTTAAATAAAGAAAAAAAATTCTCATGAAGTTTACATTCTCGGCACAGGAGAGGGGAAGAAGCGGAGATTAAATAAAACACATTAGCAAATTATATGGTGTATTAGAAGATGATAACTACTATGAAGAAGGATAAAGCAGAGGAGGAGGAAAGAGGTAGAAAACATTAAGAATGATTTCCTTAGGAGTCTTTCCCTTGTTACTCAGAGGATGACGGCACCATACGGCTTTCATAGAGAAGACTGCCATCAACTCTATGTTTTAGTGGTTAGACCCAACTTCAACAATTTAGATCGAAAAGAGGAACGCTTCGAGGGCTTCTTAGCCATTTTTGTCAGTGTAGGCTTACTGGTGGGCTCTGGTAATACCCTGGGGACGGGATGACAATGGCTGTAGAAAGTGGCTAACGGAAAGAAGAGTCCCGGGGGTGGGCTGGGGGCAGAAGGAAGAAAGGGAGAACAGAACCTCAGTGTGCCAGAGCAGGGGCTTCCAAATTTTAAGACCAAGTACAGCAGAGTCAACTGGGAAAATAAAAACCACACATTCCTGGGTGGTTGGGGCCCACTCCGGGCAGTTTCGACTCAATTAATCTGGGTGAGGCCTAGAAGTAGATACTTTTAAAGAGATTCTGAAGTGATTCCAATGTTCAGATAGATTTGCAACAACTGCTCTGAAGGGAATTAAACCTTTTCAAAAGCTTTTTACAAGGGGTTAATTGTGGGAGGAAATCCATGATCAGTAACGTCACTGAGGGCTAAGTGACTCTAGAAACAGAAGTTCTAAGAACACAACATTAAATCCTAACTCAATCACTAGCCAAGAATTTTACTCCCTCCCCTCCTTTTTTTTAGAAGAAAAACAAATGGAAGAAACATCTCAAGACATTGAAAGAACGTGCGAATGGTGCACAGGGAAAATACTCTGAATGCAGGGTATTCACATCTGCTGTTAAGCCACATTTCTGCAGAGCACTGTAACTCAGTACATTTGGCAGAGGGGCTAATATCATTTATATATATTGTTCTAGGTGCCTAAACAAGTCTTGTTGCCCAGAGCACAGAGAAAGGAGTGAATGCTGACAGAGTGCACACTATTGCCCAGCACCAAATTAAGGGCTTTGCTTACCTAAATTTAATACTCTGAGCAAATTTTCAAGGTAGTTGTTAATATTCTTATTTTTACCCGAGGGGTCATGCTTAGAGAGGTAAAGTAAAAGGCATGTTTGCAAACATGTTTACATGGTGAAAATGAAAAAATACAACCCTGTTGCCGACTTCTGGGATGAACCTAATCCTATTCCTACCCTTTTGTCAGGGAACACACAGAGAGTTTGGAATTACAATAGCAGGGTCCAAATCCTAGCTCCTTATTGCTTGTGTGATCTTGGGAAGTTCTACAATGACAACTACTATTGAGCGACATACTGGGACTGTGCTAAGTACTTTATGTAAACTATCTTGCTTAATCATCGTGACAGGCCTATGAGGAGATATTATTATCCCCATTCTATAGATTAAATTAAATGATTTGTTCAAAACCACATAGCTAGCATTCAAACCTAGGCCTATAAACCCAGGTGTTTTAATTACTACACCTGGGCTCTTGGCTGTTCTATAATTGCCTCATTGAGCTTTACTTTCTCATGATTGTGAGGATTACGTTAGGCAACATATATAAAAGAATTTTAGAAAAGCACTGAACTGCCTAGAACACTAGGTGACACTCAACAAATGTTTCTTAACATTGAAGTTCAGGGAATTTGGTGACCTTGGACCAAATGAGCGACTCTAAAACAGCAGTTCATGAGGCTAAACACTGTGAAATGATAACGGGAACTGGCAATGCTGAACAGATGTCACCAATCATACCATTTTTCAGCGTTCAGTACCCTGGAGAAGACACACCAAGGAAGCATAATCCTCACCTATTGCTGGCTCGACAAAGAAAGAACATATTTATGTCATATGTTCCAAGGTGAACCTTAGGCTTTTTGGAGGTACTTGGAATTGTAGAGTAAAAAATTTTGAAATGGGTTTACCTCCTATTAATATGTGCCCTTTGTTTTTAAGTATTGTTTTAAAAATTATGTAGGTAATCACTGCAGAATATTTGGAAAATATAGAAAACTGTGAAAAACGAAGGCGCTCTTATAACCCTTACACCCAGAACTTAGAATTCCTGAAGCCAGGACCAGAATTCTAAGTGACTAGTAAATATCAGCTATTTTAATGTATATTTTCTCTATGTGGTATGTTTTTTCTAGGGGAAGAATGTCTTGACAAGCTTCCTCAAGCTGAATTCACTTCTTGGAATTATGCAGTCTCTTTATTATTTCTACCTAGCCTATTTGTTTCTGTTTTTTAAACTTATACACTGTATAACAGTGTGTGCCAGAAGAATGGATTATATTAATGGCTTTTAACAGTGGGAATTACAGTAACAACACAATATCATGGCTTAATTAAAAGCAACATCTTTTCATCAAACACATAAGAATTTCCATGTGTTCAACTGTTCTTGGCAGTAATGCACCTACTGGCAGGGAATTTCAAATTATCAACTCAATTTAAACAAAACCCCTTTTGAATGGCCGGGCTTTTCATCCTTCTGATTGAAGATGGAAGACAGAGAGGCACATTATACTTCATGTTTTCTTTTACATATTCAACACATTCTTCCCTGAAGTTTTCAGACTATTACCTTTTTACTGTCATCATTTTATGTGCATCATTTCATTAGGCTTTGTTTTTATTTTATTTACAATATACTCAAAATGGAAAGGTTACAGTAAGTGCTACTCTGATTGTGTGTGGTGTGCAAACTACCTCCTCTAAACCAGGGACAGCATATTTACATGATTTTTCCTTCTACGTAATCTAAATGGTTACTGGCAAATTGAGATGAGAAACTAAACAATGCTTGAACTGCCCAGGCACTAAAGCCTTGGTTTATGACCCACAAAGAACGAAGAGGGACAAATGCAGAAATGTTTGTCCCTCTTCACAGCACAGCAAATGACCAACATGCCAGTTCAAGCACTTTAAAGGTTATATCACCATATCTGGAGCTGGAAGCAACTGGATTTTCATGTCAAGTTATTTAAGGGGAAAATAAAGATAAAAAACCCCACTTTAAAAAAATTAAAATTTTATATATTTAAAGTATACAACACGATTTTTGGAAGAGTTATTCAATATTAGGAAATTATTAATGATATACATATACATAGTAAAATTATTACTACAATCGAACTAACATATTCATCTCTTCATATAGTTAACATTGTGTGTGTGTGTGTGTGTTGTAAGAACACTTCAAATCTATTCTTTTAGCAAATTTCCGATATTTAATACAGTATTAACTGTAGCCATCCTGCTGTACATTAGATTTCTAGACCTATTTGTCCTACATACTGCAACTTTGTTCCCTTTGACCACTATTTCCTCATTTCCTCCACCTTCCCACCCCTGGCCACCACCATTCTCCTCTCTGCTTCTATGCTTCAAACTTTATAGGTTCCACAAATAAGTGAGATCATGCAGTATTTCTGTGTCTGGTTTACTTCATTTAGTATAATGTCCCCCAGGTTAATCCATATTGTCACAAATGGCAGATCTCCTTTTTAAAGGCTGAATACTATTCCAAAGTCCATTCATCCACTGATGGGACATTTAGGTTGTTTCCATATCTTGGCTACTGTGAAAAATGTTGCAATGAACATGGGAGCACAGATATCTCTTTGTGGTATTGGCTGTATTTCCTTCAAGTATATACCCAGAAGAAGGATTGCTGAATCATATAGTAGTTCTATTTTTGATTTTTTGAGGAAGCTCCATACTGTTTTCCACAATAGCTGTGCCAATTTACATTCTACCAATGGAGCACAAGGTTCCCTTTTCTCTACATCCTCACCATTATGTACTTGTTATATTCTATCTTTTTGAAAATAGCCATCCTAACAGGTGTGAGGTAATATCTCATTGTGGTTTTGATGTGCATTTCCCCAATGATGTTGAGCATCTTTTCATATATCTGTTGGCAATTTGTATGTCTTCTTTGAAAAGTTCAGCCCCCTAGTCAACAAAAAGTCTTAACAAAGTAAAGAAGAAAATTTCTTCAGCACAATAAAGGCCATTTATAAAAAGCCACAGCTAACATCATAATCAATGGGGAAAAATTGAAGGCTTTTCCTCTGTGATCTGGTACAGGGCAATGAGGCTTGCTCTTGTCACTTCTATTACACAAAGTACTAGAAGTGCAAGCAACAGCAATGAGTCAAGAAAAAGAAATAAAAGCCATTCGAATAGTTAAGGAAGAACTAAAATTATCTCTGCAAATGATATGATTCTATATGTAGATGACCTTACAGACTCCAGCCCCAAAACAACAACAGAAACCCTGTCAGAACTAATAAACAAATTCAGTAAAGTTCCAGGATACAAAATCAATGTACAAAAATCAGTTGAGTCTCTTTACACCAACAATGATCTAAATCAAAAAGGAAATCAAGAAAAAATTCCATTATAATAGCATCAAAAAGAATAAAATACTTGGGACTAAATTTAATCAAGGCAATGAAAGATTTGTACACTGAAAACTATAAAACATTGATGAAAATAATTGAAGAAGACACAAATAAATGGAAAGATATCCCATCTCCATGGATTGGAAGAATTAATATTGTTAAAATATCCATACTACCCAAAGTGATGTATGGATTCAATGCAATTCCTACCAAAATTCCAAAGGCATTTTTCACAGAAATAGAAAAAACAATCTCAAAATTCATATAGAACCACAAGGACTCTAAATAGCTAAAATCTTGAGAAAAAAGAACAATGTTGGAGGTATCACACTTCTGGATTTCAAATTATATTACAAAGCTATAGTGATCAAAACAGTATGGTACTGTCCATAAGAACAGAGACACAAGCCAATGGAACATAATCAAGAATCCAGAAATAAACCAAAGCATAGATGATCAATGAATTTTCAACAAGGGTGCCAAGAATATACAATCGGGAAAGGGAAGTCTCACCAATAAATGGTGCTGGGAAAGCTGGATATTCACATGCAAAGCAATGAGACTGGACTCTTATCTTTCATGATATAAATGAAAACCTTGAGAATGGATTAAAGACTTAAATATAAGACCTGGAATTGTAAAATTCCTAGAAGAAAATAGGAAAAAAGTTCCTTGGCCCTGGCCTTTGAAATTACTTTTTGGATATGATACCAAAAGCGCAAGCAACAAAAGCAAAAGTAAACAAATGGGACTGTATCAAACTGTAAAGGAAATGACCATAAACTGAAAGAAAAAATTTATAAACTATATATCTGACAAGACGTTAATATCCAAAATATATAAGGAATTCTTACAACTCAATAGCAACAAAACAAAACCAGTCTGAATAAAAAATGGGCAGGGGACCTGAATAGACAGACATTCTTCCAAAGACATAGAAAAAAAACAGTTTTCAAGACAGAGAGAAGTTTAAGTTCTAGACTGCAGGGTACTTGGATCCTTCCAGCCTGTGTAATGTGTAATGTGGTCCCAGTTTTCCAATATTCTGAGCCTGGTCCTTCAGTCTCAACCTCAACGGACAGAAAGTCTCCGCCAGCTTCAAATCAGCTGGGCACAAATAGTTGTCTGCGAGCATTACAGTGCACAAGCAAGTGCACTATGGAGAGCTCATCAAGCTGTAAACGTACAGAAATTTTTCATGATAATTAAGCATATAGTTTGACAGCAAAGGACCACAGTCTTAAAAAAACGAACAAATTATTTTTTAAGCTATTTTTTTAAAAGCCCCCAAATAAGCTATTACATCTTTGAAAATACATACTTAAATATTTTCTTACCTCCTTCAACAAAAAGCAAGCTCCACAAAATCACCCCTCTCCAACATATATAAAAAACAAATAAAACAAAAGAAAACAAAAACTTTCAACTCTGGGGGCTCCTGGGTTTGACTCTTGATTTCTGCTTGGGTCACAGATCAAACCCCTCGTTGGGGGGTGGAGTCTGCTTGGGATTCTCTCCCTCTGCCCCTCCACCATGCATTCACATGCATGCTTCTCTAAAATAGGTAAATAATCTTAAAAAAAAAAAAAAAAAAAAGCAAAGCCTGTGGTAAAAAACCTTTTTGAAAAAAAACCTAGAGTACAGAAGTGAGGAGTACTTCCTAGAAAAAGGCCAACTATAGCTCCAGTTCCCAAAATTCAGTAATTGGGCATGCTTTGGTGAGATCTGCTTTTCTTTCTTCACATCTCTCTGTCTCTCTCTCTATCTCTCTGTCACACACACACACACACACACACACACACACACAGGGCAAGAATACCAGCCTTAACTCTTATGCATCAGGGGACAACAGAGAGAAGAAGCCGTAGTAACATTTTACTTCAGGGACTCAAGAACATAATTCTGCTGCTGCTGGCCTGGTATTTGCCTGTTTATCAGTTTGGAACAATTACCACTGAGCTGTCATATGACTGGGAGATAGAAACTTCACTGGTACTTTAAAAAGTGACACGATTTCTGTTTCACTGAACAATCCCAGAAGATCCTGTCTTCATTTTAATAGAAAATGTATTAGATCTCCATACCCAGATAGAAATAGATACCCACATATAAAGGATATACAGCTGTAATATGCTTTTTCTCCCCAAATTTGAAATAAAAGATTTGAAAATCCAAAGCTACATTAATGCAAATATCGGTCTGTTGCAAGTATACTTTTTGATTAAATTGGCATACATCAAGTACAATTAGAAAGGTTATTTATAACGAAGAAATACATAATTCTGCATCTTAATGGGGATGACAATTACAGCTGATGGTTGCTAATTAACATTACTTCTTTCGCTTTGGGCGTCAGATATTTCCTGTATGATCTTTACTGCTGGCAATGGACATACGTAATCCTGGAAGGTACCAAAGGGTTAATTATCAGTAACAGTTGTGCTCCTAACAAATTAATTGGTAACCTACCAGCTCTGGTTTCACCCTGGAAACCACAGGATGCAGCAGAATCTGTCAACTCTGACCTAGTGTCACAGCAGGAGAAGTGTTTGTTCAACTTTCTGATCGAAGGTGTACCTACCCACCAGGTGTTCAGAATGACAGGGAGAAAAGCCCCAGGTGAAGTGGGTTTGGGAGGTGTTGCCTGTTCCAGCCAAGCAGAAATGCATGGCGCTGTATGGTTCGGTAGCACCACCCTCTTGTGCCAACATGACCACTGTGCTTACTCTCTTGGGCAGCTCAGGGGTGTGTGATCAACGCTGGAGGCCAGAAGTGAATGAAGAGAAAGAAGCACCAGAGCTCTCAGCACAGAAAACTATAAAGCCCTCTTTGCTTGCGCTGTAAATTACGTATTTTGTTAGCATGAGAAAGATGAATATTTCTACATATAAAGGTGCCCAGCTAAAATCAGGATAAGTGATATTAATGTCCTATGGTCAGTATTATTGAACCTCCAAAGCAATAAACTTTATGAGTCAATAAATATTACATTTGCAACATAGTTAACATTCCTTTACTGTCTCTAGCACTTATTACACATTGTAACCGCAAGTCTACAATACATTATTCATATTTGGGGTGTCACCAAGTGATGGATTGCTGCAGGAGAGGCTGTCCTTTAAATAAATCAACAAATAAAAATGCAAATGTTAACATTTTCAGCCACAACTTTTCCCATCTTGAACGGGGAATGAAAATTTCACATTATATTGACAGGCAGCAGAGAGAACAATTAACAACCCACATTGTGATGAGAAAGATGACTTTGCCACGCCTGGTTTTATCACCTGCACGTGGGACAATATAGGACTCTTCTAGGTGTTAGTGCTTTTCAGAGAACAAAGGAAAAGCTGTTTCCCACCAGCATCTGTCCCACCCCCATCCTCTTTTGCAAGTTTGGAAAAATCTTGGAATATAGGGTGGGTAGGCTTTTACTCTTGTTGTCAGTACCTTCAAAGGTTTGTTGGGATAAGAATAAACAAAGTTTTGCCTTAAGCATTAAGAGTTTGCATGTAACTGAAAGGCAGTCTATAAAAAAATGCCTTTTCTATACTTTGAAATAAAAATAATTCAAATAATCCTGATTCTGAAATCTGGAAAGCAACCACTGTGCCCTCCTGGTAACTGATTTTCATAGTACTGAATCTTTTTTTTCAACTCTGCACTTTGTATAACAGACCTATAGTATGCCATCATGCGCTTTCTAAGGATGAAATCCAGTGTGTTACACATTGCTTTATTTAGCCAAGTACTCATTATTTATGAAACCTCTGAGAATCTATATTTGGCTGATTTGCAGTATTAAGAACTAACAGATACAGAATCCCTTTTTTAACGTCCGTAAATATGAGCCTTCACAGCAATTTTAACCTGGGCTTGTAAAACTGTACAAAGTTGATATGGTCCACTCACAAAATGTGTGCTGAGAATGTTCTACAAAACTCTTACTGGGGAAACATTTTATTCTTTTTCATGCTTCTCTCTAAACTGAAATGCAATCATCAAAAACACATTAAAGTAGCGTTAAAGATCTCACTTTACTCTTCAATAGGAAAATTCACAAGATTGAAAATCCAGATCATTTCTCCTCTTTACCTTAACTTCTCCAGAGGAAGCCCTCAAGGTGACTGGGATGGATCCTCTTTGAGCACAAGCATTCAGCCACAATGCTGAGTGGTCCAAGGAGGGAGCCCCCCTCAACATTTCAGAATGACAGCTCAATGTGGGTACTTGGAAAATGCTAATAAGGGCAGCATTAAAAATAAAAGAAAGGAGTAATGGACAAAGAATGTGGTAAACTAGTTAAATTTTCTTTTGATTGTGGGTCACCTTCAAAATAAGGAGGTTGTCATTGTCAACTATTACAGTTTTTAAGATAATGGGCTTTGGAGTCTGAAACGTTAGTTCCACCTCTTACTAGCTATGTGACTTTAGGCAAGTCACTCAATCTCTTAGTTTCCTAATCTTGGAAATGAGGATGATAGTAGTACCACTTACAGTCCATACAAAGGGTGGTGCCTAATAGATGGCAGTCATTATTGTCCTCTGTGTTAGAATTATTTTGCAAAAGTTCTCTATAATTAAAATTAAGTCTTAAAATCTACATTCATCTGATAAAATGCTGGGAATTTACAATCACATTCCTAAGGAAGCCGAAACTAAGCCCATTTGGTGTTGCTGTTTATATATTCAGCCTTAAATGCATAATAGGGGGTGGCTTATTGGATGTGAAAAAATTTTAATGATGTATTTCTTTTCCTGACTTCAGAAAAGCCTGATCACATTCTTAACTCTTCAGATGTCTCTGGTATCAGTAAATGTTGACAGTTCTTTAAAAACAAAGCCCACTATAATTTTCAGTATCAATTACTTCAGTTAGTTAAAGTCCAAGTGTATAACAATTCTATGACAAATTGGGAAAGGCCTGCTGCTAAGCGCATTTTCTGATGAAAGACAGGATTAGCTTTGTGTTTCTCTGGAAATCCTTGCCAATTACCAGTTTCAGTTAAGGCGGGGCATGTGTAAAGGAAAGGGCTCCGTGAGATCAACCTGGCCAAATCTAGACGCTTCCAAATAAGGTCCCTCTCTTGAGTAACAGCTATTAAGAACTGTCAAGACTTTTCCACTCCTTATTAAATGACTCCCTGCCCCCCAAAGGCTCTCCTCTAAAGTATGTTAAACCAGAGTCCCTGAGGCTTACCGGGAAGCCTCAGGCTGCAGTGCAGATGAGTTTGCGATTACAAGTTCCTTTTGGCTTCCTGTTGTCATTGGAGATGTGGACGCATCTTTTCTAACTCCTGCCACTGTTCCTGTATGAATGATAAAAGGAATTAATTTGGGCATTCAATAAAAGGAAATGGAAAAGTCCATTCTGAGCAATATATTAGACATTCCAAAATCCCTAAGCTTTAAAAGCAAGCTATTTTTTTTCCCTCTGAAATGAAACAATGGCAGATGGAAAACTCAGTGGGTTGTTTTGATTTTGTAAACATTAGAGATCCACAGTATCTTGTTTAAAAAAAGTACCTCTGTGCAATAACAGACTGGCTAGTGATTTTGTTTTTAAACCTGACGGCCTGTCATCTT
>NW_024424230.1:34639247-34756296 GCF_017311325.1 Ursus maritimus
TGCTGATTCGAGTTTACTGTGAAAATACCCAAGATTTAATTTTGCTCCCTTTAACCATTCTAAGAAAAGATCTTTCTGCTCTTTGAGTCCAGCACTTTGTACCTCCAAACCCCCCAGTTAAATTGCTCTTACTCCTTAAACTTTCAAGGCAGACATATGTCTTGAATGTTTCTTTCCAAGAACGGCACACTGGGCCGAAACAAGTGTCTGACTGGAAGAGGTGCTCACCTAACCATTCCAGGGCTGATTTGTTCTCTGTTCCTTTCTGACAAGCAATGTTCACGTAATAATTATTTTTCCCCTCTGGAGTACTAAATAAGATGGCATGGACAGAAAGATTTTTTGTTTTTGTTTGTTTTCTAATTATTGTTATTGTTTCTAATAACAATAATCTAATCTACTCCTTCTCCTTTTCCTTCTTAATATTATTTTCCAAACAACACAAAACATCCCTGTCTTTTTCTTAGAAGACCGTAAGAATCTCAGCCACAATTTTCTTCTGGTTCCTCCGAAATTATTGCCCAGGCTGGTTAAAGAAATGATTTGGGAAAATTTACTCTTTGACGAAAGTGTAACTATTCAAATAACATGAAGACAGCTTTGGTGTGTTGGGAATACCAGACCCTCAAATGCCAAGAATACAGTATTCTAATTCTGGGAATGGCACCCTTTTTCCGTGTTACCAGAGAAAATCAGGCCCAGAGAAAGCAAGAGTCTCCTATGTACAGAGATTAGCATCAAAATAGTCACCATGATCCTTGGTATTTAAAAGCTACACTCAATACTGACTGTTCTCTCAGTCCTCTTCGTCTACACAAACCTGTGGGACCCTGAACCTAAACCAGGATATTTTTATACTAGACAGAAACCCCATCAGTACCTACAGTGCATCAGTCTGTCAGTAAATATTTACCAAGTACCTAAGGATGGGAAGGACTGGTGCCAGGATTAAGCTCAGAGTTAGTTTAGGGGAGGGTAAAGAAGATGGGAGAGTAAGAACATGAGATACTCTGAGCAATCTGGTAAAGAATCATAAATAACCCAAGCAGTATAAGGTGACAACGGCTAACAGATACACTATGCTCAGTATGTGCCTGGTACTGTTCTAGGCCTCTGCCATACACCATTTATCTTTTTATAAAACAGCTTCATTGCAATTTGAATACCATAAAATTTAACCATCTTAAGCATACAGTTTGAGAAATAGTAGTAAACTTATACAGCTTATGAAAGCATGGACACAACCCAGTTTTAAAAATATTTGTCATGGATGAGGCACCGGGGTGGCTCAGTCAGTTGAGCGTCAGACTCTTGGTTTCTGCTCAGGTCACAATCTCAGGGTTGTGAGATCGAGCCTTGCATAGGGCTCTGTGCTCAGCGAGGAGTCTGCATGCAATCCTTTCCCTCACCCTCTGCCCCTGCCCCCATGTGCATGCTCTCTCTCTCAAATAAATAATTAAAAAAAATTATCATGGGATTGACTTATTTCTTTTTACAATCTGGTTTTAGAATATTTCCTCACTCTTCAAAGTTCCCTCATGCCCATTTGTGGCCAGCCCCATCTCTGTCTGTTTTGTTCCTATCCTCCTCTAGCTCTCTCTAATTTTGCTATTTCTAGAAATTAGTTATATTTATCCTCATGAAAACCCTTTGCAATAGATAATATTTTTACAACTCATTTACAGATAGACAAAATAAGCCATAGGGGATTTACATGGCCTGCCCAAGCCATAAAGCTAGTAAGTGATGGGGCCAATACTCATGTCCAGATAATCTGATTCCCGAGTTTTACCATTAGGCTACTCCCCCATAATAAACAGTACAAAAAGTCTGAGGAATTAAGAAGTGGGAGAGATGACGTATGGCTGTAGGATTAAGGAAGATTTGATGCAGGAGGTGGTATTTTGATAGGAAGGAATAAGGAGCATGGAATTAGCAAAAGCATTAAATTAAAAACCTTGAGGTTTTTTGTATTTAATTTAATGTATTCAGGAAATATTTATTGAGCATCATTATGTCCTCATACCTTGCTAATTACTTTAAATCACTTTACATGCATTATCTCATTATTCCTTCCAACAGTCCTTAACTTATATTATTGTCCTCATTTTATAGATAAGGAAGTGGAAACTGTGAAAGGTCAAGCAGCATGTCCAATATCACATAGCTAGTAAGAACAAGGCTGGGTTTTGACTTTGTATTGCAAACTAATCTTAAACATTGTGCTAGTTGGCCTCAAAAATAAAGCACAGCAGCAACGAACACAATTACAGAAAAAAACCTGAACTGGTCGTTGGAGAGATTGCTTCTGTGGCAGAACTTGGGATAGAGTGGGACAGAGAGATCGGAGGCAGGTAAAGCAGCTCACTACTACTACAACTGTCTGGGTAGAGTCCTGGGTGGTGTGAGGGGAAATTAAAATGTGCAAACAGGAGTAGAAACAACTGAGAGGGGTTTGTGGGTAAGGTGAGGGAAGAAGAAATGCCTGGTAGTGAAAGAACATAATTATCTCTGCAATCACTATTACAGAAGACCTGAACATTAGTCTTATTTATTCTGTTTTGATACTTCTATTAAAAGTCTAGCTGAGATAACTGACATTTGATAGGGACAATCTAAAGAAGGAATTTTATCAGAGGGTCCAGGGACTCCTATGGAATCCATGGATATACTTCATGAATGTGTGACTCCCTCAACATTGCAGGCACAATGATGTGTGTATACGTTCCCATTCACTCTTTAAGGAAAGGGGCCATAGCTTTCATCAAATTCTAAAAAGGTACGAGATCCCCCAAAAAGTTTAGAATGATTGGTCTAAGACATAGGACAAGTTCATTCCTTTTTCTTAATTCTTTAAGTGCTATTCCTTATTAAGTTTCTGGAAAGCTATGTATCAGCTTTTAATTATACTCATTCCTTCTACAAAATTTGATTTCATATTAAGTATACCAACAATTACATACAGTTATGCATATTCATAAAACTACATATCTATTTACACACACACACAAAGACAACATACGCATTTTAAAAATAAAAGTGCATGTGGTGCCTGGGTGGCTCAGTTGGTTAAGCGTCTGACTCTTGGTTTCAGCTCAGCTAATGATCTCAGGGTTGTGGGTGGTGTCAGGCTCCCTGCTCAGTGGGGAGTGTGCTCAAGATTCTCTCTCTCCCTCTCCTCCTATCCCCCCTTCCCCTGCTCATGCACTCTCTCTCTGAAATAAATAAATTTTTAAAAAATAAATAAGTAAAAATAAAAGTGCTGATAAGAATATTATCCATTAGGGTGATAGGTTGTATAAATATGTTTGAATATATTTATGTAAATATACACATACATATATTTTTGCATACAAAGATGAAACTGAACATAATGGAGCATATCCTATTTACATAGACCTGGGTCTATGTCTGCCCATCCATCAGTCAACATCTCATGACAACATAACTTCTTAGAGTTCAACGTTTAGGAAAACTCTGTTTCTGGGCCCTTTGTTTTATTTCGCATTTTAAAGGCATTCAGTTACATTATACATGCAGTTTAAAGAATAAGTGATAAAGAAAATACCAGTATAACACTTTTGCAGATCAAGAAATGAAGTAGTGGCAGCAATGCCCTTTGGAAGCATCAAGTCCATCCCTGATCACAGCCTCTTATTTCCTCCAGGAACCAGCTACTATTCTCATAACCATTCCCTTTCTATTCTTTATAGTTCTACCATTTATGAATGCATCCCAAAACTGTGACTTAGTTTTGCTGCTTTTGCACTTTATAAAAATAGAAATATACTATAAATATTCTTTTGAAGACTTCTTTTGCTCAATATTATGTCCATGAGATTTATCTGTGTTGATGATTTATGTAGCTACAGGTTGTTTTCTTTGCTACATAGGATCCCACTGGATGCATTTATGATTTTCTATCCATTCTATTGATGGATATTTAGAGTATTTCTGGTTTGGGGCTATTATGAAGAACACTTGCTGTGGCAGAGGCTGCCAGTTATTCACCAAAATTCCCTTTGTCTGGAGCACCGGCTAGATTATATTTCCCAGTCCCCCTGATAATTAGGTGTGGTCGAGTGGAAAACTAGTGGATGTTATATGTGCCATTTCAGACCTATCCTATAAAAACCTTCCACATGTACTCTATACCTTCCTCCTTCTTGCTGACCTGTTATAACGGCCAACAGCTTCCTATATAGGGCCACTTAGTAAATATACTAGGCTTTGTGGGCTACCGAACTTCCGTTGCAGCTGTTCAACTCTGTGGTTGTAGCATGAAAGCATGTACAGACAATACATAAAAAATGGAAATCACTGTATTCTAATAAAACTTTATTTATGAAAACAAGTAGCAGGCCAGATTTGGCCATGAACAAAGTTTACTAACCTCTGTGTTATTGTAATACTCAAGGTGATCTTGGAAGAAACTTCTTGCTCCTTAAGCCGTTGATATTTTTTTCTATTTGTTACCCACAGTTTAGCCTACCCAACTAAATATAGCTGCTATGAACATATTTGAAAGTTAATTATTGTGTGTATGAGATTCTCTTTAGTATATATACTTAGAAATGGAATCTCTTGGATATGGGGTATTTGTTCTTTATCTTCAATAAATAATGCAAAACTGTTTTCCAAAGTGGTTGTATAAATATACACTCTGATCAGCAGACAAGCATTCCTGGTGCTTTAGTCTTGCTAACATAAGAATGAAAATGAAAACACATTCTATCATAATTTGTGGGAGGCAGCTAAAGCAATGCTTAGAGAGAAACTTATGGTTTTACATACTTATATTAGAAAAGAAGAAAGATTTAAAATCATTGATCTCAGTTTTCAATTTAAGAAGCTAGGGAAAAAAGAGCTAATTAAACCCAAATTAGTACAAGGTAAATAATAAAAATGAGAACAAGAATCAATGGAATAGAAAACAAGCACATAATAGACAAAAATCAACAAAAAGAAAAGGCTGGGTTTTTTTCTTAAAAAAAAAAAAACAGTAAAATTGATTATCCCCTTGCAAAGCTGATCAAGAGAGAAAATTAAAAATTACCAGTATCAGGAATGAAAGAGGGACATCACTACAGATATTAAGGCCATTAAAGAAAAGGCAGGTTATGAACAATTTTACGCCAATAAAGTCAACAACTTGGATGAAATGAGCAAATCACATGAAAAGCAAAATTTAGCAAAACTGAACACAAAAGGAAATGACAAATATGAATAGTCCGGTATCTGTTAAAAAAAAATAAAATCCAAAATAAGAAAACCCACCCACACACATACCATCACTATCAACACTAACAACAAAAGCAACAACTCCAAGCCAGATGTTTCAATGGCGGATTCTATAAAACATGTTAAGGAAGAAATAATACCAATCTTACATGAACTCTTTCAGAAAACAGAGGAAAGAAAAAATACTACCTCACTTATTTTTTAAAAATTGTGGTAAAATACACATTTACCATTTTAACCATTTTAATGAGTACGATTTGTTGGTATTAGGTACATTCACAATGTTGTGCAACCATCACACTATCTAGTTCCAGACCTTTTTCATCACTTCAGACAAAAACCCTGTAACAATTAAGCAGTCATTCTCCATTTTCCCCTCCTAAGTCCCTGGTGACCATAAATCTGCTTTGTCTATTCTGGATATTTCATATGAATAGAATCATACAACATGTGGCCTTTTGTGTCTTGCTTCTTTCAGTTACCATAATTTTTTCTTTTCTGTTTTAATTTTAAGTAGACTCCATCCCAGCAGGAGTCCAAGGTGGGGCTTGAGATCAGGATCCTGAGATCAAGAGTCAGACATTAACTGACTGAGCCACCCATGTGCCCCAGCATAATGCTTTCAAAGTTCATTTATGCTGTAGCACATATCAGAACTTCCTTCCTTCTTATGGCTAAATTATATTCCATTGTATGGATATACTGCATTTTGTTTATCCATTCATCTGTTGATGGGCATTTTGGTCATTCCCACCTTTTGGGTATTGTGAATAGAGCTGCTATGAATATTTGCATACAAAATTTGTTTAAACACCTGTTGTCAATTATTTTGTATATACACTTCTGAGTACAATTGATGGGTCATATGGTAATTCTATGTTTAACTTACTGAAGAATTACCAAACCGTTTTCCATAGTGGCTCTATTATTTTAAATTCCCACTGACAATGTATGAGGGTTCTGATTTCTAGACATCCTCACCACCTTGTTATTTTCCATTTTTTAAATTATAATAATCATGTGGGTGTGGAGCAGTGTCTCACTGTGGTTTTAATTTGGATTTCCCTAATAATTAGTGATGTTGCACATTTTTTCATATGCTTATTAGCCATTTGAATATCTTCTTAAGAGAAATATCTGTTCAAGCCCTTTGCCCAGGTTTTAATTGAGTTGTTTGTCTTTGTTATTGAGTTGTAAAAGTTCCTTATATATCCCGGATACTAGACCCATTGGAGATATAGGATGTGCAAATTTTTATCCCATTTTGTGGAGCACCTTTACATTCTATAGATAGTGTTCTTTGACAGAAAAAATTTTTTCATTAAGTCCAATTTACCTATTTTTTCTTTGGTTGCTTGTGCTCTTGGTGTCATATCCAAGAGGCCACTGTCTAATATATGAACATGAAGATTTACACTGATGTTTTTACTTAAGAGTTTTATAGTTTTCATTGTTAGCTCTTTGATTAATTTTGAGTTAATTTTTGTGTATGGCATGAGGTACATAAATGAAGAATCCAACTTCATTTTTTTGCATGTGGATATCCAGTTGTCCCAGCACCATTTGTTGAATACACTATCCGTTTGTTTAATTGTCTTGGCACCCCTGTTGAAAATCAATTGGCCAGAGATGTATGGGTTTATTTCTGGATTCTCAATTCTATTCTGTTGATCTCTCTCTTTATTTGTATCTAACCTCATGCCAGGTATAGGTATAACCTCAGTATAGTTTTTTTTTTTTTTTTAAAGATTTTATTTATTTATTCGACAGAGATAGAGACAGCCAGCGAGAGAGGGAACACAAGCAGGGGGAGTGGGAGAGGGAGAAGCAGGCTCATAGCGAAGGAGCCTGACGTGGGGCTCGATCCCAGAACGCTGGGATCACGCCCTGAGCCGAAGGCAGATGCTTAACCGCTGTGCCACCCAGGGGCCCCAAACTCAGTATAGTTTTGATTACTAAAGATTTGTAGTAAATTTTGAAGATAGGAAGTATGATTGACTTCAACGTTGCTTCTCTTTTTCAAGATTATGTTGACTATTTGGGGACACTTGTAATTGTGCATGAATTCTGGAATTGGTTTTTCCATTTCTGCAAAAGTGATATTGGGAGTTTGACAGAGACTGCATTCAATCTGTAGATCACTTAGGGGGTGAAGTACTGACATCTTAACAATATTAAGTCCTTAAATCCATGAACACAAAATGTCTTTCTGCTTATTTAGGTCTTCTTTGATTTGTTTCAGCAATGTTTTGTACTGTTCACTGTACAAGTCTTAAACTCTTGGTTAAATTTATTGCTAGGTATTTTATGGGTTTGATGTTATTATAAATGGAAATTTTTTAAAATTTCCTTTTCAGTAGTTCATTACTAGTATATAGAAATGCAAGCATTTTTGAGTATTGAATTTTATCCTGCCACTTGGCTGAATTCATTTGTTAGCTCTAAGAGATTTTTGTGCATCCTCTAGGATTTTCTATATATAAAATCATACGGTCTGCTTAAACAGTTTAACTTTTTCCTTTCTAATGTGGATATGTTTTATTTCTTTTTCTTCTCTAACTGCTCTGGCTAGAACTTCCAGCACAAGGTTGAATAGAAGTGGCAAAAGCAGGGATACTTGTCTTGTTCCAGATCTCAGGGGGTAAGCTTTCCGTCTTTTACAACTGAATATGATGTTAGCTGTGGGTTTTTCATATACGCTCTTTACCATGTTAGGAAGTTTCCTTCTATTACCACTTTATTACCATGATTGTTTTTATCATGAAAGAGTGTTGGATTTTGTCAAATTTTTTTTGTGTGTCAGGTTGATGTTCTTTTTCCCCCATCATTCTTTTTTTTTTTTTTTAAAGTAGGCTCCACGCCCAATGTGGGTCTTGAACTCATGACCCTGAGATCAATAGCTGCATGCTCTACTGACAAAGTCAGCCAGGCGTTCTTCCCCTTCATTCTATTGATATGTGGTATATTGCACTCATTGGTTTTTGTATGTTGAACTACCTTTGCATTCCTGGGCTAAATCCCACTTTGTATGTAATTCTTTTAATATGCTGCTGCATTCAGTTTTATTAGTATTTTATTGAGGAGATTTTCATCTATATTCATGGTGATATTGGTGTGTAGTTTTCCTGTGATGTCTTTGTCTGGCTCTGGCATCAGAGTAATGCCTGAAATGAGTGAAGACGTGTTTCTTCTTCTATTTTTTTGGAAGAGTTCCAGAAGGATTCGTGTTACTTCTTTAAATATTTGGTGGAATTTACCAGTGAAGCCATCTGCTTCAAGTCCTGGGCTTGTCTTTTTTGGGAGGTTTTTGATTGCTGACTTAATCACTTTACTTGTTTGGGTCTATTCAGATTTCCTATCCTTCTTGAGTCAGTTTTGGTAGTTTATGTGTTTTTTAGGAATTTGTCCATTTCATATTTGGTTGTCTAATTTGTTGGCTTTGATGTTTCTATTGTTTGTCTCAACTATTACTTTTTTACTTCAGGCAGCAGTGGTGTGTTCATTTGGTTTTTAATGTTTGCAAGCAATGTCCTACATGTAGTTGCTTCTCTGTCCCGAGAAAGGTCATGTTTAAAGAAAAATCCCGTGTCAATCCTTTAGGAAATAGGTGAAAAGAGACAAACACAATTCCTTGAGAACAAGATCTATTCTGCTTCCTCTGGGACCAGGTGCTCATACCTGGAACTCAGGATGCCATCTTCAAGAATGCTGCCATGCTGGGGATGGGGATGGGACAAGGCTAACTTAAAATTCCACTAAGTTCTCCAACCATGTTTCAGTGGACTTTTTGTTGGCTAAGCATTTGCTTGATTTTTTATTAATCTTTCACTATCTTTCAGAGTTCTCATAAGGCTGATTCTGTCAGTTTTGCCAGTATTTTCAGTATTTTGGGGAGCCGAGGGGGGGGAGGGCTCTGGAAGTCTCTACTCTGCCATTTTAGCTGACATCCTCTTGACTTATTTATGACACAGCGTAACTCTGTTACCAAACTCTGACAAGGTCATTACCAAAGAAAGGTATTACACACCAGTATCTCCCAATCAGTGTAATTCATCAAATTAACAGAAGAAAGAAGAAAATGCATGGTCATCTCAATAGGTACACAAAAAAGACTTCATGAAATTTAACACTTACCTATGATAAAGACTCAGCAAAATGAGGAGGGAACTTTCTTAACCTGATAAAGAACATTTACAAAAAAAAAAAAAAAAAAACTACAGCTAAAATCATACTAAATGGTGGTAGACTGCTTTCCCTATGAGATCAGGACCTCCTTATGGAAGTTCACTTTTACCATTTTATTCTACATTGTAATAGAAGTCCTAGGCAGTATAATGAGATAAGAAAAAGAAATAAAAAGCATAAAGACTGGGAAAAAATTAGTTGTTATGGACTGAACTGTGCTCTCCCACCCTGCCCAAATTCATGTGTTGAAGTCCTAAACTTCAGTACACCTCAGAATGTGACTGTATTTGGAGATAGGATCTTTAAAGATGTTATTAAGGCTAAATGAGGTCATATAGGTGGCCTTTAATCTGATATGATCCTTTGTCCTTAAAAGAAGAGAGAGACAGGGGGCACCTGAGTGGCTCAGTCAGTTAAGCGGCAGAGTCTCAATTTTGGCTCGGGTCAGGATCTCTCAGTCATTAGATTGATCCCCGCATCAGGCTCTGAATTCAGTGCAGAGTCTGCTTCAGATTCTCCCTCCCTCTTCCCTCCAGCTCATACTCTCTCTCTCTCTCAAATAAATAAAATAAATAAAAGCTTAAAAAAAAAAAAGGGAGAGAGACACACCAGGAATGTACGCTCATAGCGAAAAGGCCATTTGAGGATACAGAAGGCAGAAATGTGCAAACCCAGAAAGGAACTCTGTCCCGAGAAAGGTCATGTTTAAGAAAAATCCTGTGTTAGGGGCGCCTGGGTGGCACAGCGGTTAAGCGTCTGCCTTCAGCTCAGGGCGTGATCCCGGCGTTCTGGGATCGAGCCCCACATCAGGCTCCTCCGCTATGAGCCTGCTTCTTCCTCTCCCACTCCCCCTGCTTGTGTTCCCTCTCTCGCTGGCTGTCTCTATCTCTGTCAAATAAATAAATAAAATCTTAAAAAAAAAAAAGAAAAAAAAAAAAGAAAAATCCTGTGTTAGACTAGAAAGGAACATGAGTGAGCTTTCATGAAGAATGGAAAGGTACTATATCTTAATTGTATGGGTATATACAACTGTCAAAGTTTATCAAACTGAATTTGAGACCTATGCAGTTTTACTGTATGTAAATTAAATCTCAATCAAAATAAAAGAAAAATTTAAAAACCCTACAGTTTTCTTGATTCTCAAGGCAGTGCTGTTTTTAAGACCACACTCTACTAATATCTCTTTGACACTGCCAATCAATCACCATAAGGACTTTGAAAGGACAAGCATATATATTTCTTTTTTTTTTTTTAAAGATTTTATTTATTTATTTATTTGACAGAGATAGAGACAGCCAGCGAGAGAGGGAACACAAGCAGGGGGAGTGGGAGAGGAAGAAGCAGGCTCATAGTAGAAGAGCCCGATGTGGGGCTCGATCCCATAACGCCGGGATCACGCCCTGAGCTGAAGGCAGACGCTCAATGACTACGCCACCCAGGCGCCCCAGCATATATATTTCTTAATCACCATAGGTCCTGAGGTCAAAAGGTCTAACTGATTAGATCTTTATAGCTGGGAAATGGGGTAACAACACAGAAAGAAAAATCTATCTATCTATCTATCTATCTATCTATCTATCTATCTATCTATCTATCATGGATCGTGTTATACTAATTCATTCAACAAATACATAATGAGTACCTACTACATGTTAAGCAATGTTCTTATGGGGATGCAACAGTAAAATACAGAGTGTTCATATTCTAGTGGGAGAAGATACAAAATACAAAAAAAGTAAATTATATAGTATTTTGAGATACTTCTATTGTAGAGAATGGGAAATGTCGAGCTTCTGGTTTAAGTGACAATATTTCATATACAGCAACTTCAACTCTTAATGCTGGTCTCTTGCATTTGAACTCCTTTTTAAAAGGGACTGAGCAGGACAATTTAACCTACATGTCTGGGTTTATTCATAGCCCTATACTATGGTTGTCTTCTGTGTTCTGTTGATAAAGGCATCAATTTTTAACAAATCTTTTAGCTCAGACTTCTGGGAATCAGAAGTAATATCTTGTGAGACCTTTTCTAATGATTAAACATAAAATAATGATGATGATGTTAATAATAAAAGAAACATAAATAAGTGTTCTCTAGAGGCAAAGCAGACATGGCTTCTGAACTTTGGCTACCCCAACTTGTTTATTTCTTTAACTGCATCACCTATATTACCCCACCATGGACAACAAAGAACATTCACATCATTGCAAGCACAGGCTTATTTAGAGGAACAACTAGGAGCTTCAAGGATTATTTCTCATTTCAGATGAGTCTATAATAATCTTCTTCCAATAAAAGAAAAATGTGTTTGGGAGCCCCTCAGGGGCCTTCAACCAGTGATAGCTGCTGTATATTATATAGTCTAAAAAAGCCCAAAGACAAAATGGAGGGCATGGTCAATACCATCAGTTAAATCCAAATTACTTTAGGTTCAGCCTCTCTTGAAGTTTTAAGAAGACTCAGAGATCTATGAAGAAGGAACAAACAGGCATAGCTCTAAATGTAGTAGGGGGCTTTGGGATGCCTTTATAGCCTCACTTAGAAATGGGCAATGCCAAGCCCTGAGGTCTAACATTTCGATTCTGGAACATGTCTGCTCAGTGGTCTCACAGCTTCTGCTAGCCTGTCAGCATCACACACAAAAAAATGCCCTCAGCTTCGAAGGCTCTTATGAAAGGGAATCAGTGATTGATAAGAAAAGGGCAGTTCAAGGCAAGCTGGGAGAGGAAAAACAAACAAACAAACAAACAAACAAACACCCCTGAGTAGGGAGGTGTTTGGAATGAACAGTGTCTGTTTTCAGATTTGTGCCTTTGGCTTAAAAGTTCTTTTTTTTTTTTTTTTAATATTTTATTTATTTATTCGACAGAGACAGAGACAGCCAGCGAGAGAGGGAACACAGGCAGGGGGAGTGGGAGAGGAAGAAGCAGGCTCATAGCGGAGGAGCCTGATGTGGGGCTCGATCCCAGAACGCTGGGATCACGCCCTGAGCCGAAGGCAGACGCTTAACCGCTGTGCCACCCAGGCGCCCCTGGCTTAAAAGTTCTTGACTCAAGTTTAGATTTTCCTAGGTAATATCTCCTTGTTACACATAGCTCAATAAAGGCAACTAAAATAGACTATTCCAAGCATTGATGATTGAAAAACAATTTATATTTTAAGTATAATTCTAACAATACTGTACACATTGTTGTGATTCCAAGGTTGCTTCTTGAGACAAGAGTCAGGTCTTTCTTTATATATTTAGTATCAATAAAGTTGACAGAATGGTGAGGAGAACAGAAAAGGTAGAGGAATAAGAGACTGATAATAAAGATTAATGGTCCTGCAGTAAACATCCTATGTGGTACTTAATGATTAAAGACAACAAAAGAAACAAAGAAGAAAAGTATGTTAAAAATTTTAGACACACTAAAGAAAGGAAAGCAATTAAGGAGACACTAAACCAAGCAGTGTGACTGAGGCAATTAGTGCTGGGTCACTGGCTTTATGATAAACAGGGTGTCCAAACCTCTTGCAGCACACTTGTACCCATCTCCCATCTGGCTGCATGCCACCATACATGCCGATGCTCTGTTCTGTAATCTGTGCATACCAGCTCTGCAATGAGCAGAATAACTCAGAGGGGCAACTTCAGCTCCTCGATCATTAGGTATACAGTAATTTGGCAATGGCTCCATATCAGAATAAAAGAAGAGAAAAATACACGACTATCCTTTTTTTCTTTCTTTTTTTTGGGGGGGCGGGGAGTGTGAGTGCGTTGAACGGGACAGGGAGGGGCAGAGGGAGAAGCAGAGAGAGAATCTTAAGCAGACTCCATGCTCAGGTTAGAGCTCAACATGGGGCTCAATCTCATGACGCTGAGATCATGACCTGAGCTGACATCAAGAGTTGGACACTTAACTGACTGAGCCACCCAGGCACCCCTTACATGACAATCTTTCTTATAAGTAGAAAGAAAAAAGTTAATTCCTGTGAACATCTTAAAACAAAACTCTCTTAAAAAAAAAAATGAGAAAGTTTCTACTTTTTTTCCACTGCAACACTACAACCTTTCCCCACCAAAAAAAAAAAAAAAAAAAAAAAAAAAAAAAAAAAGGAAAAAAGCTAATGAAAAAAATAAAACCGTGAGTGAAAACTGTTCCTGAAACTTTGCGGAATTTAACAGCTTTGTCTTGGTTAAATTGATTGGTATAGCAACATTATAAAATGACTATTAGGATTCATTGTGCACAACAGAAAGTGCTGAAATGTCAGCAGACTATACAGCAAAAAGTAATGGGTTCTGAACCCCTGTTAGTCAAAAATGATTTTGTTTCAAATTAGAAATTGATTTTTTTTGGACACAAGCCCTTTCCAGGCTTATAGCTTCCATAGCTGGGCCCGGGAGAGATTAACCTCCAGCACTGTAAGGGCTGGGCTGATGGTACCTTTCTCAAAGTGCCTTTTCAACTGCAGCCTTCTGATGTGGCTGTGGTCTTAACCAATAACACAAGTCATTTGTCCCTTTGCTATTACACTCTATTTTTCTCATTTTGCCATTTTATTTTAGTGCTGGCACACAACACAAATTTGTTGACAAGTGAACAGAAAACTATGTTAAGACTTGCAGTGTAACCACCACACACACCAGCTTTGATTGGTTCTCTATTCTCCAAAGTGCAATGACTAAGAAGAGAATACAAGTTTCCCATCTCTCAAGGACTCACAGAGAAAATAAAGAAGAGTCTATCTCAGAGATGAAGTCCCCTCAATCTCATTTTTGTTTCTACAAAGACAAAAGTTGTTCTAAGTTGTCCTGATGCAATGGAGGTCTGTAGAACTTCTGCCTTATGTCAAATAAAATGTACTTGCTTTTTAAGATGTGGATGCTTTCTCTTCTGAATCTTGGACTAATTATCATCTCTCAATTATTTGGAAGAAGACTAAACAATTTCTAGATTAATCATAGTTAAAACCAAAAATCATGACAAAGGCAGCAGGTAATGGGAGTATGGTATACAAGATCTTCTAACAAAACTCTGCCCAGTTTTCAAGCAAATACACGTAAGAGTGCTAGATTATGAAAAGTTGGATGCTTAATACCAGAGGTGGGCAGGTGCCAGCCCAGTAAAAAAAAAGAGGTAAATATGTGGATGGAACCAGAGTGTATTATGCAGAGTGAAATAAGTCAGCCAGAGAAAGGCAAATACCATATGATCTCACTCGTGTATGGAATTTAAGAAAGAAAACAGACAAACATATGGGGTAGGGGGGAAAGAGAGAGGTAAACAAGCTATAAGTGGCCCTTAAGGAGAGAGAACAAAAGGGGCTGATGGAGGGAGGTGGGTGGGGGATGGGCTAGATCGGTGATGGGCATTAAAGAGGGCACTTGTGATGAGCACTGGGTGTTGTATGGAAGTGGTGAATCACTGAATTCTACTCCAGAAACCAATACTGCACTGTACGTTAACTACCTAAAATTTAAATTAAAAAAAAAAAAGAAGGAAGTCAGGGTTAATGGTTGTAAGCAGGTAAGACAGATATCTGGGGAAGAGGTGTGAGCAGAGGGGCTCCAAGGCTTTTTGCGGTCCTTTCTTGCCTGTAATCTCTCTGTACAATGAAGTTCAGTCCTGCTGCATTCTGCTGTGAAGTCCCTCCCTTGATAATTTCAGGAGAGGTGAAGCCATAAGCCAGTCCAGAAACAATCAGGAAATACAATTAAATTTTGACCACTTCACTCAACATTTCACACAGTTATTTTATAATTGATTTCTTTTAAAATATCTGTGACATCTGGGTACCTAGCTGGCTCAGTTGGTGGAGTGTGCGACTCGATCTCGAGGTCGTGAGTTTGGGCTCCATGTTGGGTGTAGAGATTACTTAAAAATAAAATCTTAAAAAAAAAAATCTGCGACATCTAAAGTAAGAAGAATCACTGGCAATTAAAAGACTGCTAGGCAATATATGCTTCAGACTTACAAAGTTTTGTTTTAGCCACAATGTAGAATTGTCTATGACCTCTCCTTCACGCTTCCCATATTTCTAGTTAATTGAGAATTAACTATATTTGTTAGAGTTTACTCTCCCAGCAGAAATTTACATTTAATTTCACGTCCCCTTTATTCACTTTAAACATTATTTTATGCCTATAACCATACTTACCGTTAAATCAGCCTTACAGTTTGCCACTTACAAAGAGGGACAAATCCGTTTCTTACAAGAGTATTCTAAGAGAAAGGCTGATGCAATTCAGTGATCTAGCTGATGTGCCACCTGTGGCCTTGCAGACACATGTCAGTTGGTTAATATACTTAACTCTTGTTCAGGGTTGTAGAAATCATCTGGAGTTCACAGCTAGCACCCACCAGCAACTACTGGCCCCGGAACAGCTTCTCCTTTTGCTACTTGTAGATACTAAGCTTACCTCTTTGGGGTCGATATGTATCTTTCTTTTGACATGTCCATAGGGTATCGTCTTCTGTATGTGATTGAAACCCAACTGTCTTCTTCTCCCTTCTAGTCTCACCACTGTTAGTGGACTCTTGGTACTTTCTGATGGATGATGATGCTCCTAGCAGCCAGCCATCACATTTTGACTTCAATAAACTGAAAAGAATAACATGAATGAGCTATAGAGAGTATAGATGGGGGGGTGCATGATCACATAAAGGCATATGAATTCAGCATGAGTTGAAATGCAATTCATGGCAGTAAGAACTTTCTTTTTATTTTTTATTGAAGTATAATTTGAATAATTTACTGAAGGTCTATTTTGTATCTTGTCACAATAATTTTAGAGAAGAAATGGTCTTTATCCTCAAAAAGCTTATATTTGGAGTTTGGGAAATGAGACTCAGACCCACGAAACTGCTAATAAAACCACAGAGTATGACTGAGAACCAGAATACTTGTAGAAATAAAAAGCATGCTAAAACAAGACTTGCATAACCAAAATATTTCCAAGTACTAAAATCGAACATTAGGGATTAAAATATCGCCAATTTGCTTCAAAATGCATTTGTGTTTCTCATTTTCAATTGTTACAGTATTTATTATGCACCCAGAGTATGTAAGGAGCAGTACAATGGTGCACGTGGAATAACTGGTCTCTGTCCTCACATAATTTCATTATAAAGTCAACAAGGCAAGTATGGAGTAAAAGGAATTTTAATGAAAATAAACACATGTGCATATGTTTTTCTCTCTAATAAACGTGTTCCCACCATTAACACATTTACTCTTATAACATTTTATTTTTTAGGGAGAAATGTTCCAGTGATGTATATTCCTGACTATTCTATCAGCCTCTTGCTTTACACTTAAACTCACTACAGACTCATGACACTTTGGTTTTGTCTTCTACATGCCCAAAATCAATGCGAGAGTTACAGTGAAAAAAAAAAAAAAAAAGAGAGAAGACATTTACTCAAAAAGTAGAGTCTAAATATTAAGATGTTTCAATTCCCCAGAAGCAGAGGTAATCTCTAAATAAGAATAAGTTGACAGAGTATTACTGGATCCATTACTAATCTCAGGGGCTCTTGACCAGGATTCAAATCATGTAAACCCACCCAAGTCATTGGGCTTCTGCTTTATGTTGATCAGAATTTTCAATAATGTTTGCTTATATCATAATTTACTAATAAAACCAAGAAATTAAATGGCTTTATGCTTGGAATGATACAAAGAAACAAAAACTATCAACAGTATGGCTTTATATGGGAGTAATGCAGTATATTAAATTTACACTTTAAACATTTTTTTTTTTTTACCAGAACTCAAGCATCACTTCCCCATGTGGTCTCACCAGTGGATGTGTATCTTAGCTCATATAGCTTCTATTCATGAGACAGGAAACGGAAGAGAATAAAACTACCTCACTGTGAATGTAAGATAAATTTACTTTAACCTAGATGCCCCAGATGCAGGCAGATCCAAGGACTACATCTCTGCTTGTTCGTTCTTCCTTCCTTTCTTCCTTCCTTCCTTCCTTTCTTTCTTTCTTTCTTTCTTTTCTTTTCTTTTCTTTCCCTTTTTCTTTTTCTCTTTCTTTTTTCTTTCTTTCTTTCTTTCTTTCTTTCTTTCTTTCTTTCTTTCTTTCTTCCTTCCTTCCTTCCTTCCTTCCTTCCTTCCTTCCTTCCTTCCTCTTTCTCTTTCTCTTTCTCTCTTTCTTTCCTCCCTCCCTCCCTCCCTCTCTCTTTCTTTAGAGAGAGAGAGCGAGCATGCGTGAGTTGGGGGGTGGGGAGGGGCAGAGGGAGAGGGAAAGAAAGAATCCCAAGCAGACTCCACACGGAGCATGGAGCCCACAGTGGGGCTCAATCAATCCCAATGACCCTCAGATCACAACCTGAGTGCAAATCAGGAGTCAGACACATAACCAACAGAGCCACCCAGGTGCCCCCATCTCTGCCTGTTGTTTTTCTTTTTTCTTTCAAAAAGACTTTATTAATTTGAGAGAGAGAGAGTGCTCGTGTTCCTGTGCTCACTCTCTCTCTCTCAAATAAACCTGATCCTCTATCTCAACAGGGGACTTGGCTTCTAATTTCTTTAAAATAAAGATGACTACAAAAAATTTCTTATTTCCTTTGCATTTATTTGCATCTTTACCTATTTACTATTCCTCTGTTAATGTCTCAGAAGAAATTCACACCTTTTATTCATATTCTTTTTTTTAATAAAGATTTTATTTATTTATTTGACAGAGAGCCAGCCAGTGAGAGAGGGAACACAAGCAGGGGGAGTGGGAGAGGAAGAAGCAGGCTCCCAGCGAGGTGCCTGATGTGGGGCTCGATCCCAGAATGCCAGGATCATGCCTTGAGCCGAAGGCTTAAGGACTGAGCCACCCAGGCACCCCTATTCATATTCTTGATATCACTGACCTATGCCCTCTGTGACTATGACCTGTCAGTTATCTCCTTTTTTTTTTAAAATAATTTACAAGCTCCTCCTTTCAACTGGATTCTTTCCTAGGATTACGAACAAGATCAGACTTTTCACTAAAAATCAAAACCTAAACCTAAAACCAGAAACTCTTCCCTTAAGTAGGAAAGTATAATCCTCAGTGTCAGTGAGGGTGCAGGGACAAGAGCATTGTAATACATTCCTGGAGGAACTGCAGATTGATTACACTTTTGGTGAGTGATTTGTCAACACAAAATAAAAATGCACCTACCTCCTAACAATTCTGAGAAGTTACCTATAGAATTACATTAACAACAGCATGAGAATATTTGTTCAAGGACAGTCATTGCAGATTTATTTGTAATAGGGGAAAACAGAAGGCAAATATTCAATAGAAGAATGAGTTAAAAAAAACAACTATGAAACATCCATTATAAGGAACACTATTCAGTCACTAAAAAGAATGAGGTAGTTCTCTATACTATTGTGGAGAAACTTGATGACATACTATTAAGAAAAGAAAGGAAGGAAGGAAGGAAGGAAGGAAGGAAGGAAGGAAGGAAGGAAGCAAGCAATTTGCAATAAGAGAATGTATAATGTGATCTCATTTTTGTAAAAACAACAATACATGAAAAATATTTTTAAAGTTCTGGATGAATACATAGCAAACCTGAGAAGAAGCAGAAATAGAGTGACTGAGGGAATAGCTTTTATAATTTAATTTACATACTTCTGAACGCTTTCATTTCTTCTAATAGGCATGTACTTTTTAAATTAAGAAACAAAACCTTTCACCATCTCCTTTACATTATCATCTCCTCTCTCTTTTCCTTCTTTGCCAAACTTCTAGAAAACAGTAGTCGATTTTAAAAGACATGCCTATTAAAACTATTTTTCAAAGAACAGATCTGGTGGCCTTTTCTCTTTCAACAGTCTTTTTACTAGATCACTTCACGACAACTGACTCCTTTCTTACAACTTTTTATCTTGGACTTCATAATATATCATCAGGATTGGTTTTCTAGTTTCAGGAGGCTTCTGCTCAGATTCTTTTACTGGGAATCCTTCTACTTCCTTCCCCTTAAATGCAGACATTCCTCAAGATTCTGTCCTTTTCTTTCTTCTCCCCCTACTTAGCACTTTCTTAGTGATTCTTGGCACATCAATGTATTTTCAGTTATGATTTCTAAATAGATTCATCTAGCCCCAGTGCTCTCTAAAACTGCTGACCTGATCCAGTATCTGCCAGAAAGCTGTGAAGGAATGTCTTGTCATACCTCCCAAAGCAACTCCTATGAAAGCAATGGCATTATATTTACCTTGAGACTAGTTTCTCCATGCTTCCATTCTCATTTAATGACATTGCCATTCTCTCAGTCACTTATATGAAAAATATCAGTTATCTCAAATTCTGGTTTCCTTGTGCCTGTTCAATAAATTACTAAGTCAATAATTCCTTTATATATTCATCAGATATTTATTGAAGACATACTCTATAGGCCTGGTAATGTGCTATGGGGCCAGAGTGGGCAAATATAAAAATAAACATTTACTGAGTACATGATATATGCCAGGTGCTAAGCATACAAACATGAGCAAGACCTGGTTCCTGCTCTCAAGTGATTGTTGTGGTGGAAAGAGACAGGGAAACAGATAATTTTTTTAAAAAAGAGTTATTTATTTATTTTGGGGGGGAGGGGCAGAAGAAGAGGGAAAGAGAATCCTCAAGTAGACTCCACTCTGAGTGCGGAGCCTGACAGGAGGTTATATCTCACGACCCTGAGATCATGACCTGATCTGAAATCAAGAGTTGGCCTCTTAATCGATTGAGGCACCCAGGTGCTCCTGAAACAGATCATTTTTAAAGCTATATGATACATGCTACGATTCAGGATAACAGGGTATTAATGGGAACACAAAGGCAGGGCATCTATCTGTATTACTGAGAGGAAATTCTGGAAGCATTCAAACTAAATTTTGGAGGTTAAGCAGGGCATAAGGAAAGATGGAAGGATGTTCTAAGCAGAAAAAACACTATGAGCAAATATACCAGCAAGTAAAACATATTTTGAGAAGCGAAGGTGAAGCAGGAGAGACAGGGACACGTCACATCAATCAATGAAAGATTTGGTTTCTCATATCAAGGGGCTTGCGCTCTATTTTGTAGGCAAGGCAGAGTCACTGGAAGGCTCTAAGGGGGAAAATACATAATCCAACTTGAATTTATAAAAAATAATCCTGGAAGGTACCACTTAGAAAAGGGACTATAAGAAGTTGGATGAGTCAGAAGGCTCCTGAAACAGCTCTGAGGAGAGATGATGAAGGTCTGGGATGGAGAAGCAGTCATGTGAAATGAAGAGAGATTGTTTAAAAACCATATTTAGGATTTAAAATTGGTAGAATTGACGAGTGTTTGAATATGAGTAGTGAAGGGCAAAGGTGGTGAGAATGACTGGCAGAATTATGGGGGCATAAGCAAAACAGAGAGGAAGGATTGGGAATGTGGGAGAACTTAAATGCAGCCTGAGGTACCTATGAAACCTTTGGGAAGATATTTCGAGAAAGCATTTGGATCAATAACTCTATAGTGTTTTGCTACTTGGCTGGCTGAGTTTAGGGTGGTGGGGTCAAGACAGAGTTGAGGAAGTACATACTTCACTTTCAATGCTCTTGGTGAAGGCGGAGGTAAATTCATCCTTGTGAGTGAAAGAAATGGGTATTGAGCAGAAAAGTGAAGATTTGGAGTATGTATTGAGGGAATACAAGATAAAAATGACCAAGAACAAGGAAAAAACTTTCCTGCAATGTTGAAGGCCTAACAATTAGAAATCATAAAATTGTGTCAAGGCTCAGGTGCACAGATGTAAAAGTGGAGAAAGCAGCCTGAGAGCTTGATCCCGGGTCAGGATTTTATTGGGAGGGTGCAGCATACGGGTCAAGGTTCAAGCTCTAACACCAATACAGTCACCAGGAGGAAAGTCCTCCCCACCCTGCACAAGCTCTGATATTCTGTGCCAAACTGCCCTCCTCTGTGGATCAGGCTCTAACACCGTATGATCAAATTAGTTTTGAGGTATGATGTGAAACAGGAATCAAGGTCCATTTTTTTTCCAAATTTATACCCAGTATATCTAGTATTATTTTTTTTGAAGACTCCTTTTTCCATAGACTTGCTTGATACCTTTGTCAAAAAGCAATTGAACATATGACTGTTTGGGTCTATTTCTGAATTATTCTGTTCCACTGACCTATTTATCTATGTTAATGGGAATACTAACCTGTCTTGATGATATAACTTTAATTAACATACCAAAAATTAGGTTCACAAGTCTTTTAATTCATTCTTCTAAAATAGCAAAGACTTTTTGTTATTCTCGGCCCTTCATATTTCCATATAAATTTTAGAATGTTTGCGAATTTCTATAACAGTAGCTGGTATTTTGACTAAAATTGCATTGGATCTAATCTTCAATTCAGAAAAAAAATTTATATCTTCACAATATTGAGTGTTCTAATTCAAGAACATGGTATATCTTTCTGTTCATTTATTAAGTTTCCTTGAATTTATCTCAGTAGTATTTTAGAGTGATCAATGTAGAGATTTTGTACATTTCTTTTTAAGTTATTCACAGGTATTTGATGGCTTTTTATGTTGCTGTAAATGCTTCCTTTTATTTTATATTCTACTTGTTTTATATCTATTGCTATATGACAGCTAATCACATTATATAGAAATAAAATTGATTTTTGTATGTTGAACTCAAATTCCGTGCATAGGTTAAATCCACTTAATAATTCTAGTACCTGTTTCTGTAGGTTCTTTAGGATATTCCCACATGGAGTCATGCTATTTGAGAATAAAGACTGTTCTACTTTTTTCTTTCCAATATTTTTTATGTCTGATCATACTAGCTAGGACCTCCAGCACAATGTAAGTGCTAAGTGTGGACATTCTTTCCTTATTCCTAAAAGTGTTCATCACTAAAGAGATGTATCTTTGTCCATACCCTCTATCAGCTTTCTAGTTTAACGACAGGCCACTTTTTCTCCTTATAATGTACCAGCAATGAAAGAGCTATGTTAAATGCTTTTTCTGTATCTATGTGAGACACTGGATTTCTTCTTTATTTTGTTAATAAGGCAGATCACATTGATTTTCAAATGTTAAACCAATTTTGCATTCCTGGGATAAACTGTACTTGATTAAACTGGATTATCCTTTTCATGTATTCCTGGACTTAATTTGCTAATAATTTGTTAAGAAACTTTTTTGTTTTGCATTTATGTTCATGAGGAAGATCACTTTGCCTTTTTTTTTTTCTTCTAATGCTTTTACCTGGTTTAGGTCTCACAAAAGGATGTGGGAAAGTTCTTTGTTCTTCTAGTGCAATAGTTCTCAAGAGGGGTAAAGGTGAGGATTTTGCTACATACAGGACATTTAGCAATGTCTGCAGAGGTTTTTGATTGTAACAAAGTGGGGGTGGGATGCTACTGGCATCTAATGGGTAGAAGACAGGGTTGCTGTTAAACAACCTGCAATGCACAGAACCTCCCAACAAAATCTTATTGTGTGATCTGAAATGTCAATAGTGCCAAGGCTGAGAAACCCTACTCTAGTCTCTGAAAGAATCTGTGTAAGACTGAGATTATTTCTTCTTTAGATGTTGGGTAGAATTAACAAATCTAGTTTTATTTATAGGAAATTTCTTAATTAAAAATTAAATTCCTTTAACAGGTATAAGGTAATTCAGATTTTCTAATTTTTTGGGTAACAATTTTGGTGTATTGTCAATTTCAAGGATTTGTATCATTTAGGTTGTCAAATGTACTTGCAAGAGATTGTTTATAATATTCCTTAATTACTTTTTAAGATATTATTAGAATCTATGATGACATCTTCTTTTTCATTTCCTGATACTGTAATTTTTTTTCTCTTTCTATAATAGGTTGATCATCTTGAAAAGGCTTACAAATTTTACTTATATTTTCAAAGCATCAACTTTTAGCTTGTAGATTTTCTCTACTGCTTGTTATCTTTTCCACTGCAAGACTTAAAAAAGAGTGGATGCTAGAAAGTTGAAAGCAGAATAGAAATATGGAAATACTACAAACTGGACAATGCTGCGAGAAATCAGAAGTCTGGCAAAGAATGAAGAGGTACTGTTAATGTCCTGCACTTTAGCTGAGACACCAAAAGGTTCACATCCTAGACAAATGTTTATTATAAACCTCTAACGAAGCTGAAAACCAAGCTATGACAAAATACATAGGGAGGAAAGAGTTTGGAGATTGAGTCTTACCAATTTAGAGGAGCTTGGAAAACACCTTGGACTTTCCAGAAATCTGCCCTCACAAAGCATATAACCAAATCTATCCAAGTTCAAGGTGACTAGCAAGTAATTAAGTTGCTGAGAAGAGAAAAAATCAACACTCTTCAGAGAATTTTAATAAAATCCACATTTCTAAATGCATCATCCATAATATATAGGATATAATTCAAATTGCCAAACACAAAAAAGATAGAAAGTGTGACCCACAGTTAAGGAAAAAAAAATCAATCAATTAAAATTAACGAAAAGATGGCCCAGATGTTGGACTTGGGCAGATAAAAACTTCATTTTAAATCAGCTATTATAAATATGTTGATGGATAGTCACTTCCTTTAGGAAAATATGGTCTTAATGAGTGAAGACACAGGCAGTCATAGCAGAGAGAGAGAAAGAGAGAGAGACTCTAGAAAAGAACCAGATGAAAAATATAGAGCTAAAAATTACAGTGATTAAAATAAAAACTGGAAAAAAGGAGATCAACGATCCAAGAATCAATAGAAATGACCCAATTTGAAGAACACAGAGAAAAAAAAATGGTTTGAAGAAAGATGATCAGAGTCTCAGGGATCTTATAGACAGTATTAAGCTAACAAACATAACTGAAGTTGAAGAAAAAGAGACTGAGAATGAGAGAAAAAATATATTTTAAAGAAATAATGACAGAATATTTCTCAAATTTGATGAAAAATGTTGCCTACAGGTTATAGTCAAACTGTTGAAAACCAAAGATAAAGACAATCTTTAAAGCAACTAGATAAACATGTCAATTACATAAAGAATAGTGATATTGACAGTAACTTCTTATCAGAACAAGGAAGGCAAGAGGAAGTAGAACAGTATCTTTAAAGTACTGAAAGGAAAAAAAAAACTGTCATCCTATAATTCTGCATCTCATGAAAATATCCTTCAAAAATGAAGGAGAAATAGGGGCACCTGGGCGGCTCAGTTGGTTGAGCCTCCAGCTCTTGGTTTTGGGTCAGGTCATGACCTCGCAGCATGAGATTGAGCCCGCATTGGGCTCTGCCCTGAGCTGAGCATGGATTCTCTTTCTCCTCTCCCTCTGCCCCTTCCCCACTTCACACACACTCTCTTTCAAAAATAAATAAATTTAAAATAAATAAACAAGATGAAGGAGAAATAACATTTTCAGATAAACAAAAAAGAGAAAATCTGTTGTCAGTAGACTTGCACTACAAGAAATATTAAAATGTTTTTCAAGCTGGAGGAAAATGACACAAGATGGAAACCTGGATCTATAGAAAGAAATGACAAGCATCAGAAATAGTACATAAGTGAATAAACATAAAAGTATTCTTTTTTAAAAAGATTTTATTTTTACTTATTTTAGAGAGACAGAGAGAGCATGGGGGGGTAAAGGGGGAGGGAGAGAGAATCTGGAGGAAACTCTGCATTGAGCACAGAGCCCAATGTGGGGCTCCATCTCACAAACACAAGTTCCTGACCTGAGCTGAAGCCAAGAGTTGGATGCTTGACTGACTGAGCCACCCAGGCAGCCCTAAAAGTCTATATATTCTTTTTTTTTTTTTTTTTAAAGATTTTATTTATTTATTCGACAGAGACAGAGACAGCCAGCGAGAGAGGGAACACAAGCAGGGGGAGTGGGAGAGGAAGAAGCAGGCTCATAGCGGAGGAGCCTGACGTGGGGCTCGATCCCATAATGCCGGGATCACGCCCTGAGCCGAAGGCAGACGCCTAACCGCTGTGCCACCCAGGCGCCCCAAGTCTATATATTCTTATGTTTCTCTCAATGTCATTAAAAGATATAGAAATGTTTAAAGCAAAAAAGATAACACTGTATTATGGGATTTATAATGCACTAAGCTGTAATGTATATGACAATAATATTGCAAAGAATAAGAAAGTAAATAAGCTATGCAATAGAAAAGTTCTTACAAGCTACATAAATGGCACAATATTAGGACCCGTAGACCTTAATTTAAGTAAAAACTTATTGTAGTCCCTACAGAATTCACTAAGAAAATGCAAAAAGGGATAGCAAATGAAATAATAGAGGAATTAAAAAGAAAATGGAAAAAATTTATTTCCCCAACCCCCAAAAACAGAAAAGAAGAAACAGAGGAACAAAGAATAGATGGAATTAATAGAGCGAAAGAATAAAAAGCAAAATGTTAGATCTAAATCTGACAGTATTATTAAATTTAAGTGAATTAAACACTCAAGTCAAATGGAAGAGATCAGACTAGAGAGAGAAAAAATGAAGGACCCAAGCCATATGTAGCTTTGCCAAGAGTCACAATTTAAATATGAAAGAATAAATAAATAGACATAAAAGGATAGATGGAAAGAGATGTGCCACATAAATAATACACGTGGAAAATTGGAGTGGTTATATAATATCAAATAGAATAGTTGTTAAGAAAAAAAGTACTACCAGAGATAAAGAGAAATATGCCATTGTGATTAAAGTGGAAAATTATCATACACACATAACAATCCTAAATACATATGCATCTAAAATAGAGTTTCAACATACATGTAGTAAATTTGGTAAGACTAAAGGAAAAAGTAGAGAAAATCACAGTCATATTTGGAGATTTTAATGTCCTCTTACTATCAACTGATAGGAAAGAAAAGATAAAAATTCATTAGGCTAAAGAAGAATTGAACATTATTAACCAATTTGACTTAACTGACATGCACAGAATATTATACTCCACAGCAGAATATACATTTTTTTAAAAAGTAGGCTCCATGCCCAATGCAGGGCTTGAACTCATGACCCCAAGATCAAGACCTGAGCTGATATCAAGAACTGAATGCTTAACCGACTGAACCACCCAGGCACCCCCAGAATATACATTTTTTAAAAGTACCCATGGAATATTGACCAAGATAGATATATTGAACCATAAGATAAATTTTAATATATTTCAAAACAATGAAAGCTTACGGAGTATGTAATCTGACCACAATGGAGTTAAATTAAAATTAAAATCTGAGATATCTAGAAAAATCTCAAGTATTTGAAAGTTATGTAACATCCTTCTAAATAATTCATAGGTTAAAAAAATCACAAGTGAAATTAGTAAATATTTTGAAATGAGTGATAATGAAAATATAACTTATCAAGATTTGAGCAGAAGTTCATGAAATGGACAAACAGAAGAAACACAAAAGTGGGCCCTTTGTAATATTAATAAAATTGATAAATCTCTACCAAGACAAACTATAAAAAAGAAAAAACTCAATTTATGCATATTAGGCATCAGAAAGGAGATATCACCATATAATACAGATAGTAAAAGAATATTAAGGATATATGAGTAACTATGCCATTATATTCAGTAATTGAAATGGGATAAAATGCACACATTTTTTTTTCCTCCAAATTTTTATTTAAGTTCTAGTTAGTTAACATATAGTGTAATATTGGTTTCAGGAGTAGAATTTAGTGATTCATCATTTACATATAACACCCAGTGCTCATCACAACAAGTGCCCTCCTTAATGTCCATACCCATTTAGCCCATCCCCACCCACCTCCATCCATCAACCCTCAGTCTGCTGTCTATCATTAAGAGTCTCCGATGGCTTGCTTCCCAACCCCCCCACTCTTTTTTCCCCCTTCTCATATGTTCATCTGTTTTGTTTCCTAAAGTCCACATATGAGTGAAATCATATGGTATTTGTCTTTCTCTGACTGACTTATTTTGCTTAGCATAATACACTCTAGCTCCATGTTGTTGCAAATGGCACAATTTCATTCTTTTCGATGTCTGAGTAATATTCCACTGTGTGTGTGTGTGTGTGTGTGTGTGTGTGTATATACTACGTCTTCTTTATTCATCAGTCAGTGGACACTTGAGCTCTTTCCATAGTTTGGCTATTGTTGATTGCTATAAACATCATATATTGCTATAAACATCAGGGTGCATGTACCCCTTTGAATCTTTGTATCCTTTGGGTAAAAACCTAGTAGTGTGATTTCTGGGTTGTAAGGTAGTTCTATTTTTAACTTTTTGAGGAACCTCCATACTGTTAATTTTAGCTATTCTGACAGGTGTGATTTGTATTTCCCTGATGATGAGTGACGTTGAGCATCTCTTCATGTGTCTGTTAGCCATCTAGATATCTTCTTTGGAAAAATGTCCATTCATGTCTTCTGCCTAAAATACACACATTTCTTGAAAAATATAACTTGTTAAAACTGACTCAAGAAGAAACAGAAAATATCAATATCTCTGTATTTATTAAAGAAATGGAATTCAGGGGAGGAGTTAAGATGGCGGAGGAGTAGGGGACCCCTTTTTCAGCCGGTCCCCTGAGTCGAGCTGGATAGGTACCAGACCAGCCTAAATAACCACGGAATCAGCCTGAGACGCAGGATGATGCATCTGGATCTCTACAAATGAACATCTCCAGCGCCGAGTATTGAGGTACGAAGAGGGGAGCTGTAAACCGTGCGCACGGATATCGGAAGATAAACGGAAGGGGGAGGGAACCGCCGCGTTGGCGCGGGAAGCGCTGCTCCTACACGGGGAGCGGGCGGACTCACAAGAGGCACCCCGCGCGGAGCCGAAGACCGGTGAGCCGTGGCTTAGCGCCCAGCGCCACCAGAGCATCTCCCCGAACACCGATGAATCCGGTGTGCTCGGGATCAGACTGAGACCGGGAGAGACTCCCGGAAGCGCGGGCGGCTGGGCGGCTGGCGGGGCCACCTGCTCGGGGAGCAGAGGCGGACTCGCGGTCGGCGCACCAGCGAAGCAGCAGACTGAGACCCTGAACCGGGTGCGCGCGCCACCCAGAGCTTCTCACACGAGAGGCTCCGAGGTCCGAGGATTGTGCTCACCGGGCATAGACTGAGACCGGGAGACCGGGAGAGCGCGGGGCGGCCGGTGGCCGGCGGCATTAGAAACACAAAGGACAGAGGCGAGGCGGCGAGCCGTGGCTGGCGGCATTAACACAAAGGACGAAACGCGCCAGCCCTGGAAGTGGAGCAGAGACGCCCGAGGTTGAGAAATGCGCACATCGGGGCGCTGCAGGTTGAAACAGCTTTCAACAGTAACAGAAGTAAGTGGCCAGAACATCAGTGGAGAGCCGGGCATAATCCCTCTGTTCTGTGACAATGCAGCCTCTGCTGCTCTGACTCTCAAGAGAAGAGGCCTGCCGGCCGCCCGGAAAGCCGCCAGAAGGGCAAAGCCTGGGCCTGCCGGCTCAGGGAGTGCCACTCCTCGCAGGGGACATGGAGACTCCTAACCAAACAGGGTTGCCTGGTATCAACCGCGAGGCAGGTCCCTCCCAGAACACAGAAGGCAGGCTAGAAAAATCAAGCCCACAACCCCGGAGCCTGGGTGGCGCAGTCATTGACGCCTGTCTCCGGCTTGGGGGCGTGATCCCAGCGTTGAGGAAAGGAGTCCCTCATCGGGCTCCTCAGCTGGGAAACCTGAGTCTTCCTCTCACTCCCCTGCTTCTGTTCCATTCTTGCTGACTGTCTGTCTCCCTCTCTCAGATAAGTAAATAAATAAAATCTTTGAAGAAGCCTACATCTCTAAGATCCCTATAAAACAAGGGACACGGCCTGGGACCCAGTCAATAATTTTGGGCTCTGGACAACCGCAACACTCCCCTCATTAAAATAACAAGAAGGAGCCCCCAGCAAAGAAAAAGACAGTGAGTCAGTGGCCTCTGCCTGAAGTAACACGGATATGGATGTAACCAAATTATCAGAAATGGAATTCAGAGTAACAATGGTCCAAGATAATGAGTAGACTTGAAAAAGTATTCAGGAAAATGTTACTGAGAATATATATAGAATCTGGGGCGAGTAGAGGCCGGGTGACGAAATTAAAAAATTCTATGGAGCCAAATGCAGGCAAAACTAGAGGCTCTGGCAGGCCAGGGTCAAAAGCGGAAACGAGAGGAAAGGGTTGATGAATTGGAGGATGGGTTAATAGAGAGGAGAAAAAATAAAAATAGAAGATGGTCTTAAAAATCCCACGCCCACGAATGTTGGCTACGAGGAGATTACTGACTCAACGAAAGCGATCCAATGTTAGAATCATCGGCATCCCGAGGGGGTGGAGAAAAACAGAGGTCTAGAAGAGATATTTGAACAAATTGTGGCTGAAAACTTCCTAATCTAGCAAGGGAAACAAACATTCGTGTGTCCAAGAGGCAAGAAGGGGACCTCTGACTCAACCATGACAGACCTACACCCGTCAGTCATAGTGCAATTCGCAAATATGAGATCCAAGGATGATACAGTATTGACAGCGGCCAGACCAAAAGAAATTTTATCACATACCAAGAAGGCAAGAGGCATCCAGGAGTCATAGACACTGATCTACACAGACCTGGAATGAGAGAAAGGGTTGGGGGCATTTTTAAAGCTCTTTCAGAGAAAAACATGCAGCCAAGGATCCTTTTATCAACAAGGCTGTCATTCAGAATGTGCAGTGAGAAATAAAGACATTTCAGAATCGTACAGTCACTAGCAGAATTTCATAACCACGAAACCAGCCCTACAGGGAATTCTACGGGGGAGCTCTATAATAAAGAAGCTAAGAGTGATACAAAACAGAAAGTCACACCAAATACAAACAAAGACTTTACTGACAACATGGCAGATAGCATACATCTCTCTAGTACTCAGCCTGAACATTAATGGTTTAAATTCTTGCTTTAGCGACCACAGGGTTGCAGATTGGATGAAAAATGACCCATCCATTTGCTGTCTACAAGAGACTCATTTCGAACCCAAAGATGCATTCAGACTGAGAAGTAAGGGGATGGTACCATCTTTCACGCATAATGGACCTCAAAAAGCTGGGAGGTACAATTCTCATATCAGACCTAATTAGTTTTAAACTACAGACTATAGTTAAGAGATGCAGAAGGGCACTATATTATTCTTAAAGGAAGTATTCAACAAGTGGATATGACAATTATAAATATTGCCCCCAACAGGGGAGCACCAAGATACACAAGCCAACTCTTAACCAGAATAAAGAGACATATAGATAAAAAAGCCATTAATAGTAGGGGACCTCAACACTCCACTCTCAGAAATAGACAGAACACCCTGGCAAAAACTAAGCAAAGAATCAAAAGAGCTTTGAATGACATACTCGGCTGAGTTGGACCTCTTAGATATATATAGAACACTACACCCCAGAACCAAAGAATACTCATTCCTATTCTAATGCCCATGGAACATTTTCAAGAGATAGACCATGTTCTGGGACACAAAACAGGTCTCAGCTCGATCCAAAAGATTGAAATTATCCCTGCATATTCTCAGACCTACACGCTCTGAAATTGGAACTCAACCACAAGGAGGAAAATTTGGAAGAAACTCAAACACTTGGAGACTAAAGAACCATCCTGCTCAGGAATGACTCGATAAACCGGAAATCAAAAATCAAATTAAACAATTTATGGAGACCAATGAGAATAGAAAATACAGCAAGTCAAAACCTATGGGATACTGCAAAGGCAAGATCCTAAGGAAATACATAGCCATCCAAGCCTCACTCAAAAGAATAGAAAAATCTAAAATGCAGTTTTATATTCTCACCTCAAGAACTGGAACAAGCAACAGGGGACAGGCCTAATCACAGCACAAGAAGCAGTTGACCCAAAATTAAAACTGAAATCAATCAAGCAGAAACCAGAAGTACAGTAAAGAGCAGATCAACAGGACTAGAGAAGCGCTGGTTCTTGGGGAGAGAATCAATAAAATTGACAGACCATTGCACAGACATCCAAAAGAAAAGAAGGACCCAGATTATTAAAATTATGAATGAAAAAAGGAGATTTCACGACGAACACCATTGAAATTGGAAGGATTATTAGAAATTTTTATCAACAGCTATATAGCCAATAAACTAAGCAATCTGGAAGAGATGGAATCCTTCCTGGAAACCTATAAACTACCAAGATTGAAAAAGGAAGAAATTGATTTCTTAAAAACGGCCAATTAATTATGAAGAAATTAGTCAGTGATAAACAACCTTCCAAATAACCGACTCAGGCCCGGACGGTTTTCCTGGGGAATTCTACCAAACATTCAAAGAAGAAATAATACCTATTCTCCTAAAGCTTTTTCAAAAATAGAACAAGAAGGAAAGCTACCAAACTCATTCTATGAGGCCAATATTACCTTGATCCCCAACAGGCAAAGACCCCTCAAAAGGAGAATTACAGACCGATTTCCCTAATGAATATGGACGCGAAAATCCTCAACAAGATACTTGCTAATAGAATCCAACAGTTCATTAAAAGGATTATCCACCACGATCAAGGTGGGATTCATACCGGATACAAGCGTGGTTCAATATTTTGCAAATCAATCAGCGTGATACATCATATCAACAAGAAAAGTCAAGAACCATATGATCCTCTCAATCGATGCCGAAAAAGCATTTGACAAAATACAGCATCCTTTCCTGATTAAAACCCTTCCAGAGTGTAGGAATAGAAGGTACATTTCTCAATCTCATAAAAGCCATCTATGAAAAGCCTACTGCAAATATTATTCTCAATGGGGAAAAGCTGGAAGCCTTTCCCTTAAGATCAGGAACACGACAAAGGATGCCCTCTCGCCACTATTATTCAACATAGTACCAGAAGTCCTTGCAGCCAGCAATCAGACAACAAAAAGGGATCAAAGGTATTCAAATCGGCAAAGAAGAAGTCAAAATGTCTCTCTCTCGCAGACGACATGATACTCTATATGGAAAACCCAAAGAGCCACTCCAAACTATTAGAAGTTATAGAGCAATTCAGTAACGTGGCGGGATACAAATCAATGCTCAGAAATCAGTTGCATTTCTGTACACGAATACACGAGACGAAGAAAGAGAAAGCGGAATCCATCCATTTACAATAGCACCAAAACCATCGTTACCTTGGAATTAACTTAACCAGAGAAGTAAAGGACCTTTATTCTAGAAACTATAAATCACTCTTAAAGACATGAGGAGGGCGCCTGGGTAGCGCAGTCGTTAAGCGTCTGCCTTCGGCTCAGGCGTGATCCGGTGTGCGGGATCGAGTCCCACATCCGGGCTCCTCCGCTGGGAGCCTGCTTCTTCCTCTCTCACTCTCCTGCTGTGTTCCCTCTCTCGCTGGCTGTCTCTCTGTCACATAAATAAATAAAATCTTTAAAAAAAAAAAAAAAAGACATTGAGGAAGACATAAAAAGATGGAAAGATATTCCATGCTCATGGATCGGAAGAATTAACATAGTTAAAATGTCCATGCTACCCAGAGCCATCTACACTTTCAATGCATCGATCAAAATACCGATGGCGTTTTTCAAAGAACTGGAACAAATAGTCCTTAAATTTGTATGGAACCAGAAAAAGACTCGAATCTCAAGGAACTGTTGAAAAGGAAAAACAAAGCTGGGGGCATCACAATGCGGTTTCGAGCTGTACTACAAAGCTGTGATCACAAAGACAACATGGTACTGGCACAAAAACAGACACATAGACCAATGGAACAGAATAGAGAGCCCAGAAATAGGACACTCAGCTCTTTTGGGCAACTAATATTTGATAAAGCAGGAAAAAACATCCGTGGGAAAAAGACAGTCTCTTCAATAAATGGTGCTGGGAAAATTGACAGCTACATGCAAAGAATGAAACTTGACCACTCTCTCACATCCATACACAAAAATAAACTCCAAATGGATGAAAAAGACCTCGATGTGAGACAGGAATCCATCAAAATTCTAGAGGAGAACAGAGCAGCAACCTCTACGACATCAGCCAAAGCAACCTTTTTCATGACACATCCCCAAAGGCAAGAGAAACAAAAAGATAAAAATGAATTTATGGGACTTCATCAAGATTAAAAGTTTCTGCACATCCAAGGAAACAGTCAAGAAAAACTAAGAGGCAGCCACGGAATGGGAGAAGATATTTAATGCGACACTACGATAAAGGACTGGTATCCAAGACTCACAAAGAACTTCTCAAACTCAATACACGAGAAACAAATAAACAAATCAAAAATGGGCAGAAGATATGAACAGAACACTTTTCCAATGAAGACATACAAATGGCTAAACAGACACATGAAAAATGTTCAAAATCATTAGCCATCAAGGAAATTCAAATCAAAACCACACTGAGATACCACCTTACGCCAGTTAGAATGGCAAAAATAGACAAGGCAAAGCAACAATTGTTGGAGAGGATGTGTGAGAAGGGATCCCTCCTACATTGTTAGGAAGGAATGCAGTTGGTACAGCCACTTGGAAAACCGTGGGAGGTCCCTTAAAAAGTTAAAAATTGAGCTACCCTATGATCCAGAGCCATTGCACTACTGGTGTTTACCCCAAAGATACAGAGCGAGTGAAGAGAAGGGCCATATGCACCCCAATGTTCATAGCAGCTAATGTCACAATAGCTAAATCGTGGAAGGAGCGGATGCCCTACAACAGATGACTGGATTAGAGAGTTGTGGTCCATATATACAATGGATATTACTCAGCAATCAGAAAGAATGAGTTCTCAACATTTGCTACAACATGGAGGCACTGGAGGAGATAATGCTAAGTGAAATAAGTCCAAGAGAAAAGACAACTATCATATGATTTCTCTCATCTATGGAACATAAGAACTAGAATGATCAGTAGGGGAAGAAAGGGATAAAAGAAAGGGGTAATCAGAAGGGGGAATGAAACATGAGAGACTATGGACTATGAGAAACAGCAGGGCTACAGAGGGGAGGGGGTGGGGGAATGGGATGAGCCGGTGATGGGTAGTAAGGAGGGCACATATTGCATGGTGCACTGGGTGTTATACACAACTAATGAATCATCGAGCCTTACATCGAAAACTGGGGATGTACTGTATGGTGACTAACATAATATAATAAAAAATCATTATAAAAAAAAAAAAGAAATGGAATTCATAACCAAACATTCCCACAAAGAAAACTGACCAGATAGCTTCACTTATAAATTTTATCATATTTAATGAAAAAATATTACTAGTCTTACACAAGCTTTCAGTAAATAGGAGGGAACACTTCTCAGCTCATTTTATGTTACCGTGTGATACCAAAAGCTGATTAAGTTATTAAAATAAAGGAATATTACAAACTGGTATCCCTCATGAACATAGATATAAGAATCCTCAACTAAATATTAGCTAATCTAATCCAGTAATATATAAGAAGGTACTACATCATGACCAAATGAGTATTTTTCCAAAATGCAATGTTGGCTTAACATTCAAAAATAAATCCATGTCAATCATCACATTAAAAGATTAAAGCAGCAAAAACATGTGATTATATCAATAAATGCAGAAAAAACATTTGGTAAAATACTGATAAAAATTCTCAGCAAACTAGGAAGAAAAGGGAACTTATTTCAATCTGACAAAGAGCATCTACCAAAATCTATATTTAATATAATATTTATTGGTGAATTACTGAATGTCTTTTCCTTGAGAACAAAGCAAGGTGTTTAACTACTTCTATTCAATATTTTATTGGAAGTTCTAGCCAATGTAATAAGGCAAGAATAAGAGACAAAAGGCATAAAGCTTGGAAAGGCATATATAAAGCTGCTATTATTCAGACAATGTGACTGTGAACTTGAAAATCTAAGGAATCTACCAAAAAACCCCCCAAATCCCCAAAAGAAAACAAAACAAAAAACCAAACCAAAACAAAAACCCTGCTGGAATATGTGTATTTATCAAGACTGTAATATAAAGGTAAATATTAAAAAATCAATACTCTTTTTACATATCACCAATAAGTTCAATGAAAAGTGTGCAAGACTGTTACACCTAAAACTACACAGAACTACTGAGTTAAATTTAAAAGGAACTAAATACATGAAGAGATACACCATGTTCATGGATTAGAAAATTCAATGTTTTTAGGATGCCATTTCTACCCCAAATTGATCTAATCATATTTCTGCTTCCTTAATAGAAACTGGTAAACTGAATCTAAAACGTAAACAAAAGAACCCAGAATAGCCAAAAGGATTTTTAACAAGAAATGCAAAGTTGAAGGCATACACTATCTGATTTCAAGATTCATTAATGTACTATAAAGCTAAAGTAGTATATGGACTGTGTGACACTGACGTAAAAAAAAATGGACATTCTTATCAATGGGATGACAGATCAATGGACTAGAAACCCATGAACGTGTGTGTGTGTGTGTACATATCCAATATACTTTTGAAAAGGCATCAGACAATTCAGTGAAGAAAAAACAGTTTTGTTTTTTTACAAATGGTGCTAGAAAAACTGGGTATTTGTATAGAAAAAAATGAACCTTGAGCCCTATGTCACACTACACATGAGAGTGTATCTGAAATAAATCACACTTAAGTGTAAAACTTAAAACTGTACAACTCCCATAAGAAAACACAGGAGAATATCTTTTTAACCTTTATCAATAAAAAGTCCTGTTCTTCAAAAACAACATTAGGAGATAAAAAGGCAAGTCATACAGAGGGAGAAGAATAATCACAATATATATTGATAAAGGATATATACAAATATACAAATAATTGTATGTTCAATACTTGGGTTGTTTACCCAATTAAAAATGGTCAAAGATTTGAACAGATACTTTTGAATGAATGGCCAATAACAACATTAAAAGATGCACATTTCACATCCACTAAAATGGTAAAATGAAAAAGCTGGACTCTTCCAAACCTTGGCAATGATGAGGAACAAATAGAACTCTGGTATTTTTGTGGTGGGACTGTAAAGTTCGATCATCTTGGAAAATAATTTAGCAGTTTCGTGTATAGTAAAAATAAACTTAGACTGTTTGGGTGGCTCAGTCAGTTAAGCAGCCTACTCTTGTCTTTGGCTCAGGTCATAATTTCAGGGTCATGAGATCAAGCCCTGCATTGTCATGCTGGGCATGGAGCCTGTTTGAGATTCTCTCTCTCTCTTTCCCTCTGCCCCTTCCCCACCACTTGCCTGTGTGCAATAGGATACAGTAATTCAATTCTTAGATATTTACTTTAGAGAAAGAAAATATTATTGCCTGTTAACAGACTTCTACACAAATGTTTATAGCAGCTCAGTTTTCCCCCCCTCCCTGTCAAATCTGGAAAAAATCTAAATGTCCCTCAATAAATGAACTGATGAACAAGTTGTGGTATATTTATACAATGAACTACTACTCAGGAATCAAAAAGTAATGAACTAATGAATATGTAGCAACATACAAACATATCTAAAAAATACGGTGAGCAAAAGATGTCAGATACATGCATACAGTATGATTTCATTTATATGAAGATTTAGAACATGCAAAACTATCTTGAGTGACAGAAATCAGATTACTGGTTGCCTGGGCCAGGGTTTGTCTGGGGACTTACTGCAAAGTGGCACAAAGTACTTTCTGGGTGATGGATACTTCCTATATTAATTGGGATGTTAGTTACACAAGTGTATCTATTTGTTAAAACACACTAAACTTGATGTGTGCATTTCAGTAAGTATAAATTATATTTCAATAAAGTTGATTAAAAAAATAAAGTTGAAAGAAACAGCAGAGAAAATTTTACCAAATAAACTGTAAGATATACTGTGATATATAAAAATTAATAACTATATGTTATTTCCAAAACTAGAGACCTAACTACTAAAAGAAAAAAGGTTCACTGACCATTCTCTACCATTTATTAACTGTGTGATACATCATAAAGTCAAAACCTAATTGTCAGATGATCAGTGTTTCTTATCACTTCATATGGTTCAGATGAAATGTGTACAAAATTCACTGAGGGGCTATGACTAATATAGGACAATATCATTCACTGATATGATGAAATTATTAGGAAAAGTTTTGTTATTTTTATTTAGCATCTGTTCGAGCTGTTAAAGTGATGGTCAAATTCAAGATAGTAGCAGAAAAGAGGTTAAACTCGTGGCATTTAGGACTGCTGCACTGTGTAAGTCACTCTTAAGTTACTAACATTTAATCCATATTTTAATATTATAACATAGTAAATGGGAAACTGAGAAGCCCTGACTTAGGATGGGGGAAATGCAAAACATTTTCAGTTCTTCAAGTTCAATAAAATTCTAATAATCCAAAGCTCCCTGAACTGTTCTCGCTATTTTGCCCAAATCTCATATCGCGATAGTCTGTCTGAGCTTGAATGGCAAATATTAAATGTCACTCAGGACCAACTGAATACCACTTGTATTTGCATTCCTTAAAAAGTAGAAAAACATTAACCTTTTGTTTTATTGAATTAAAATGCCATGGAAATGCTGATGTAGTCTTGGGAGACTGGAATACTTTTACAAAGAAGAATAGCTGTCATTTATTAAACACAAAGAACAATTACTTGATAGGATGCCTTCTGATAAAAAGCAGATTGGTATTCTCATCATAGAAAAGGCATTATAAAAAAAAAAAATCTAGCCCAGACCTCTGAGATTTGAATAATTTAAAGCCGCATTTGGTGCAATTTGAATTTTTCTTTAGGGAGGCAAAGTTAAATACCTTTAATTTGTTCTAATTATTTCAAATTTGCAAGTTAATTATGGCTGATCATTAAATAACAAAAAGGACTACCGTCTCCATAGAGTTTTACCTCCTACCCTCTGCATTACTTAAGCTAGATTTTAGTATGCATGAATTAACTTTCTAAATAATCACACGGTTTGACTAAATGGCTCAGTAAAATGAGCTCTGATCCTCAGAATAAGCATTAATGGACATTAGAAATGCTACTGGGACTCATGTTACTTACATTATAAGTATTTTTAATGGGGCCTTATTTACTAATCTTTATGTACTGTTCAAGTTAGAACACCATATAGATACATTATTTTGCTTTACTGGAGGAAAAGCCCAATCTTTGAGACAATAAAAACAAATGTCCATTTAACACCAAATAAATTCATTTTGAAATTAATGCAGGGATATGATGATGGATTTTAACTGGTGTTAGCTGTTCATCTCAATGAATCAATCCAGCAAAAATGGTCTGCTTAGCTTGTAAATGGAATATTATGGATCCACTGATGTGCTAAGTTAATTCAGTAGCGAAAGGAGGTCCAATGAGCTAGTATTTATTTTCCACCTGCTATTTGTAAAGAAAGGATTCATGGTTTCCTGTGAGGGTTTCTAGTTACCACTTCTGTGCATACTTGGCTACCAATGAATGTAAAGCCAGATGGCACATAACCCTTCTGCTTAGAATTCTTAAAATTAATTTTCCTAAATGTCCCAACCAGATCTTTATATTCCCCAGAGACGGACCTGTTAATAAACAAAATATTCTGAGAAAAAGTTTAAAGAGTAAAATTTCAAAAATGATAATATTCCATATGCTGTTACATCTATTTTCCCACTCCAAAATCATCAATACAAATTTTATTTCCATATATCCCATTCACGATTATCTGAGAGCCTATTACGTGTCAATTCTGTGTTTGGTAATAAGAGTATACAGATGAATAAATGACTATCTTTGAATACTTACAGGTAAACCAGAAGAAATAGCCAGCCCAATAATGAATATATAATGTGGCAGGTGTTATGACAGTATATGCAAGTGCTATAGGGAGCTGATAAATGTAACAGGAAGCTTGTAAGAAGGGAATGAAGGATCATGAAGGGGATGAGGTAAAGAAGGTCAGTAAAAAGGAATGATAATTTACTAGCATATACTAGCAAAGGGCCCTGGCTCCAAAAGATGTGGTCATCCTAGTGAAGAATTTACTTATGGGAGTATGCCAAACCCCTTAGGTATGCTAGGTAGAATAATGGTCTCTGGAAGACAACAGGGACTTCAGAGGCAGAAAAGACATAATTTAGATATGCATGGCATAAGAAAGAGAGGAGTCTAAACCTGAGGGGTAGGTAGTTAGGGCAGCCTAGTAGTTTAGAATATTAGCTTTAGTTGTCAGATAGAACTGGGCTCTGTATTGCTGTAAGTTCTCATAGATGTGATTTCTTAGGCAAGTTACGTGTGTGTGTGTGTGTGTGTGTATCACATCTTCTTTATTCATTCATCTTGGCTATCCATATCTTGATTATTGTAAATAACACTGCTATAAACATAGAAGTGAATGTATCTTTTTGAATTCATGTTTTGGCTTTCTTTGGATAATGTAGGGGCAAGGGCAGGCTGCCCCAAGATGGGCCACTTTGGCATGAAGATAGTTTTCAGTTAAAAAATGATCAAACCCCAGAAGATTCAGGTAAATCTCTTTACCTTCCCCTCAAAAGTATGACTGTATCAGGAAGAGAGCTATTAACAAAGATTCCTCATTATCTAAGAAACATGTTTGCATAATAAGGCAACCTTTGCTTTTCTTTCACCTTCCTGCTCATGGTCTTTCTCCCCTTTGTTTCCTAAGACTCTACCCTCTCCTTAGCTCATGTAAGCATCATGCTGCCTCACTGTCTTTGGAATTTCCATGTATGTGTGGAATCCCTGTATGTACAGTATTAAATTTGATTTTCTCCCATTAATCTGTTTCATGTCAATTTGATTCTTAGTCAGACTAGGAGGACATGGAAAGGCAGAGAAAATTCTTCCTCCTTGACAGTAAATACCTAGTAGTGGAATTACTGGATCCTATGGTAGTTCTATTTTTAATTTTTTAAAAAATTGAGGATTCCCTTTTCTCCACATCCTTGCTAACACTTGTTATTTCTTGTCTTTTTGATTTTAGCCATTCTGACAGGTTTGAGGTGATATCCCACATGGTTTTGTTCTGCAATTCCCTGATGCTTAGTGATATTGGGCATCTTCTCATAAGTCTATTGGCCATCGATCGGTATGGTATGTCTTCTTTGGAAAATGTCTATTCAGGTCCTCTGTCCATTTTTAATCAGATTATTTGTGTTGTCTTCTTGTTGGATTATAAATTCTTCTTGTATTTTGGATATTATCCTCTTATTGGGTATATCATTTGCAAATACCTTTTCCCATTCAGTAGGTTGCCTTTTTGTTTTGTTGATGGTTTCTTCTGCTGTTCCTTTCTGAATCCCCAGAATTGCCTTCCATGGGGATGTACAGACAGAAGAGGCCTAACATACATCTACTGAAGAAATGATTATAATTCGGGAGGCATTTGTGGGATTAAAACACAGAAATCTGAGTTAGTTAACTGTTATCTCTTCCTTACATTGTGGACCATTCAGGGCCATTCCTAGATCTATAATCTGTATTTTAATTTCATTGAAGCATGTATTTTTGAAGCTTCAAAAATCTGGCAGACATTATGAGGTTATGTTTTATGCCAAAAAACACCTTGCAACTGAACTGTGAATACAAAATTTAGAACAAAGGCTGATCCAATTCAAGTTACCAAAGACCTACAAATTCATTGGAAAATAAAAAAAACCCCATATAGTAGTCAGTTAAGGACTGTGGTTGAAAATCTTCCTAAAGAAAATCAAGGTCCGATGGTAAATTAAAACACAGCGAGAGTGTCACTGAAGATATAAAGTGAGGACTGCCCATGTTGCTGCTATCTCTATAGCAGTGGTTCTCAAGGATGGTCAAAGGATGTTAAAAAAAAAAAAAAGAAAGAAAAAAGAAAAAATCTAACACTAAGATGTTATTTGTCTTTTTCACTTTCCTTCTCTCATAAGTGTATAGTGAAATTTTCCAGGAGGTACATGACATGTGACACACAACACATTGAATGCAGAGCAGATGTGAGAAAATAGCTGTCTTCTATTGAGCAGACATAAAAGAGATTTGCAAGAATGTAAAGCAATGATGTTCTTCTCACTAAATTTTTTTTTTTTGGAAAATACAGTTTTTATAAAAATACATTATTTGTTTTAATATGCAATGGGTTTACTATTATTTTTCAATAAATAAATATTTCTGTTTTAATTCCTAGTATATATATAATAGATATAACCTACATTAAATAGATATAATGTAAATAAAACTTCTTTGGGGTCCTTAATAAAATTTAAGAGTGTAAAGGGGTCCTGAGATAAGAATGCTTGAGAACTACTATTTTATATAGCATGATAAATGAGGAGTCCATGGAAATAACTATCAACATGTTGTTTGGGAAATTTAATGTGGCATCAAAATGGAAGATTCTAGAGAATCAATGAGAGGAGAAAACTTTCATGTAAATATTTAAATATTTTATTTTACTTTTTTAAAGATTTATTTATTTTAGAGAGAAAGAGAGTGAGTGAATGGGGGGAGGGGCAAAGGGAGAGGGAGAGGGAGAGAAATCCTCAAGTAGATTCCCCACTGAGCATGGAGCCCCACAGGGGGCTGGATCCAAGGATCCTGAGAGCATGACCTGAGCCCAAATTAAGAGTTGGACACTTACCTGACTGAGCCACTCAGGTGCCCCCATATAAAGATTTTAATTAAAAACAGATAGAATATAGTAAAATTGACTATTTTTTGGGGGGGATATGGTTTTGTGAATTTTAATACATCAATAGATTATTTTAACCATACCATAATCAAGACACAAAATAGTTCCATCACCTGAAAAACTTCCTCTACTCTCCTTGTGTAGTTACTCCCTCCTCACATACCTAACCTGGAAACCACTGATGTTCTCCATCACCACTGTTCTGTCTTTTCCAGAATGCTGTGTAAATGGAATCAAACAGGATTCATCTATCTATCTATCTATCTATCTATCTATCTATCTATCTATCTATCTATCTATCTATTTTCTTGAGATATCCTTCTTTAAGCACAATGTCTTTGAGAGTCATCCAAGTTGTAGCATGTATCAAGAGTTCATTCCTTTTAATTACTGCATAGTATTCCTTGTATGGACCTATCACAGTTTATTTATCCATTCACTTGCTGAAGGACGTTTGTGTAGTTTCCAGATTTTGGCTATTGCAAATGAAGTTACTATGAACCTCCAAGTAAATAAAGGAAGCTCCTGAATTTCAGTAAGAGTGTAAAGTTGTTGGTCTTCTGGCTCTTACCACTGGTAACAGCATGTATCAAAAGGAGCCTTGTTTCTCTACTCTCAATAAAAGTTTTGTGACAAACTTTAAAAATATCACCCAAAGTTCCTCAAATCAGACTACATCATCTACATTAAGGGAATGTTTTTTCCCATTTATTGAAGAAAAGTCAATTAACCTTCAAATAAACTCATGAGAATTCATAAGGAGTTACAATTCTAATTCACCCTTCTCGTCATGTCCATCTAAGAGACTCACAATAACCTCATGTGATCAACAAGTATCACAAAAATAATCTTTTTCCTGGCAGTCACAGAATCATATGTTTTGGGATCTGACTGCTGAATAAAACAAATAGCAAGAGGCCACTGATTGCAATGCTGGTTCAATATTCACGAACCAATCAATGTGATAACCACATTAATAAAAGAAAAGAACCATATGATCATTTCAGTAGATGTAAAAAAGCATTTGATAAAGTACATCCATTCATGATAAAAGCCCTCAATGAAGTAGGTTAGAGGGAACATACCTCAACATAATAAAGGCCATACATGAAAAACCCACAGTCAATGGGAACAAACTGAGACGTTTTCCTCTACAGTCAGGAACAAGACAGGGATGCCCACTCTTACCACTTTAATTCAACATTGTACTGGAAGTCCCAGCCACAGCAATCAGACAACAAAAAGAAATAAAAGGCATCCAAATCAGCAAGGAAGAAGTGAAACTTTCACTATTTGCAGATGACATGATACTCTAATATGGAAAACCCTAAAGACTCCACCCAAAATAAATGCTAAAACTGATAAACGAATTCAGTAAAGTTGTAGGTTGCAAAACCCAAGTACAGAAATCTGTTGCTTTTCTATACACTAATAATAAAGCACCAGAGAAATTGAGAAAACAATCTATTTACAATGACACCAAAAACAATAAGATATCTATGAATAAATCGAACCAAAAAGGTGAAAGACCTGTCTTCACAAAATTATATAAAACACTGATGAAAGAAATTGAAGATGACACAAAGAAATAGAAAGACATTCCAGGCTCACGGATTGGAAGAACAAATGTTAAAATGTCCATACTACCCAAAGCAATCTACATATTTAATACAATCCCTATCAAAATACCAACAGCATTTTTTTGTATTTTTTTAAAATTTTAATTCAATTAATTAACATATAATGTATTATTTGTTTCAGGGGTACAGGTCTGTGATTCATCAGTCTTATATAATACCCAGTGCTCATTACAACACATACCATCCCCAGTGTCCATGACCAGTTACCCCATCCCTCCATCCCCCTCCCCTCCAGCAACCCTCAGTTTGTTTCCTATGATTAAGAGTCTCTTATGGTTTATCTCCCTATCTGGTTTTGTCTTATTTCATTTTTTCCTCTCTTCCCCTATGATCCTCTGCCTTGTTTCTTAAATTCCACATATCAGTGCGATCATATGATTGACTTATTTCGTTTAGCATAACACCCTCTAGTTTCATCCATTTTGTTGTAAACAGAAGATTTTATTTTTTGATGGCTGCATAATATTCCATTATATACATATACCACATCTTTTTTCTCCTTTAATCTGATGGACATCTGGTCTCCTTCCATAGTTTGGCTATTGTGGACACTACTGCTATAAACATAGGGGTATAGATGCCCCTTGGATCACTACATTTGCATCTTTGAGGTAAATACTCGGAAGTGCAATTGCTGGGTCATAGGGTAGCTCTATTTTCAACTTTTTGAGGAACTTCCATACTGTTTTTCAGAGTGGCTGTATCAGTTTGCATTCCCACCAACAGTGTAGAAATGTTCCCCTTTCTCCGCATCCTCACCAACATCTGTTGTTTCCTGACTTGTTAATTTTAGCCATGCTGACTGGTGTGAGCTGGCATCTCATTGTGGCTTTGATTTATATTTCTTGGATGCCAAGTGATGTTGAGCATTTTTTCCTGGCTGTTGGCCATTTGGATGTCTTCCTTGGAGAAATGTCTGTTCATGTTTTCTGCCCATTTCTTGATTGGATTATTTGTTCTTTGGGTATTGAGTTTGATAAGTTCTTTATAGATTTTGGATACTAGCCCTTTATATAAATATGTTATTTGCAAATCTCTTCTCCCATTCCATAGGTTGTCTTTTGGTTTTGCCACTGTTTCCTTTGCTGTGCTAAAGATTTTATCTTGATGAAGTCCCAAGAGCTCATTTTTTGCCTTTGTTTCCCTTGCCTTTGGAGATGTGTCTAACAAGAAGTTGCTGCAGCCGAGGTTGAAGAGGTTGCTGCCTGTGTTCTCCTTTAGTATTTTGATGGATTCCTGTCTCACATTTAGGTCTTTCATCCATTTTGAGTCTATTTTTGTGTATGGTGTAAGGAAATGGTCCAGTTTCATTCTTCTGCATGTGGCTGTCCAATTTTCCCAACACCATTTGTTGAACCAACAGGATTTTTCACAGAGCTAAAACAAACAATCCTAAAATTTGTATGGAACACAAAAGACCCCAAATAGTCAAAGCAATCTTGTAAAAGGAAACCAAAGCTGGAGGCTTCACAATTCTGGACTTCAAGTTATATTACAAAACTGTAGTAATCAAAACAGTATGGTACTGTCACAAAAACAGACACAGATCAACAGAACAGAACAGAAAACCAAGAAATGAACTCACAATTATATGGTCAACTAATCTTCAACAAAGTAGGAAAGAATATCCAATGGAAAAAACATAGTCTCTTCAACAAATAGTGTTGGGAAAACTGGACAGCAACATGCAAAAGAATGAAACTGAACCACTTTCTTATGCCAAACACAAAAATTAATTTAAAATGGATTAAAGACCTAAATGTGAGACCTGAAACCATAAAAGTACTAGAGGAGAACACAGGCAGTAACCTCTTTGACATAGGCCATTGCAACTACTTTCTATATATATCTCCTGAGGCAAGGGAAATAAAAGCAAAAATAAACTATTGGGACTATATCAAAATAAAAAGCTTCTGCACAGCAAAGGAAACGATCAACAAAACCAAAAGGCAACCTACAGAATGGGAGAAGATATATTTGTAAATGACATATCTGATTAAGGTTTAGTATCCAAAATATACAAAGAACTTATAAAACTCAACCAAATAATCTAATTGAAGAATGGGCAGAAGACATGAATAGACATTTCCCCAAAGAAGACATACAGATGGCCAACAGACACATGCAAAGATGTTCAACATCACTGATCATCAGGAAAATACAAATCAAAACTACAATGAGATATCGTCTCACATCTGTCAGAACGGCTAAAATCAATAATACAAGAAACACAGGTGTTAGTAAGGACGTGGAGAAAGGGGAACCCTTGTGCACTGCTGGTGGGAATGCAAACTGGTATAGCCACTCTGGAAAATAGTATGGAGGTTACTCAAAAAGTTAAAAATAGAACTACCCTACAACCCAGGAATTACCCTACTAGGTGTTTGCCCTAAGAATACAAAAATACTAATTCAAAGTGATGCATGCACCCTGATGTTTACATTTGTAGCAGCATTATTGGGGCCCCTAAGTGGCTCAGTCAGTTAGGCATCTGACTCTTAATTTTGGTTCAGTTCATGATCTTGGGGTTGTGAGGTTGAGCCCCATGTCAGGCTCCACACTCAGCACAGGGTCTGCTTAAGATTCTCTCCCACCTTACTCATGTGTGTTCTCTCTCTCTAAAGGAAAAAAAGAATTATAGAAGGATTATCTACAATAGCCAAATTATGGAAACAGCCCAAGTGTCTATCTATAGATGAATGGATAAAGAAGATGTGGTATATATATGTACAATGGAATATTACTAAGCCATCAAAAAGAATGAAATCTTGCCATTTGTAATGATATGGATGGAGCTAGAGAGTATTATGCTAAGTGAAATAAGTCAGTCAGAGAAAGACAGATACCATATAATTTCACTCAAATGTGGAATATAAGAAATAAAACAGATGAGCAAAGGGGAAAAAAAGAGAGGCAAACCAAGAAACAGACTCTTAACTACAGAGAACAAACCGATGGTGACCAGAGGGGAGGTGGGTAGGAGGATGGGTGATGGGGATTAAGGAGTGTACTCGTTGTGGTGAGCACTGAGTGTTGTATGAAAGTCTTGAATCACTATATTGTACACCTGAAACTACTATCCCACGGTATATTAACTAACTGGAATTTAAATAAGAACCTAAAAAAATTAAAAGAGGCCATCAGGAAACTTCCTTGTGTCCTTGGGCCAAACAGAGCAAAGAATCTCCCTTTAGGGCTTTGATCATTATACAGGGGACAACCAAGCTGGTAACATGAGACTCAGAATCAATGAACCTTCTATAAATATCCTAAGCACACCAGCATGCTATAAGATCTTTCATGTTTTCATATACTCAATATGACCATAAGTATATATACACACCATTCTCCACCACAGGGGCCTTAGAACTGGCTCACAGCCATTGAGAGCAGGCAGCTTTGGGGAAATGAATAGCAATTTTGAAATCCTTTTTTTTTTCTTCCAATAGGTCCTATTCATAAAACCATCATCCACTGAAGTAAGTGAGAATAAAATAGGAAGCTGGGCAAAAAGAAAATACAACATTTTAGAGGGATTCAAAGAAAAACACTTAAAAGGACCCATAATTAAAGCAGCCAGCTTTGAGCTATAAAACTGTGGATTTCTTACAGTTTGTAAGGGCCTTGCCCTGGCACCCATTTGACCCAAAACCCTCCAACAGTATGAAAAGCCCCAGTGTATAAGGATAAAATGAAAGCTTTTAATTACCCTCAGTGTGAGTAATTTAAAGGAAATCAATCATGCTACCTCAATGTTAATAGTTCTATATAATTTACACAAAGACAGTCTTTTGCATGTTTTTCTCCTATAACATTTGTTGCTATTGACATTACCGTATAGTTACTAAATGAACCATAGTTTTTAAATTCTGAAATTTAAAATTGATCTCTGTTGAGTTGTGCTGTTTTGCAAAAAGGCTTCTGTGAAATAAGTGTGTTTCATCAAAAACCTCACTGTTACGTGTCATGCCGGATTGCTTCTTGGAGAAAAGTAAGAGGTAGGAGCAGAGAGTTACTAAGTACATAATAACCACTTGGCCATGAAAAACAGATCATGATAGCATATTATGGCTATTAGTTCATTCATGTAGACATACAAGCTCCTTCTACATTGCTCAAAGGTTCTGCAAACACAGAAGCAAGGGATCAGAAACCATGGCTTAGAAGGTTGACTTTGGATAGCACTCCTCAGTTACCTTTGGCACATACCTGCTCTGGAAAGCAATGGCGATATGGTACTACTTTGAATCTCAGTGACCATAAAAATATGCAAAAAATATTTGCTAAAGATAATGACAAAGGCATTATAATAGCGTGTTTACCAAACATGAGTTACATTATAGTAGGACATGTAAAACTTGTAAATTAACACAACATACACAACCTGAACATAGAAGGGATCTTGTCTAATTGGTCCCCAAACTAGACATTATCAGAATCACCTGGGAGCTTTCTGAAAACAGAGGTTTCTGGACCTTATCCACAGAAATGGTGATTCAACAGGTGGAGGTTAAATGTTCTGGGTTTCTACCATTATTTCTCCTATAACATAGATTTCAGTTTCCATAGCTTTATGAAGGAACTAAATAATCTCTACCTATAAGATCTTCTCTAAACTCTGTCTTAGCTGCATCCCGCAAGTTTTTATATGTTGTGTTTTCACCTTGATTCAGTTATAGAACTGAATAAATTTTAACTGTAGAATCAGCTTCCTCTACAAAATAATTTATATTTTCACCAGATAATGCATTTTATTATTTTCCTTGCAGCCCTGTAATAATGGCTGTTATCACTCTTTAATTTTTGCCAATATGAAGAATGAGAAGCAATAGTTGTTTGTTTTTTCCTTAATGAGTAAGAAGTCATTCATGTAAGAATGTAGGGACAGACCATCCCAGGCAAAAGAAACTGCAAATACAAAGAGACTGGGATGAAATAAGCCTAGCATATTTGAGAAGCTGAAAGGCCACGGTGGCTGAAATATCCTGAAGAGAGTGACAGCACTACATGCACAGTGTCAGGGAGGTATGCGTGGACCACAGCACTTAGGGTCTTGTAAACCGGGGTGGAGCTGAGATTGGTGTTTCAAGTATGATTTGAAGCCATCAGAGGTTTTAAGCAGAGGACAAACATGGTTCTGACACATGATTTAAAACGACTACTCTGACGACTGGATTGCAGGAGTTACAAGTAGATACAGGCATCTGCAATAATCTAGGTGGATGGCGATGGTTTGGATTAGATGGAAGTGAAGATGACAGAAAGTGGATTCTTTTATAAATAGGATCAATAGGAATTAATAATGAACTGGATATGGAGGGTGAGGGAAGGAAGGAAATAAGTCAAGGTGGTTTATATAGTTTTTGACTTGAGTAACAAGGCACACATATATTTGAAATGGGTAAAAAAGAAAGGTATAAGGTTGGGTTTTCCAACATCTTTTTGTGACATGTTAGTGGTATTCCATAGGAACGGTGGTAATCACATGCTCATTCTGATTTCCTAGACTGTAAATCATCTTATAATTAAGAATCATTTCCAGAATTAATGTCTAGTTTATTGGCATATAATATGATGAAATCTTTTTTTTTTTTTAAAGATTATTTATTTGAGAGAGAGAGACAGAGAGAACACACATGTGGTGGAGGGGTAGGGGGGCAGAGGGAGAGAGAATCTTAAGCAGACTGCCCACCCTGAGCATGGACCTGGTCACAGGGTTTGATCTCATGGCCCCGAGATCATGCCCTGAACTGCAACCAAGAGTCAGACGCTAAATTGAGTGCACCACCCAAGCACCCCAAATTCTTTTCTTTTCTTTTTAATTTTAAATGTAATTTATCCATCTTTAGCTTCCTGGTACCTCCACAGTTTTCCACAAATCTTCAGTTTTATCAATAAATGTGTTTCACTCTTATCTATACAAACTTTTACTGCTCTTGGATGTAAATGAACTAAACTGGAAAAATTGAATTTATGTATCTATATCTATATATATATGTTCATACATGTGTATATATGTATATTTTAAACAAACTCCCACTTATCTTTTTCTTCAGTTTTCTTGTACCAATGGTTGTTCCAGTCTTTCTAGACCAAAGATCATTCATCTTGAGAGGAAAAATAATTGGCTAGTGTTTCATTCTCTTTGCCATGTGTTAACACATCACAGGTTCTAAACAATAAACCTACCCTTGGTTTGCCCTTAATCCTTTAAACAATATCAAACAGACTATTTTAGTCATGCACAGCATGTTCTAAAATTCTAAACTTATTTGGAACTTAGTATATTTGACAGACCGCTCTCTGAAATTCTCTTATACTTACTCTGAGATGTATCTTCCTATTTTTGTAGCCACAATTTTAAAAAATCTTTTTTTAATTCCTCAATTAATTTATGTTCACATGCTCAGAATTATACTTTTGATAGTTTCCTAGCGCTTTGGACTCTTATCCTTGGTCTCAGATCAGAAAATCACACTTCTTCTTTCTCTCACTTTCTTAAGTTTTGGTTATGCATTTAATTATGACAGATTTTTCATTTGTCATGAACTATGCTGAACATGACAACTCTACTGGTTGCCTTCATCTCCTTTTAGGATATGAAGCGCTAACAACAGGCAGTCAAGAATTCTTAAGAGTGGAATAAGAGTTCCAGTTTTCTGTTCTCTCTTGATTTTTTCCACATGCTGTACAATATAGTAATAACACATGAGAATGCTTTCTCTCTTAAGTCTGACAACCACCTCATGTTTTCTTAAGAAAGGCTGGGGAAACCAAAGCTTTGTAAGATTAAATATTTTACCCAAGTTCATACAACTAGTAAGTGGCAGAGCTAGAGATATTAAAATCATTGTACCACACTGCCTTGTAATGATCCCAGATTATGAAATTCCATACCTGTGTATATTTTCCTGACATATCACCACTTCAATGTCCTAAGAGACTTACTTTTCAAAAAGGCAGTATAAGTTCAATGCAGATCTTCCTCAACTTATGATGGGGTTATGTTTTGATAAATCCATCATAAGTTGAAAATATCGTTAAGTAAAAAATGCATTTACTACACCTTACCTACTGAACATCACAGCTTAGCCTAGCCTACCTTAACATGCTCAGAATGCTTACATTAGCCTATAGTAGGGCCAAATTATCTAACACAAATACTATTTTATAATGAAGTCTTGAATATCTTATGTAATATATTGATTACTGTACTAAAAGTGAAAAACAGAATGGCTGTCTGGGCATAGAATGGTTATAGGTGTATCAGCTATTATCCTCATGATTGCATATGGCAGACTGGGAGCTGCAGCTTGCTGCCCTTGCCCAGCATCATGAGGAAAGATTGTAGGGTATATCACTAGCCTGGAAAAAGATCCAAATTCAAAATTCAAAGTACATTTTCTACTTAATTCATATTGGTTTCACACCATAGTAAAGTAAAAAAATCTTAAGTTGTATTTTATATTTCTAAAGTCAGTTGAACATGCAGTGCCACCAGATCTCTTTTGTTTTCCTGGTCAGCTTTCTTTCTCTCTCTTAAGGTCTTCATAGCAGTAATTTCAAGCCTCTTTTACTCTTCAAACCTTCAATTCCATCCTCATTCAGCCCTGTATCTTCCTCACCACTTGTACCACACTCAAGCAGATCATTTAACCTCTTGCTTCACATGGAAAATGAGAATACCACATGGGAACACCTTCAACAACCTGCTAACAAACCTGTACATCATTTTATAAGGAAATAAATAAGCAAATAAAACCCAAAACACCTGACATTACTATTCTTGTGGAAGGCATTTTAGTAAATGTCACTGGGATTCAGTGCAACTAAATTGTTTATAATCCCATCTTATTGCTAAAGTAGTACAGCTAACATTAGATCACACAAAGTAGATATTGACTAATTAGTACATTGTAAAATCAGTGTTATTTAAAAAAACCTACTCTTTCACTGATTCATTTGCATAATATCCTATCTTTACACTTGCCTGTTTTTGAAAATAAAATGTTTATTTTGGAATAATTTTAGATTTCCAGGAAAGTTGCAAAGATATTACAGAGACCTTCCCCACACCCTTCACAAAGCTTCCCCTGAAGTTAACATTTTACAATAGCATGATATATTTGTCAAAACTAAGAAAACAACATTGGTACATTACTATTAAACTCTAGACTACTAGGATTTCATCTGTTTTTTTACACTTATGCCTTTGTTGTTGTTCTTGTTGTTCCAGGATCTGTTCCAGAGTATTACACTGCATTTAGTCATCATGTCTTCTTAGTTTCCTCATGTCTGTGACAGTTGCTCAGTCTTGGTCTTTCATGACTATACCTGACCAGTTTTGAGGACTGCTTAGGTATTTTGTACAATGTTCCTCAATTTGGATTTGTCTGTTGTTTTCCCCATGATTATAAATGTTTGGGAAAAGTACTGCAGCGGTGTGGTTCCTTCCTTATCACATCATACCAGGGATTACATATATCAACATGACTAATCACTGGTCATTTGATTAAGGTAGTGCTCACCATATTTCTCCACTATGAAGTATGATTTTCCCTTTCCATACTATTCCTTGGGCATGAGTCACTAAGTTTAGTTTGCACTCAAGTGGAGTCAGTACTAAGTTCTACCTCCTAGAGGGAGAAATATTTACTTGAATTCTTCTGAAGGAAGATTTTTCTCTTTTCTTCCATTTGTTTATTCATTCAATCATTTGTTTATATTGGTATGGCCTCATTTGTACTTATTTTATACTTTATGTTGTAATAGATTACATTATTTGTTTTGTTGCTAAAATTGCTGTGGCTTTGGCTATTGGAAGCTCTTTTAGGTTGACTTCTCTGTCCCTTTGACATGCCCTCATTCTTTTGATTTTTGAGTACTTCCTTGCTTTCTGGATCCAGGCTCGTCTCTATTTTTCTTTGTGCCATCCGTATAATTAGCCATTTCTCTCAGGAGTCCTGGTTTCTTTTATTAGAGAATGGTATTTAGAAACCAAGAGCTGGATGTTGAGTGTGCTTATTGCCACCGGGCATCACTGCTCCTAGGCTTTCTCAGCAGACATAGCTAGGGAATATATATTATGTATACTAACCTGTATCTAATTTTATTTTGTATATATTCATCAGTGTATACACACATGCAGACACACTATGGCCTGAATTATGCACCCCCATTCATATGTTAAAGCCCTAAGTCCCAATGTGATAGTATTTGTATTTGGACATGGGGCCTTTGGAAGGTAATTAGGTTTAGATGAGTCATAAGAGTGAGTATACTATTCCCTCATGGTGGGAATAGTATACTTAGAAGAAGAGACACCAGAGACCTCGCTGGTTCTCTTTCTACCTTGTAAGGGCACAGTGAGAAGGTGGCCATCTACAAGCCAAGAGAACCCTTAATATAACCTGAACATGCTCACACTCTGATTTCACACTTCTAGGCCTTAGAACTGTGAGAAAATAAATTTCTGTTGTTTAAGCCACCTAGTTTTTGGTATTTGGTTACGACAGCCAGAGCAGATTAAGACAACAGAAAAACATGAATATATACTAATGTTTCCAACTCTAATCCAGGACCACAGCATTCATTTTAGCCATATATTATTTTTTCAATTAACAGACTATAGGTATCCAGTGTTAGTAGCTGTCATGGTATTAGTAGCTGTCATATATCTTACTGGAATAGAAATTTACTCTGGATATGGATTTTCCTTCTGTGTATACAATGCTTCTACCTATGGACCTACAGAATGCCTTACCCACCACCATGGTATTTTATACAGCATTGCCTCTGATCAAGGAACTTACGTTTGTTATGAAGTACTGCAGTGGGACCATACTAGTGGAATTCATTGGTCTTACCATAAACCCAATCATCCTAAAGCAGCTATCTTGACAGTATAGTGAGATGGCCTTTAAAGGTCTCAGCAACAGTGTCAGCTAGGAAGGAATACCTTGTGGGGCTGGGGAAAGGTCCTCCAGGATGTTCTAAATATGCTCTAAACCACGGCCCAATATATGGTACTATTTCTCCCATAGTTTCTCCCATAGCATAGCTAGGATTCATAAATCCAAAAAAGAAAGGTTGGAAATGGGAGTGGCTCTACTCACTCTTTACCTGAGTGATCTATTAGCAAAAATTTTGCTTCCGTTCCTCATGACCTTAGGATCTGTTGGTCCAGAGGTCTTAGTTCAATACTCCTACCAGGAGACGTAACACTAATTCCACTGAACTGGAAGTTGACATGCCATGTTGTCACTGGGCTCTTCATGGTTCTAACTTAACAACCTAAGAATATGGTTACTATATACGCTAGGATGATTGATCTGAGAGGGAAATGGGTTGCTACTTACACAATGGAGATAAAGAAGAGGATGTCAGGAGTACAGGAAATCCCTTAGGGTGTCTCTTAGTACTATGTCTTCTGATAAAAGTCAATGGGAAGCTACAACAATCCAATACAGACATGATGCTAATGGCCCACCCCCTCAAGAATGAAGGCTTGGGTCACCTTACTGGACAAAGATCCATAACCAGCTGAAGTGTTTGCTGATGGCAAAGGGAATATGAAATGGGTAACTGAAAAAAAGTAGTTATAAATACCAGCTACAGTGATGTGGCCAGTTGCAGAGATGAAGACTATAATTCTTCCTTACTTTTTTATGAGTATGTTTGTATATGTATATTAAATAAATTTTTTGTTTTCTTTCCTCTCATCCCTTTATTATCTAACATAAGATACATTAATAATAATTTATGTTATGTCACAGCATTAAAATTACAGGATAGCAAGAACAATGACCATCACCCAAAGACTTCCCATCTCCTCTGGGGACTGGGTTTTTCAGCTGTATGCAGGATAACTGTATCATGTTAGGTGGAAGTATGCCTTTTAGTATCCTTACTGGAGATTAAATATGGTTTAAGGAGATGGGTATGGGGGCCAAGCTGACACCAGGTGTGCTGTGATGGTCTTTTTTTATGTGTCAACTTGGCTAGGCTACATTACCCAGTTAACCAGTCAAACATTCATCTAGGAATTGCTGTGAAGATATTTCACAGATACAATTAAAATCCATAATACCTTAGGGAATTTGGATGGGCCTGATTCAATTTCTTGAAAAGTCTTAATGGCAGAGCTGAGGCTATCCTGAAAAAGAAGAAATCCCTCCTGTGGACAGCACCTTCAGCCTGTACCTGAGAGTTCCAGCCTGATCTTCCTGGCAGCCGGCCTTATGGACTTCAGACTTGCTTAGCATAAGCCTATTCCTTGCAATACATCTCATAATATATATCTCCTACTGCTTCTATTCTCCGGTTGACCCTGACTAAAGCAGTCCTTCACCATGTCATATGATATAACAAAGAAAGATTCTCTTTCCAACAAATAGCCCAGGGTTCAGATTCAAGGTTAAAGGATTAAAGCTTGCAGACACTGTTTACCAAAGGAGAAAATGCCAAATAGCAAAAGCAACACAGAAATCAATCCTCTTCACCACAGGAGCAATGTGAAAAACAAATGAGTTGAGTTCAATATGAAATTTTCTCTGTAGGATTATAAAAAATTAGCACTGTTTCATATGTAATAGCCAGTCCTTCTGAGACAGGCATCTACCTACAACAAACCATGGGCTAATCAAGATCACAACCGTATCCTTAGACACTTTATGATCAAAATGTATGCTCAGAAACACAGTCACTATTTCTTTTCATCTTATCTTCAAAGAAAGCTCCAGTTACTCTATCTACCCAGGAAGTCCCTACATACATATTTCTACAAATAAAAGAATGCACTGGTTTTTTAAACCTTTGTGTTTGTATGTCATTATCCTTTGTGTATTCCATCGTCTTGAATCCAAAAATCAATTTTTAAACTATATCTAGGCAGTTAGAAAAGCCATTTGAAGCTATTGCTAATTAAAAATAAAAATTGTTTATGGCAACAATAAATTGTATATCCTTTCAGAGAGAACTCTTGGGACTTCTGAAAACAAGAATTAAAAGACTTAATAATCACTAGTCTTAACCTTGCTGCCTCCATCCTTTTACAGGCATATAAAAATCTTATATGCCAGTGTGATGTTTTTTGGTAAAATGTTTTTGGCTTCCACCTGTTTTGTCTTACTCCTTCTTGCCACTGCAAAATACCTTATGTGCAAATACTTCAGTTGTATAAATGAAACACAGCAATGTTCATGGATTCCTTTTAATTAAAATCTTACATACTTATAGAAAGAAAAAAAGGAATCAAGACTTGGACATATCAACTAGGTCCAGAAACAGTCCTTTGGGTACTACCAAAGATTTGATATGACACCAAAATCTGCAGCTGTAGGCTTTAGACTAATCTCTACTTATTGAGGCTTTCAAAAAAGATGCTAACAAAGAAATAATACTTTTTAACCAGCTGAACCTCCCAGACTATTGTTTTTCTCTCTCTCCTGGGAAAAAGTGTTCACTATGCAAGATGCCACCCATGTTCCAAATGGGGACAAGAACCCATATGTTTCAGACTGGAAACAGGAAAGGCAGTCACTGTCTAAAAGAAATCAAACTGCTCTTATTCCAAATAAAACTGGGAATGAGGTTATCAGAGTAAGCCGACTCAAGTGGCAATGAAACTTCCAATTCCCCAATCCCACTAATGTTGTCTGGGAAGAAAATTACTTTTACAAAGATTTGTGCATGTTTGTTAGAGTGAAGCATAAAAACCACCATGACTCTATCCGTTTGTGTGCAGCATATAAAATGTAAATGATTACACAATTTATTATCCAGCTCCTTGTATTTAACTAGTGGTAGTGGCAATATTCTTCAGGAAATTACTCTAATTTCTGTAGATGATGCTCTCTACCCCCTGCTCCATATACCTATAAATCAGACCCTAGGAAAATGATATGCAGCCAAATAATCTAATATCCTGAAAATCTATGAACTGCCATCTTAGAAAATATTTATCCCACAAACCCACTATATGCTAAAATGGGAAATATAATTTAAAAAATTATCCAGAATGGGGCGCCTGGGTGGCTCAGTCGTTAAGCATCTGCCTTCAGCTCAGGGCGTAATCCCAGCATTCTGGGATCGAGCCCCACATCAGGCTCCTCCACTAAGAGCCTGCTTCTTCCTCTCCCACTCCCCCTGCTTGTGTTCCCTCTCTCTCTGGCTGTCTCTCTCTGTCAAATAAATAAATAAAATCTTTAAAAAAAATTATCCAGAATCAAGACCATGCAGATTTTACACATGAAGAAGCTAATTCTAAGGATATGCTATTACTACGTACAAGGGGACAGTGGGTTTGTCTTTTCCTATTTGGAGTGCCATCAGTATAAATAGGTAACAAAGCATGTGTAGACAATTGCTGGGGAGAACCTCGAGTAGCCTTATGTTTCAGTCTGTTAGTCATCATTTAAAAACCAGTGTTTGTGGGGTACCTAGGTGGCTCAGTTGAGTGTCCGACTCTTGATTTTGGCTCATGTCATGATCTCGGGGTCAGGGGATTGAGTCCCCATCACACTCCGCACTCAGCTTGGAGTCTGCTTGTCCTCCTTCCTCTGCTCCTCCCCCTGCTTGCACTCTCTTTCTCATAAATAAATAAATAAATAAAATCTTTTAAAAAAGAAAAAATTTTGTGGCAAGGGTAAAGAAGGGAGGTGCCCTAATATGGAATATAAGAATGAAGCTTTGCTCTTGAAGACTCTCCAAGGTCAAGCTCAGGCATGGACAGAATAGGCACCAGACTGGTGAAGTGCTATCATCTCCTTTATTGCTCAAAATGAAGAAAATAGAAAAGCTGATTTCATAAATTATATTTATCACCGATTTATCTTTTTAAAATTGTTGGTTTTATACTTTTAAAAATCAAATTATTATTCATCAGGACATAGGTCTCATAAATAGAATTTCAATATTTGCTACTACTCGTCTTGGTATTATATCTATTTTGAATACAGAATGGGATGTCATCTTGGAGAATTAAGTTTAAAAAAGCAATTACCAACTAGAGGAAGGGGTATGTGGGCCGAAAAATCTTGAAGAAGAAGGCTAATATGGTCTGAGAGCATGCAAAGCTTTGTAACATTTCTTCTGTTCTAAGCTCTATCTATTTTGAATACTGAACAATATTAAAAACAGAGGAAAAAATTTAAAGTTATAGTGAGATAAATTTATATACCAAAAATCCACCTACTTACAATAACTTTTAGGAAGTTTAGGAGTAACTTTTAGGAAGTTTAGGAGTTGTGCAACCATCTAATTTTAGAATAATTCTAACACCCCCAAAAGAAACTTCATGCTCATTTGCAGTTGCTCCTTATTCTCCACTCCCTGCAGGTGATCACTAATTTACATCCTTTATCTATAGATTTGCCATTTCTGGACATTTCATATAAATAGAAAATATAATTCACGATCTTTTGTGAGACCTTCTTTCAGTTAGCTTGTTTTCAAGGTTCATCCACATTGTAGCATGTATTAGTACTGTGCTCCTTTTTATTGTCAAATATTCCCTTGTATGGATATACAATGTTTTGTTTATCCATTCATCAGCTGCTAGACATTTGGGTTATTTCCATTTTTTGGCTGTTATGAATAATACTGCTGTAAGCCTTCACACAGAAGTCTTTGTGTAGATGAATGTTACCTAGGAGTGGAATTGCTGGGTCATATGGTAATTTTATGTTTAAGTGATGATTTTTATATTTATCAAAAAGGCAAATAATTAAAAGAGTAAAATATGGGTCTAGAAGAAAGTACTAAAAGGGAACAGGTTTTGTTTGCTTTTTATTATGGCTCAAAAGAATTTGAGAGATTTGAAAGATGATAGGAAGATCACTGTCCAATCCCTGAAAATTTCTCTATTATTGAAGCTATGTGACATTCAATTAATAGCAAACATTTTTTTCTCATTCTACTTCAGTTATGCTTTATAGTGGGATGTCTTTGAGCCCAATTTTACAATTTTACAGATGACTTCTAGCATGTCTAAGATAGATGTCAGAGATCCCCACCCATATTAATCAGTTACGTTGTTAAAGAACTCTGAAATACTGGAGAAATGTTCTCTTTTTACACAAACAGTCTTTTTTTTTTTTTTTTTAAAGATTTTATTTATTTGTCAGAGAGAGACTGAAAGCACAAGCAGGGGGAGTAGCAAGCAGAGGCAGAGGGAGAAGCAGACTCCCCACTGAGCAAGGAGCCGGATGTGGGATTCCATTCCAGGACCATGGGATCATGACCTGAGCTGAAGGCAGACCCTTAACCAGCTGAGCCACCCAGACATCCCTACATTAACGATTCTTTAGGCCAAAGGGCTGTGAGTAAAAAAGAGGAAAGAGGGGCGCCTGGGTGGCTCAATCAGTTGGGTGTCTGACTCTTGGTTTTGGCTCAGGTCATGATCACCATGTGTGAGCCTTGTGTCTGGCTCTGCACTCAGTGGGGAGTCTGCTTGAGATTCTCTCTTTCCCTCTCCCTCTGCCCCTCCCCTCCATACTCTCTCTAAAAATAAATAAAAATCTCAAAAAAAAAAAAGAGGAAAGAAATGATGTTAGAAGGTAGGGATAGACGATCAGGAGGGGAGTTGCTGTGCCAAGTATCACTGATAATTAAAAACAACTGTAAAATGATATTGCCATATTGACCACCAAAATGGTTCTAACAATTTGCATTCCTAACAGCAGTGTATTAAAGTACCTGTTTCCCCACATTCTCTTTAACGCTTGATATTATCAAATCTTTCAATTCTGCCTATTAATTGATTTAAAAAATGTTGCCTTTTTGTTTTGTTTTTACTGCTTTTTAAAAGATTTTTATTTTATTTAAATTCAATTAATTAAAATAGTGTATTATTAGTTTCAGAGGTGGAGTTCAGTGATTCATCAGTTGTATATAACACCCAGTGCTCATTACATCATGTGCCCTCCTTAATGCCCATCACCCAGTTACCCCATTCCCCCACCCACCTCCCCTCCAGCAAGCCTTAGTTTGTTTCCTATAGTTAAGAGTGTCTTATGGTTTGTGTCCTGTTTTTATCTTATTTTATTTTTTCTTCCTTCCCCTATGCTCATATATATATATCACTTCTTTATCCATTCATCTGTTGATAGATATCTGGGCTCTTTCCAAAGTTTGGCTATTGTGGACACTGCTGCTATAAACATTGGGGTGCAGGTGCCCCTTCAGATCACTACATTTGTATCTTTGGGGTAAATACCTACTAGTTCAATTGCTGGGTTGTAGGGTAGCACTATTTTTAACTTCTTGAAGAACCTCCATACTGTTTTCCAGAGTGGCTGTACCAGCTTGCATTTCCACCAGTACTTTCTCCACATCCTTGCCAACATCTGTTGTTTCCTGACATTAATTTTAGCCATTCTGACTGGTGTAAGCTGGCATCTCATTGTGGTTTTGATTTGTATTTCCCTGACACCAACTGATGTTGAACATTTTCTCATGTGTCCATTGGCTATTTGGATGTCTCCCTTGGAGAAATGTCTATTCATGTCTTCTGCCCATTTCTAGATCGGATTATTTGTTCTTTGGGTATTGAGTTTGATAAGTTCTTTATAGATTTTGGATACTAATAACCCTTTATCTGATAAAACATTTGCAAATATCTTCTCTCATTCTATAGGTCATTTTTTGGTTTTGTCAACTGTTTCCTTTGCTGTGCAAAAGCTTTTTATCTTGATGAAGTCCCAATAGCTCAATTGTGCCTTTGTTTCCCTTGCCTTTGGAGATGTGTCTAGTTGGAAGTTGTTGTGGCCGAGGCTGAAGAGATTGCTGCCTGTGTCTCTTCCAGGATTTTGCGGGATTCCTGTCTCCCATTTAGGTCTTTCATCTGTTTTCATTGCTTTTAATTTTTATTTTCCCAAGATCAGTTGTGAGAAGACTTTATATATGTGTTGGCTGTTTGGGTTTACTCTTCTGAGAGTTGCCTCTTAGGGTAGTTTACTTTATTAACTTGGGGGAATTTTTATAATATGGATGCAACACTTCTTAATCATCCCTTTTGATGACTTCTTATACCTTCCCTTGAGATTATTCCAAGTATCTCTTTCCTTCTCCTAGACACTGTCCTTACTGCCACCTTTCTTAGTAGATGATCTCACTCATTCTTTACTGAGAGGATTGAGATTTTTAAAAATCCATTGTACCAATATTTTATGAACACATACTATATGCTGAATATTTAATCTTCATAATATAGAAGATATGTTATAATGTATCATTTATAACAAGACAGTTGTGATACTTGCCCTCATGAAACTTAAAGTTGGGTGTTGGTATATGGGACTTCAGAATACTGAAACAGGGAACAATGAGAGACACATGCTATACATAGGTGATCCGGAAAGTACCCTCTCAGGAGATAATATTTAAGGTCTCATTTAAAAAAGTTAACACAAGGAAGAACACGATTCAGAGTGCTAAAAACAGCTATAGATATGATGCAGCATGTACTAGAAACTGAAAGAAGACCAAGGCCACTTAAGTTGGAACAAAGGATTCAAGGAAGAAAGAACGTAAAGGACACTAAAGGCCATGGTAGGAAGTTTAGGGTCAGTAAATGTTTAAGAAGGAGAGTGGTATAAAATGAGGTAAGCAGAAGCCGAATCATGTAGAATACTCTAAGACACGCAAAGATTTCAGATTTCATTCTAAATGACTGAGCAGTGCTTGAAGAATTTTAGGCCACGGGTAGACTGCTATTTTTAAATGATCTTTCAATCTGCTATGGAAAATGAATTGTATGGGGGTAAGAACGGAACTCTCTACAGAAGCCCAGGTTTGAACTACTGTTGGGAGGAGTACATATATTTTGGATGTAGAACAGAAATAAAACAATATGCTTACAGATTGCTTGTGAGGGGAGAGAGGAGAAAGGAGAGAAATGAAGGACACTTTTTGACTTGAGTAGCGAGTATTAATTGAAATGAAGTTTGGGATGGGGTTAATATGGAGTGGGGGATAGAAAAGGGAATTAAGATTTCTGTTTTAGCTTTGTTATCTGTAAGATGTCTATCAGATAGTTTAGTGGAAGTCTTGTATAGACAAGATCCATGGGTTTAGTGATTGGGGGGAAAGGTCAGGCCTGTAGAAACAAATTTGGGAGTCATCAGCATACAGATGATATTTAAAGCCAAGGGCCTAGATAAGGTCACGTAGGGAGAATGTATGCAAAAAAAGGAAGAAGGGGTGTGTGTAGGTACAAGCAGAGAAAGAGAAGCCTGAGACAAATAAGTGAGAGGTTGACCAGTGATAGAAATTGATCGCCCTACTTTTTTTTAGGACTGGGCTCCATCAATTATTAATTTCCTGCAATCTTTTCCTTCACTAGTCACTTCTCAGGTTTATTAACATTTTAGGTCATTTCTCTTTCCAAAATCATACCTCTCAACCAAATTTCTGCTTTTACTCTTTTGTTTCCATGACACAGCCCTAGCCTACTTCTTTGACAGCTTTTCAGATTGCCACTCTTGTTTTTTCAGACTCCTACATCTAGGCATTTTCTAAGGTTCTGTTTACATTTCCCCGAACTTTTTCTCAGAAATTAATACCCATTCCCAAGGGGCAATACCAATCTAGATGACTCCCAAATCTAAACCTCTAACTTCAATTTCTCTTAGGAGATTTATATTCAAATTTCTACTTATAAACTAGGTACCTTGTCTTGGAAACCCAACCTGCTTAATAATTAGATAATCATGTTAGAGATGGAAGAAACTCAGTAAAAATCTAGTTGAACTTTCTGTTTACAGGCAAGGAGACTGTGGAGCATATAGCATTATCTTTAAAGTCACATGACTAATTTTTGGAAGGACTAAAACCTGATATTCTTGACCCTCATTCCAATGGTCTTTAAAATCAAATTAATTATTTTTATCACAAAATCAGTTCTTTTTCCTGACTTTTTTTATTCTTCCAATCACACAGTTCTAAAATCTTTGCCCTGATATTTAAATTCATTCATAATCTAACCCAAGTTATGATTTTAATCTTTAGTTTCATTTTCCCTTACACTTCTGGTAAAACTAAAGCATACTTCCTGCTATGCCCCTCACATACCGCATGATTTTCTTCCTTTACTCAGACTTTCTGCATGTCTTCACCCACATGAAACACGCATACACACCCAAAGATACCCCTAAACCATCAAAATTCTACCCTATTTTTCAGGGCTTGTTTCAAATATTACATCTGCCAAAAACCTTTTCTTAATTTCTTTGTATTTCATTTATAGCCCTTTATCTAACCAATGATAATTATTGGGATATTTGCCTTACTCTACTACTAGAGTACTTGATGGTAGGGGATTCTGTATACTTTCTGTAGTACTTAGCAAGCCGGTTTAAAAAAAATAATAGATGTTTAATAAAAATCTTTGTTGCTCAGTATTATATAAAAATACAAAAATGGTCAGATTTTTAGAAAGCTTCAGAATTACAGAACTAATGTTAATTTGTAAGGGTCATCTTTGCATAGCCACCAAAAAGACACCAAACTAACTAAAAAACAAACCAGAAAACCTATAAGCAATCAGAGTTCTTGTGACTCTTTAGATCATTATCATCTTTCATGAGATAATTATCTTCCAATGGTTTGGCTCAGCTGTGCCCTACTATTTGCTCTTATTTGTCATTAAGGCCTCACATATTATTTATTTTCATTCTATAGCATTTATGCAGGAAGGCAGCAATGTAAGCTCCCTTGCCTGTGATTCTTCCCACAGATAATAGAAAATAAATTGCAATTAGATTTTGGTAATTGTATATAATTAGCTCAAAATGAGCTGTTAATTATAAAAAATATGTTTTTCACTTCCTCATTATCTCATTTATTTTAGTTCCAAATTCTTAATGCCTCACTTGAGTAAGTTTAATATTTTAAATACACATTTTTAATACTAAGATAATTTAAATTTCCAAATAAACAAAATTTAGCTTAAAATTAAATTTTATCTAGGGAGTTCCACTGGCAAAATCAAAGAGCCTGCAAGGTAGAAAGAAGGTCATTTCCCATAACAATTTTTTATTATATTTTCTGAAATCGACAGACATTTTTTATTTAAATCATTCTGCAAAGGCTTCTCAAGCTGTATGTATTCTCCCTTGACCCATCTCTACCTGTTTCTGGGGTTAGTGGAGACAATATCATTTTCATAGCCAACTAAATCAAGGAGATAGATGAATTCACTGCCTTTACTTCTTTGAATCTCACATTAGATTAAATATTTTAAGTGCTGTTAAGTAAGAATTCTTGGATTTTCAAAGACTGTCAGACTTTGGAAGCAGTTGCCAGAGTTTATTCAAACTCTTACAATGTAGATTAATATTTTAAAAGGCTTATGATATGATAAAAGGCATATTAGGAAATATTTTTTTGAAAGCAGTGTATAGTCTTACCTTGTTTTTGTCATAATTGGAATGTAGGACATGCATGCCCAGATGCACCTAAACTTTTAAAGCATGTCTATCCTTTAGACTGGAGTACTAGTTTGTAAAGCATTCACTACACTTAAGTGAACAGCAGTGATGAAAACTTTCATAAATTGCAAGCAGGAGTATGAATTATCTTTTGGAAAAGAAAACTGGCATGAACTATTATAATTTATAACTATAACTTATATAAAATATTTTTATGTAAAGATAGCCTCTGACTTATTCATTTTGGGGAGTTTATTTTAAAAAAATACAAGTATTAGAACGTAAGAATATAAGTACAGTCATGCTTGTTATAGCCTTGTGCATAGTAGTAAAGAACTTAAAACAACCTGAATGCCCAAAAATAGAAGTGCTGGATAAGTTACAGTATATACAGAAACCACAGACTAATATGCTTTTATAAAAAACAAGATAGTATTTGTATTAGCTTTCTATTGCTGCTATAACACATTATCACAAATTTAGTGGCTTCGACAACACAAATGTATTATTCTACAGTTCTGTAGGTCAGAAGTCTGACACAGGTCTCACTGGGCTAACATAGGCAGGGCTATGTTCCTTTCTGGAGGCTCTAGGAGAGGATGTTTCCTTGCTCATTTGGGTTGTTGGCAGAATTCAGTTCCTGGTAGTTAGAAGACTGAGGTCTGCATTTCTTTGCTGGCTGTCAGCTAAGGACTATCCCAAGCTTCTAGAAGCTCCTTGCATTCCTTGGCTTGTGACCTCCTCCCTCCATTTGCAAAGCCAGCAATGACAGTTTAAGGTGCTCTCATGCTTGGAATCTCTCCTCTTCCTTCCCTCTCATCTCTCAGACCCAGCAAGAAAAGGTTCTCCACTTTTTGGGACCTGTAATTAGACTGGGCCCACCTAGATAATCCAGGATAATCTCCCTATCTCAAAGTCTGTTCCCTTGAGCATATCTGCAAAGTTCTTTGCCATGTAAGGAAACACATTCAGAGGTTCCAGGGATTAGAGCACAGAAATCTTTGGAGAGCAATTTTTCTACTTACTGCAGTTGTGTATCTAAAAATCTGATAGATGATCATTAAGTACTGTTAAGTAGGGGGGAAAATTAACAAGTATTGTGTTCATTTTTATCTCAGATGTTTATAAATGTTGTATATATACGTAAGCATAAAGAAAGTTATAGAAGGATATACATTAGGATATACACTAACTCAACCAAGATAGTCAGGATAGGGAACAGAATAATGAATAAAATATGACTAATTTTTTCTTAATGTTTTTCTGGATGTTTTGCTTTTGATAAGAAAAAATGTTTTCCTTTTGAAATTTAGCAAAGTATAACTAAAAGTAAATTGGAATATGACACACTAGACCACATGGAAATAACATATATATTCAGAACATTCCATCCTGGAGCGTCTGGGTGGCTCAGTCGGTTATGTATCTGCCTTTGGCTCAGGTCATGATCTCAGGGTCCTGGGTTTGAGCCCTGCATTGGGCTCCCTGCTCAATGGGGAGTCTGCTTCTCCCTCTCCCTCTCCTTCTGCCCCTCCCCCCCACTCAAGTTCTCTCTCTCTCTCAAATAAATAAAATCTTTAAAAAAAAGAACATTCCATCCCAAAACAGTAGAATATTCTTTTCAAGTACACATGGAACATTCCCCAGAATAGATCACATTACACCAAAAAACAAGTCTCAATAAATTAAAAAAAAAAACCTAAAATCATATCTTGCACCTTTTCCTACCACAACAATATGAAAACAGAAATCAGTCATAAGAAAAAATCAGGAAAGAACACAAATATATGGAGGAAAAATAACATGCTACTAAACAATGAATAGGTCAACCAGGAAATCAAAGAGGAAATAAAAATATATATGGAGACAAATGAAAATGAAAACACAGCAGTCCAAAATCTTTGGGATACAGCTAAAGCTGTTCTATGAGGAAAGATTATACTACCAGCCAATCTCAAGAACCAAGAAAAATCTCACATAAACAGCCCAACTTTACACCTAAGGGAGCTAGAAAAATATGACCAAATATAACCCAAAGCCAGGAGAAGGAAGGAAATGGTAAAGATTAGAACAAAAATAAATGAAATAGAGACTAAAGAAACAACAGAATAGATGAATGAAACTAGGAGCTGGTTCTTTGAAAAGTTAACACTGATAAACCTTTATCCACACTCATCAAGAAAAAAAGAAAGAAGACTCAAGTAAGTAAAATCAGAAATGAAGGAGGAGATATAACAACCAACACCACAGAAATAAAAAAGATTATAAAAGTTATATGCCAACAAACTGTGGACAATCTAGAAGAAATAGATAAATTCCTAGAAACATATAACCTTCCAAAACTGAATCAGAAAGAAATAGAAAAGTTGAGCAGACCCATTACTAACCAATGAAATTGAATCAGTAATCAAAAACTCCCAACAAACAAAAGTCCAGGACCAAATGGCTTCACAGATGAATTCTACCAAACATTTAAAGAAGAGTTAATACCTATTCTTCTCAAACTATTCCAAAAAATAGAAGAAGGAAAGCTTCCAAATTCATTCTAGGAGGCCAGCATTACCCTGATACCAAAACCAGATAAAGATACAACAAGAAACCAAAAAACCAAAAACAACCCCCCACAAAACAAACAAACAAACAAACAAACAAACAGACAAAACCAAAACCAAAAAAAGATCCCAAACCAAAAAAAGTACAGGTCAATATCTCTGATAAACATAGATGCAAAAATCCTCAACAAAATACTAGCAAACCAAATCCAACATTACATTAAAAAAATCATTCACCACTATAAAGTAGGATTTATTCCAGGGATGCAAGAACAATTCAATATTCACAAATCAATCAACGTGATACATCACATTAATAAGAGAAAGAATAAAAACCATATCATCATCTTATTAAAAGGGTTACTATCCAAAAAATATAAAGAACTTATAGAATTTGACACCAAAAAAATGAATAATTCGATTAAAAATCGGAGAACCCGTATAGACATTTTTCCAAAGAAGACATACATGTGGCCAACAGACACAAGAAAAGATGCTCAACAACAGTAATCATCAGAGAAATGGAAATCAAAATCATAATGAGACATCACCTTACATCTGTCAGAATGGCTAAAATTAAAAAAATACAAGAAATAACAAGTATTGGCTAAGAAGCAGAGAATAAGGACCTCATGCACCATTTGTGGGAATGCAAATTGGTACAGCCACTGTAGAAAATAGTGTGGAATTTCTTCAAAATATTAAAAACAGAATTATCATATGATCCAGTAATTTCAGTATTGGGCATTTACCCCCCCCCCCCAAAAAAAAACACCTATTCAAAAAGACACATGCACTCCTGTGTTTATTTCAGCATTATTTACAATAGCCAAGATACAGAAGAAACCCAAGTGTCCATCTATAAATGAATGGAAAAAGATGTGGTGTGTATACACACACACACACACACACACACACACATACACAATGGAGTATTAATCAGCCATAAAAAGAATGAAATATTGCCATTTACAACAACTGGATGGATTTAGAGAAAATTATGCTAAGTGAACTAAGTCCGTCACAGAAAGAGAAATACCATATGATTTCACTCATACATGGAATTTAAGAAACAAAACAAATGAAAAGGAAAAGAAAGAGATAAACCCAGAACCAGACTCTTAAGTAGAACAGAGGGTTACCAGAGGGGAGATGGGTGGGGGGATGGGTTAAATAGGTGAAGGGGATTAAGAGTACACTTATCTTGACAAGCACTAAGTAGTGTATAGAATTGTTGAATCATTATAATGTACACTTGAAACTAATACTGTATGTTAACTATATTGGAATTAAAAAAAAATAAAGATGTGGTACACACACACACACACACACACACACACACAGACACACACACACTGGAATATTAGTCAGCCATAAAAAAGAATGAGATCTTGCCATCTGTGACAACACAGATGAACCTAGAGGATATTATATAATGCTAAGTGAAATAAGTCAGACAGAGAAAGACAAATACTATATGATTTCAGTCAGATGTGAAATTTAAGGAATAAACCAACCAGCCAAAGAAAAAAGAGACAAACAAAAACCAGACTCTTAACTATAGAGAACAAACTGATGGTTACCAGAGGGGAGGTGGGTAGAGGGATGGGTGAAATAGATCAAGGGGATCAAGAGTACGCTTATACTGATGAGCACCAAGTGATATACAAAATTGTTGAATTATTATATTGTATACCTGAAACAAATATAACACTGTATGTTAATTATACTTGAATTTAAAAAAGTGGAATATGAAACAAAATATGCAATATAACACATATCATATACCATAAAGAGATAAGATCTAGAAGTCATATACTAAAATTTTCTTTAGATAATGAGATTATAGGTATGTGTTAATTTCTTCTTTTGTCTTATCAGCATTTTATAGATTTCTTTTCTACCATAAGCAAGCAAATATATAAGCAGGATTACAGAGGGCTCCAACAGGGATATCTTAAAAAAAAAAACAAAAAAGAAAGAAGAAAGAAGGGAATATAGCAGCAAAAGAATGCAATGAAGATATGACAGAATAACTAATGTGTTTAAATATACTTAGAAAATTAAACTTTCTGGGTGAGTTTGGGAATTACAAGACGTGAGAATGTAAATTGCACAACATCAGAAATTTTTGTTTTGTGCACTGCTATATCCCCCAAAGTTTAGAATGTGTCTAGCACCTGGTGGGAAACTATAAACATTTGAATGAATTAACAAATGAACCCATACACTGGAAATTAAATAAGGCATTTCTAAGCTCTAGAGAAAACAATTATACAAAAATTAAATTTAATAATCATATAGTACATGGCCTCGGTATGTATAAAATAGATACAGTCTTATTGTAACCATCTTGTGATATAGCTATATTGAGAGGACAGAATGAAGGGAAAAGCAATGTGTGTGGGTATGTATATTAGGGGGGAAGTGAAAAAGGGAAGGGAAGGGAGAAGGAAGAAATGTGGGGAAAAGCAAGAAGAGAGGGAGAAAGCAAATAGATGGTTATCTGTGACAGCAAAGTCATCATTTTTCATAGCAGAAAGCTAATACTCAATGCTTTCAGAAGTCTGTTGTTCAGAAATATGGATATAATGCTAGAAGAAACATAAAAGAAGAAACATCTAAAATAGTCAAAACTTATCTCTAAAGACTGAAGATTGGGAGTACTGCTGCTCCCCGCGTAGAGGAGGCTGCTGTTTTGCATAAGCCTTGTTGAACTAGTTGAGTTTTTAAACTATGCATATCCTTGATATCAAAGGTAAAAATTAAATAAAAAATAAATTATGGCAAGTCATAAAAAGACAAATACTATATGATTCCACTTATGTGAGGTAACTAGGGTAATCAAACGTATAGAAACAGACAGTAGAAAGGTGGTTGCCAGGTGCTGGCAGTGAGAGGAAATGTGGAGTACTTTGAGTGTGGAGGTATTGAGGTTCAATCTTGCAAGATAAAGAAGTTCTGGAGACTGGTTACATAACAATGTGAATATACTTAGTACTACTGAACTGTACACTAAAAAATGGTCGATGGTAAATTTTATATTATGTGTATTTTACCAAAATTAAAAGATGGCAAAATTGTCTGAAATGAGAATTCTTGGGTTCTGCTTCTAACACTGGCTGAGTAGTTTCTATAAGATCAAACTCCCATAGTTAACAGTATAAACTCTGGGAGGAAACAACAACAACAACAAAAAAACACCAAACCTGAAGCACTGAAAAGTCACCGAAAACAAGCAGAAACTGCAAGAGGATCAGCACTTGAAAGAAGACAGTGGCATTGGGAGAGTTCTTAATTTTTTTTTTTAATGGCTTTCAGCTGAAGGTCAGTCTTAAAGAACCAGAGGACAAGAGTCTGAGTTGACCAAAGCAACTGAAAAGGGAAAAATCCTGGAGGGGTCAGAGAGAAAGAGTGAAAACCTCAAATTCTTCATAACAACCCTGCCAGTCCTGGCTGCCCCTGAACTATGTGCAAATGAGGCAGACTCAAACATCCATCCCAGTTAAAGTTTAAAGAGCTCAGCAGTGATTTTCATTGTTATTCAAAGGAAGCAGAGCTTGGAATTTGAATTAAGTTAACTGCTTGCTAACATATAAAAATTAACATTGTTTACAGGACTATAACTGAATTCCAGAGTCATTCACAATACCAGGAAACAATAAAAAAATTACTAAATGTACAAAGAAAAACATGACCAATACTCAAGAGAAAAGTTGATCAATGGAGACAAACCCCAAGATGATCCAGGTGTTAGAACTGGAGACAAGCACTTTAAAGGAAAAATATATCTGTAATGAATAAAAAAGGAAAGTTCAGCAGAGAAATAGAAATTTTAACAAAGATCCAAATGGAAATTCTAAAACTGAAAAATCCAGTATCTAAATAAAAATAAATCATTCTATGGGCTTAACAGCCGATTGGAAACAACAGAAAAGTTGACGAATTTGAGAACAATCAATAGAAATTATCCACTACAAAGAATAAAGAAAAAATTCTAAAAAATTAGCAGAGTCAGGGACTTCACTAAAGGTCTAACATACCTGTAAATGAAATCCAAAAAGGAAAGAAGAAAGAGAATAGGCAAAAAAATTGAAAAAATAATGGCCAAAAATTTGTCAAATTTCATGAAAAGGGAATCCTCAAACACAGCTTTGGTGGTAAAAATGGATTTGACTTTTATGGAAAGCAACTGGGTAATGTGAACCAAGAATCTTAAAAGGATTCATACATACTTTGAGTTAGTAGTTCCATTTATAGAATCTATATCAAAGATATAGGTAGAGATAAAGTAAAAAATTTATTCACAGAAATGTTCTTCAAAGCATAACTTATAGTAGCAAAAGCTTGTATTATCCAATAATAGGCTAATAGAGAAATATTTGTCATACAATAAATATACGTTGAATGAATATGAAGTTTTCATAAAATAAATTATACCAGAAAATATGATTCAGTGAAAAAAGCAAAAATTAAAATTCTGCATAAGCATAATCCCTATTGCTCAATATAGAATATATTATTATAAAAGAAAGACATTAAGGGGAAGAGGGCTCAAAGGATCATCTCTGAATGGTAGGATCATGAATGAATGATTTTTATTTTCTTCTTTCCTATATTTAAAAAATTTTTACAATGAGAATGTATTTATTCATATTATCAGAAAACTGGACCTATATAAAGCTATAAATATATACCAAACATACCCTTAATATCTGTGCCTTAATATCTGTGTCCTAACGTGTTCTTGCTTTCACCCATCAGTCAGGTTTACCTTGGTCCAGAGTCATCCCCATTCATATCCAGATTGAGTTCTCGGGGTTTGATAAACTCTTTAGCAGCAAGGAGTTCTCTTGACTTAAATACAGCTTGAGTTCTTAACCTGAAAAAGTAAATTTAGAGAATTTCTAATCCTGTGGAACCTAAGAAACTGAAGGTAACCCTTGGAAGACCATATTCTTTCAGCTAGACCTCCAGAGATTATTTTCAAATTAAAACTCAATCTGTCAAAATAAATGGGTACTTCTTAAATACACAGATGATGTAAATAAAATAAACTAAACACAAATCCGTTTTAAAGGAACTTAAATTTTCTTTATTTATAGAGGAGTTGGGGAAGACTGAGTTGGTCAAAATATCATTAAAACTTCAACATTATAGGGTGCCTGGGTGGCACAGCGGTTAAGCGTCTGCCTTCGGCTCAGGGCGTGATCCCGGCATCATGGGATCGAGCCCCACATCAGGCTCCTCCGCTATGAGCCTGCTTCTTCCTCTCCCACTCCCCCTCCTTGTGTTCCCTCTCTTGCTGGCTGTCTCTATCTCTGTCAAATAAATAAATAAAATCTTTAAAAAAACAAAAAACAAAAAAACAAAACTTCAACATTATAGATGCTTTAGGAATACTTTAAGTTTCTTCTCTAGATATTTTAAGTTTCTCTCTATCCACTCCTAAGCAAGTGTATTTTGATCACCAGAGTCTTACTGGGAATTCTAGTAACACGAGTACCATTGACCCTTCCCAATAATAAATCCATAGGAGGCAACTACTTCCCATATTGACAGTTTAAAAACCTGGGCCTATCTCTCACTGACCAATGTGTTTTCTCAGGATCACAGATAAATGACCCTCCCCTGCCAAAACTGGAAGAAATTATATCCAACAATGCTAACTTAGCCCTATCTTTGATGTACTGAGGAGGGAAGGCAGCTAAAGAAATCAGCATGTTCTACCAGAAGTTTGGGTGGCAATTAATCAATGGCACCTAATATGTGACCTTTTCTACCCATTTTTCTAAGTTTTTTAGACATACTCCAGTTCATTTTTAGAAATGAAATCTGTAGGGGTGCCTGGGTGGCACAGCGGTTAAGTGTCTGTCTTCGGCTCAGGGCGTGATCCTGGCGTTCTGGGATCGAGCCCCACATCAGGCTCCCCCGCTATGAGCCTGCTTCTTCCTCTCCCACTCCCCCTGCTTGTGTTCCCTCTCTCGCTGGCTGTCTCTCTCTCTGTCAAATAAATAAATAAAATCTTTAAAAAAAAAAAGAAATGAAATCTGTAGAAATATATTCTCAACTATGAAATAAAACCATGAAGAGGGAAAAATATTAATACAACAGTATTATTTCCATCATAGCCAAGAGTCAAACTCTTATAATTGCAACTAACTATGCACAGTAATATACAAAGAAAAATGTGTAAATTAATTACCCTCTAGGAACTTAAAATTTAATAATAATATTTGGTAGGACATATAGGTAGTTAGGTAAGTACAGAGAAGAGGGGGAGCTATACTTATATCAGACAAAATTGACAAATCAAAAATTGTAAAAAGAGACAAAATCACTATATAATAATAAAAGGTTGATTCATCCAGACTATATTAGCAATTGTAAATATATATGTACCTAACATTGTGGCACCTAAATTTATTAAGCAAATCTAACATGTCTGAAGGAAGAAATAGACAACAATACAATAATAATAGATGACTTCAAAACCCCACTTTCAACAATGGATAGATCATTTGAACATCAAAGAAACACTGGACTTGAATATACTTTATATAAAACAGATCTAATCGACAGATACAGAATATTCCATCCAATGGCAGCAGAAATATGTATGCTTTTCAGGTAAACACAACATTTTCCAGGATAGGTCATGTTAGGTCACAGAACAACTCTTAACAAATTTAAGAAAACTGAAATCATACCTTTTCCAAGTACAATGGAATAAAACTAGAAGTCAGTAAGTAATAGAAGGAAAATTGGAAAATTCACAAGTAAGTGGAAATGGAAGTGGAAACAATACATTCCTGAACAACCAATGAGTCAAAGAAGAAATCAATAGGGAAACCAAAAAATATCTTGAAACAAATGAAAATAGAAACACAACATACCAAAACTTAGGGAATACAGCAAAAACAGTTCTAAGAGGGACGTTCATAGTGATAAATGTCTACATTAAGAAAAAAGAAAGATCTCATAAACAACCCTCATTTACACCTTCATTACCTCAAGGAACCACAAAAAGAAAAACAAACTAAGGCCAAAGTTAGCTGAAGGAAGATAATAACAATGACCAGAGCAGAAATAGAGACCAGACAAATAATAGAAAGGGTTACTGAAACTAAAAGCTGATTTTCTGAAAGGATAAACAAAATTACAAATTTTTAGATAGAAGAAAAAGAGAGAAGACTCAAATCAGAAATGAAAGAGAAGACATTATAGCTGATACTACAGAATTACAAAGGATCATAAGAGTCTACTATAAACAGTATATGCCAAAATATTTGTTAGCCTAGAAGAAATGATAAATTCCTAGGAATATACAACCTACCAAGATTTAATCATGAAGAAACTGAAAATCTTAACAGACCAAAAATGACTAAGGAGATTAAATCAGTGACCGAAACCTTCCAACAACAACAATAACAACAAATTCAGACCTGGAGAGTTTCATTGGTGAATTCTACTAAAGATTTTAAGAAGTATTAATGCAAATCTTTCTAAAATTCTTCTGGGGCACCTGGGCGGTGCAGTCAGTTAGGTGTCTGACTCTTGGTTTTGGCTAAGGTCATGATCTCAGGATTGTGAGACTGAGTCCTGAGTGGGGCTCTGAGCGCAGAACAGAGTCTGCTTGAGGATTCTCTCTCCATCTCCCTCTGTTTCCATCCCCATTCTCCCTCTCTCTCTCTCTAAAACAAAATAAATACATCTTTAAAAATAAAATAAAATAAAATAAAATTCTTCCAAAAAATTTAATAGGAAGGAACACTCCCAAACTCATTCTGTAAGGCAGCATTAGCCTGATACCAAAGCCAGTTAAGGACACTATGAGAAAAAAAAAAGGTCAATAACTCTAATGAATATAGATAAAAAGCAAATCTCAAAAAATACTATCAAACGGAATTTACCACATTAGTAGAATAAAGGATAAAAAGAGGAAAAGCATTTAGCACAATTTAACATCCTTTCATGATAAAGCTCTCAAGAAATTGAGTATAGAAAGAACATAACTCGGGGTGCGTGGGTGGCGCAGTCATTAAGCGTCTGCCTTTGGCTCAGGGCGTGATCCCAGCATTCTGGGATCGAGCCCCACATCAGGCTTCTCTGCTGGGAGCCTGCTTCTTCCTCTCCCACTCCCCCTGCTTGTGTTCCCTCTCTTGCCAGCTGTCTCTCTCTGTCAAATAAATAAATAAAATCTTAAAAAAAAAAAAAAGACAGAACATAACTCAACATAATCAAGGGCCATATATCACAAGCCCACAACTAACATCATATTCAATGGTGAAAGGTTGAAAACTTTTCCTTTAAGAACGGGAACAAGACAAGGATATCTATTCTTCCCACTTTTATTCAACATAAACCTGGAAGTACCAGCCAGAGTAATTAGGCAAGAAAAGGAAATAAAAGATATACCAATCAGAAAAAAAAGCAAAATTGTCTGTTTGCTGGTGACACAATCTTATACATATATGAAAAATGAAGATGCCACCAAACAACCGTTAGAACTAATGAATGAATTCACTAAAACTGCAGGATACAAAATCAACACACAAAAATCAGTTGCATTTCTATACACTCACAATGAACTATCTAAAAAAGAAATTAAGAAATCAATTCCATTTACAATTGAACCAAAAACAACAAAATACTTAGAAAGAAAGATTAACCTTAACTGGATTAAAGACTTAACTGTAAGACCTGAAACAGTAAAAGTACTAGAAGAAAACATAGGGAAAAAGCTCCTTGACATTGGTCTTGGCAATGTTTTTTTGGATTTGACACCAAAAGCTCAAGCAATGATAGCAAAAATAAGTGAGACTACATTGAGATAAAAGGCTTCTGCACAGCAAAATAAATAAATTATAAAAATGAAAAGGCAACCTATGGAATGAGAGAAAATATTTGTAAATTATATATGTGATATGGGGTTAATTATGTGATAAGGGTGATTAGGGGTTAATATTCAAAATATAAAAGAACTTACACAACTCAACAGCAAAAAACCAAATAACCCAATTAAAAAATGGGCAGAGGCACTGAAAAGACATTTTTCCGAAGAAGACAAACAGTGACTAACAGGTACATGAAAAGATGTTCAACACCACTAATTGTTAGGGAAATCCAAGTCAAAACTACCCAGTGAGATATTGCCTCACACCTGTTAGGTTGTCTTTGATCAAAAGGAAAAAAAGATAACAATGCTGGACAGGGTATGAAGAAAAGGGAATCCCTATATACCATTGGTGGGAATGTAAATTGATACAGCCATTATGAAAAACAGTATGGAGGTTTCTCAAGAAAATTAAAAATAGAACTACCATATGATCCAGCAATCCTACTTCTTGGTATCTATTCAAAGGAAATGAAGTTAGGGGCATCTGGGTGGCTCAGTCAGTTAAGCATCTGCCTTCGGCTCTGGTCATGGTCCCAGGGTCCTAGGATCGAGCCCCTTGTTGAGCTCTCTGCTTAGTAGGGAGCCTGTTTCTCCCTCTGCCTCTGCCTGCTGCTCTGCCTACTTGTGCTCTCTCTCTCTCTGTGTCAAATAAATAAATAAAATCTTAAAAAAAAAAAAAAAAGGAAATGAAGTTAGTATCTTGAAGAGAGACCTGTACTCCCATGTTCATTGCAGTGTTACTGGTAATGAAAACAACCTAAGTGTCAACAAATAAATGGATAAAAAAAGATATATTTTATATATATCTCAATATATATATATATATATATATATTCAGTCATGAGAAAGAAGGAAATCCAGACAGTTGCAACACCATGGATGAACCTAGAGGAACATACTAAGTGAACACACGAACATACCAAAACTTGTGAGACATACTTAAAACAGTGCTGAGACAGAAATGTATAGCACTAAGTGCTTCCACCAGAAAAGACGGAAAGTCTCCAATCAATAAACTAAGCTCCCACCTTAAGAAATTTAAAAATAGGAGAGCAAGATAAATCTAAAGCAAGCAGAAGGAAGAAAATAATAAAAGAAATGAATGACATAAATGAGACCAGTATTACCTTGATAACAAAATTAGACAAAGACAGTACAAAAAAAAAAAAAAAAAAACACAGACCAAAATCCCCCACCAGTATTGATGCAAATGACCTTAACAAAATATTAGGAAACAGTATTTGGTAATATATAAAAAGTATTTTATACTGTAACCAAATGGGGCTTATTTTCCAGAGATGCAACACTAGGTCAATATTCAAAAATCAATAAATGTAATCTACCATATTAGCAGGCTAAATTTAAAAAAATCACATGATCACATCAATTGATGCATAAACAAGATTTGAGAAAATTCAATATTCATGATAAAAACTTTATATAATCCATAAGAAAAAAATTGATAAATTAAGCTTCATCAAAATTAAAACCTTTTGCTCTGTGAAAGATCCTATTAAGAGATTAAAAGGATAAGCTACAGAATAGGAGGAAATATTTGTAATCTACATATCTGAGAAAGGACATATCTAGAATATATAAAAAGCTCTCAAAATTCAACAGTAAAAAAAACCTTAAACAATCCAATTACACAGACAAAAGATATTAAAGAGACAATTTACCCAAAAAGATGGAAGAAGGGCAAACAAGCAAATGAAAAGATTTTCAACATCATTAGTCATTTGAGAAATGCAAATTAAGAACAAAACAAAATACCATTACACATAGATTAGAACAGGCAAAATAAAAAATTTGTGACAATTCCAAGTGCTGGTGAGGATGTAGAGAAAAAGTCCCTCATACATTGCTGGTGAAGAAGTATTTTATACTAAATGTATAAGCTAAATTTAGATTTAATTTTTTAAACTAAATATACATTTATCATATGATCTATCAATCACAGTCCTGGCTTTACTTTGTAGAAATGAGAACCTTAGTCCACACGGAAACTTGTATAAAAATGTACATAGCAGCTCTATTTGTAACAGGCAAAAAACCAAGTTGTCCTTCAATAGATAAATGGTTAAACAGATCAGGGTATAACCATATCATGGGCTAGGACTCTGCAATCAAAAGGTACAATATACACAACAACCTAGATGGATCTTAAGAACATCATAGAGAGTGAAAAAGGCCAGTATCAAAAGTTCACACACTGTAATTTCATTTATATAACATTCTCAAAATGCCAAAATTATAGATATGGAGAATAGATTAGTGGGTTCCAAGGGTTAGGGATGGAGAGGGCATAAAAGGGTGGGCAGCTCAAATGGGGTAGTAAAAAGGATATCTCTATAGTGATGAAATAGTTCTATATTTTGATTGCTGTGGTGGTTACGCAAGTCTACACATGTGATAAAATGGCATAGAGCTAGACACACACATTGTACCAATGTTAATTTACTAATTTTGACATTGCATTATAATTACGTAAGACATAGCCATTGGGAGAAACTGGAGGGGAACCTCTACTATTTTTGCAACTTCCTGTCAATCTATAATTATTTAAAAAAAAAAGTTTATAAAAGCTCTATAAATATGTATAAACTTTTGCAATTTACGCATAAACAAAACTTGCTCAAAAACTTTTATAGCTCTCTCATCTAAGCTAGGATGATCAAGAGAACAATAAAGACTTTATTGTCGTTATGCAGCATTATTTTAATAAACAGTGCTGTTCTGATGAACACAATGCCTATTTACCATTATTATGTAGCATTATTTCAATAAACAGTGCTGTTCAGATGAACATGAAACCTATTCTAAAATTATCCATTCTCCCCTGCTGGACTGTGCTCTCTTTAAAGACCACGTTTGATTCATTTTTCTATCTTAAGTGCCTAGAACCATTTCCCACATATCACGGGCATTCCACAAATGTTTGTTAAATAACATTCTTAGGAGAGACTACACATTAACTGGAGGATTAGAGACTGGGGTCATAAAACTGAAGCAACCTTTTGGCATTTGGCGACAATCTTGTTATAAGAGCCTCCATTTTCAGTTACGTTAAAAGCCTCCAGCTTTCGACAATGAAAAGTAGAATTGTCTGACCATGTATGAAGAGAAAGAGGAAGAGCATTCCTGGTTGCAAGAAAAGTTTTACACTAACAGAAAAATGTCAAGATGGAACTCTCAAAGAAATTAGAATCTAAAAAATATTAGCCAGAATCTTTAAGTGAGAGAAAATTAAGTGTATCTGTATAGGATGTATGAGTGTGTACAAATGGGGAAATAGTAAGTTTGATCAAGAAGGAAATGACAGGGATATATATATATACAAGCACTTCCTTATGACAACTTGTAATTTATTTTTTAAAGACATAAATGACATATTATGTTATTTTATTTTAAATTTTTTATTATGTTAGTCACCATACAGTACATCATTAGTTTTTGATGTAGTGTTCCATGATTCATTGTTTGCATATAACACCATTCTTTTATCTTCAATTCTGCTGGTGGAATATGTTAAATATGTTAAATAACATATTATTATGTTTAAAATATAATTATGTCTGATTTATTACTAATTTTCCTCAAATAAATGAAGATGGCAAACTTTATGATGTTGCATGGAAAACTATGGTGAGCTATATAATCTCAAAATACCAATTTAGTTTTTACAACACTGTTCTTAGGGAAGAATTGTTAAGGGAGGAAGAGTTTAAGTGTGGGTAAGTTTATAAGAATTGGTTATTGAACAGGTTATGCTTCATAATGAGAAAAGGCTGAACTGAAAAGGCTCCTATCATTTGTTATATTTTATATTATGGTGGATAGACATAAATATGGAATGGTAATAGTTAATCACTTTGCTTTGCAATCTGATTCCATATCCTGAAGTCTCAAATTTTTACTTAATGCCCAATATTCTCTATAATGACCACAAACAGCAAAGGATTTTTATACAATCCTATCTTTTAAAAATATTCTCTTTGGAATCCAGCAAAAGTGACAATGGACCGCTCCGAAGTAGATATTCTAAGCTAACATTCTGGAAGACAAGGTAACTTTCTAAGTCTTCCCAAGAAGATAGTGGAATTTACTTAGTTGTCCTAGTGAGTATGCATCTTGAGCAAGCCAAGCCCCAGAGGAACCTCTGTTCCTTCGCAAGTGCTACAGTAGCACAACAGTTACTTTACACTGTGTTCTCCAAGCTACGGTCATTGCTGAAACAACAACTAAGACTCACCAATTGTAATCCAGTCGAGACTGATGAAGCTGCTGCTGTTTTAGGAGGAGCTTTGTCTCCTGCTGGGTCAGCAGATGCTGAAGGCGCTCTTTTTCAATTTCCAGCTCCATTTTCTGAAGCATAAGTTGCTGTCTTCTATTTTCTGAGAGTTGCTTTTTGACATCAGTTTCACTAGACTGCTGTGTCCCTTGACCATGCATCAGGGATGTCCAGGAAAGCCCACAATAACTGCATGATTCCAGATGTGTTCTGGAATATTGAGGGGCCATGTGTGTAGGATGGCTTTCATGAATAGGATCTGCATTTTCAGAAAGTCTATGAGCACAACACTGACTAGATGGAGTAGGCTTCAGGGGTTGGCATTCTTTCATCTTCAGTTCCACTGATGGAACCTTCTCTGTAGGGACTGTACCTGCTAGTTTTCTCCCTGGGGATCCAAAATCACATGTTCTGGTCTCTGATGGCACTCTGTCTAGGTCCGTTGTGGGATAACGAAAGTCTGCTGGTTTCAAAGAATTATTCCTAAACTTCGGAAGGGCTTCTGAAGCTGAGTCCTGGTTTGCAGACTTAGGTCTCTGCTTGGTTTGATAGCAGGTTTGTGATTTGGATACACTCAAGTAGGAACCATCTAGTTCCATAGCTGAAGACCGAAGAGTGCTTTTCCTGTTGGATACCTAAAAGGGACCACAAAATCATTTGTCAGGTAAGAGCACACTGAAATGAGTTCTTTTGGCTTTTCAGAAATCAATGATATATGTTTACCAAAACAAGGTTGCTGTTTTGTCTTCTTAAATAATAAATGGTCATATTCACACAGCTAAATGGACATGTTCCACAAAGCTAAAACCATTTTCAAACAATCTACATTTCAGTAAATCCATAAGGATGAGAAAAAGAAAGTGTTGCTATTTGCTGCTTAAGCAAGATGACAGGAGTTGCCAATAATGAGGGTTACATAAAATCAACTTTGAGAAGAGGCAAAAACATTAGATGTCATTCCGTCACCTTAAATACCCTTTCTAATGCCCTTTGTCCATTACACACAATGAAATTTGATGTAAAACGTTTCATCTTATACTGAATAGGATGTTAGTTACCGCTAGAGATTTGATGAGTTTTTATAAATATCTTCACAGCACACAAATAAAACCGAGCACTTTCAAAAAATATGATTCTAATCAAAAGCAGTTATTTAAATACAAAACATATTTAATTTCAGCTATAAACATAAGTGATTTTTCAATTAAGCTGTTCAAGTGATTATAGCCTGATACAACTCACACAGGAAGGAAGTAATTACAAATTACCTTTGGCAGGCCAAAAGAGTGAGCTCTCCCAGTATTTTCGCCTCAAGCCTGTTCTATCAGGAGAGCAAAACTTAGTTTATAATCAGTGATTCTCAAAATTTAGCATGTAGCAGAATCACCTTGGAGGAACTGTTAAATGTGAATTGCTGGGCTTCATCCCCAGAGTTCTACATTCAGGAAGTCTGGAGCAGAGTTGGAGAAGCTGTGTTTTTAGCCAGTTGCCAGAGGAGACTGATGTTGCTCATCTGGGACCACACTTTGAGAACCACTGATCTGTGTCATGGGACATCTGACTCCTCCTGTGTCCCTCTTATAGGACTGTTTTGGTTAAAATGGGTTCACCCAGGTAATCCTGGATAATTTCCTTATCTCAAGGTCATTTACTTCATCACATCTATAAAGTCTCTTGTCCTACAAAATCCTTTGTGTCATATAAAGAGATATTCACAGGTTCCAGGGAATTAGGACATGGGAATCTTTGGGGGGGGGCATTATTCAGTCTACCACAACTTCTTTTTAAATTAGAACTCATAAACAGTTGAGATGCTTATCTTATTCTGGAGATATGGAATAAATGAATAATTGAGATCCTTAGCAGAAGGTAGAGAAAATCCTGCCAATTAACTTTGCAACAGTTGAAAATGATGAACTGATTGGTAAAAAGTGTCAACAGATACACAGCAACACCATGTTTCTTATTTTCTGATAAAAGAGGGCTACTACAATGACTCTTAGGATTTTGAATTTCTACAGCAATACTAAAGGAGTTCTATTCAAACAAGAATGAGTCACATCTGGGAAAAAGACATGGTCCTCTTCAAAGAAGACACATAACCCATTACACTGAGCAGATGACACTGAATAGGTTGCAAGCTATAGAAAAGAAACTAGTCCTAGGGCAAAATTTATGATAAACTACCTCATAAAAAAATTAACCTTATTTTACAACTAAAGGGAAATTCTAGTCCACATTAATCTCCCCTACTCTGAACTTCTGTAGCACTTACTGTCAAAACAAATATTTAACATTTATCATCTGCTATTTTGTATTGTAAGTTATCTTTTTATAGAATTATTATATTTAAAAAATGACAGGTAAATTTTTTAAAGGTCTGGAAACTGAAATCAATTATTTAACATTATCATATATTTCCTAACCCATGTATTAGCAACATAACAATAGCATGTATGTATTATTTTATAGTCTTATTTTTGTCCCTTAACATTATTTACATAGGTGAATTTTTAGGTATTGACATAGCTGATACTTATGTTAATGGTACTAATTATTAAATTATTATAAATGTCAGGTATTTGGAATACTAAAAAATATTTTCTTTGGTAGTTAACTTTTTCTGTTTTCGAGAGGCAGTTCAACATTATGATTTTGATACATACTTTACTCAAAGAGAACACTGCTTTGCCAATTACCTGATGGGTGACTGTGCATGTTGGTAGGCAGGATTCCAAGATGGTCCCCAAGATTCCTGTCCTCTTGGTGTACCCACCTTGTATTATCTCCCCCCCTTGGAGTGTGGGTAGACTTTGGGAATATTATGAGATATGAATCCCATTATTATGCTACAGTAAATGGCCAATGGGACCTTATAGATGTAACTAAGGCTCCTCCTCATCAGCTGACTCTGAATTAATAAAAAGGAGATTATCTTATATGGGCCAGACCTAATTAAGTAGTCCTTTAAAAAAGGGTCTGCTGCCCTCCCTAATGTCAGAGGGTGACCTTGAAGAAATAAGCTAACATGTTGTGGGAGGACCAATGAAGGGGGTCAGGTGGCAATGACTTCTGGGGCAGAAAGCAGTTTCCAGCTAACAGCAAAAAGTGAGACATCTATCATACAGATGCAAGAAACTAAATGCTGCCAACAACCATGTGAGTTTGGAAGGGGACCTAGATCTCCAGATTAGAACACAGCCCAGCTGTCACCTTGACTATAGCTTTCTAAGACCCTGAGCAGAGAGAGGCCCCAACTAACCTGTGCCTGACTCATGACCCACAGAAACTGTGAGATAATAAATGTGTGTGTATTAAATTAGTAAATGTGTAGTAATTTGTTACAGCAATACAAAACAAATAAAGCACATTACTCAACTTGCCTGCCCCTCAGTTTTCTCATCACTAAAACAGGGATTAAAGACACCATCTACCTCAAAACAGAACACGGTCAGACGGGCAGTTTTCAAGGGTGCCAATTTATAAGAGTACTAATTTACAAAAAGGAAAAAAAAACCCTTTTACTTACCCAAACTTTTTTCAAGGAGAACATTATGGGGTGTGTGTGTGTGGAGGGGGGGAAGGGAGGATCTCCAAGAGACATGTGCAGTTACAGCAGATTACTTCTAAAGAGAATGAGTTCGGTTATCCATTTTTTGCTGCAGTGAGGATTGCAGGTTGGGCCAGAGTTAAAATGCTTGCGATAATAGGTTCTTCATCTCTGTCCTCATACAAAAGATGTCAGTCTTACCCTGACATCCCGCACTGCCTCTTAGGGTTATTGTGATACTGGATGAGATAATTCATATAAAGTGCTTTGGATAGTGTCTAACCTAAAGTCAGTATTCAAACCGTGTTTCCTATTATAATTATTACTACTGTTGTTATCATTGACTTCTCTGCCTCAACAATTCTTGAGGTCAGGGGCTATATTTACTGTGTGTATAGCACCGGGACTTGCAAGGTGACTAGGGGCTAACTGTATCAGAGAAGTAGAAAAAGTCAAGTTGGGTTATGGGTCACAGAAAATTAGAAATGAAAATCAGAATCCATGATTAGGCTGAATTATGTGCTACTAAGGAAGAGGAAGAGAGAAGAAATAGAAAACTGCCTGTTAGACTCTGAATATAAGAAATTAAGTTATTTTATTAGTGAAGTTGAGACAAATATTGCCTCTGGGACGCATGGAAGTCACAATGGGCCTGAATGAAACAGATGTGTTTTTCTTTCTGGAACTGCTGCTCCATGCCTTCTATGAGATGTTTACAAATGTAACTTCTTTTAACTAAGGCTTAAACTAACAAATCCCAAACTGCTGTCTCTGGCATATGGGTTTGATATGAATTTTTCAGACATATAACACTAATTTAGGAACCAATAGATTTTTTTTAATGGAGGCATAATTTACATATACTAAAATGCACACATCTTAAGTGTACAGCTTGATAAATTTTTACATTTGCATATACCCATGTAATCATTACCCCAGAAAGTTCCTAGTGCCCTTTCAGTCAAACCAACATCTTTACACTCCCAGAGGTAACCATTATTCTCAGTTCTATGACCATAGATTAGTTTTGCCTATGTTTCGCCTCATATATATGGAATCATACAGCATGCTACTCTTTTGTGGCTAGCTTTTTTTTTTTTTTTAATTTTATTTATTTATTTATTTGAGAGACAGAGAGAGAGAGAGAGAGATCAGGGAGGGCAGAAGAGGAGAGAGAGAATCTCAAGCAGACTCTGCACTGAGTGCAGAGTCCAGTGAGGGGCTCAGTCTCACCAACGATGAGATCATGACCCAAGCTGAAATCATGAGTCAGACACTCAGCTGACTGAGCCACCACCCAGGCACCCCTGTGGCTGGCTTCTTAAGCTCAACATAATTTTGAGCTTCTTTTATGTTTTTGCCTGTATCAATATATAATTCTTTTTTTTTTTTGCTGCATAGTATTTCATTGTATGAATATATCAAAATGTGTTTATTCATTCTCTTATTAGATTAGGTTGTTTCTAGTTTAGGGCTACTATGAATAAAGCTGCTAGAAATTCCTTATACAAGTCTTTTTTTTTTAAGGGGGGAGGGGCAGAGGGAGAGGGAAAGAGAGAATCTTAAGCAGACTCCCTGCCCAGCATGGAGCCCAATGTGGTGCTCAGTCTCATGACCCTGAGATCATGATCTGAGCCAAAATCAGGAGTCGTATGCATACCTGACTGAGGCACTCAGGTGCCCCTTTATATGAGTCTTTTTTCTAGAAACATGTATTTATTTCTCTTGGGCACAGGGTAGGCATATATTTCAATTTATTAGAAACAGCCAACGCGTTTTCCAGAGTGGTCATTCTCTCTTACATCTCCGACAGCACAGTGAGAGTCCCAGTTGCTTCACATTCACATTAACACTTTTTTTTTTTCAGTGCAAAAAAGGTGGTTTTATTAAAGCACAGGGACAGGACCTGTGGGCAGAAAGAGCTGCCCACCCTGATAGTATGTTTTTACTTTAAGCCCATCTGGTATGTAGTGAAATCTCACTGTGATTTTATTTTACGTTTTCCTGATATGTAATGATAGTAATTAACATATGCTTATTAGCTATTTGGATATCTTGTTTTGTTAAGTGCTTGGTGAAACCAATACCTTTAAATAATTCAAAATAATTTTTATTTTTTTAATTTTTAAATTTTTTAAAAAAGATTTTATTTCTTTATTTGAAAGAGAGAGAAAGAGAACAAGAGACAGAGCATGAGCAGGGGGGAGGAGACAGAGGGAGAGGGAGAAGCAGACTCCTCACTGTGCAGGGAGCCTGACATGGGGCTTGATCCCAGGACCCTAAGAATCATGACTGGAGTGGAAAACAAAAGTCAGCGACCCAACTGAAAGAGCCACCCAGGCACCCCTCCATGATGTAGCTTTTTAAAAAACTTCTTAAATATGAGGGCGCCTGGGTGGCTCAGTCGTTAAGTGTCTGCCTTCAGCTCAGGGCGTGATCCCAGAGTCCTGGGACCGAGCCCAGCATTAGGCTCCTCCGCTGGGAGCCTGCTTCTTCCTCTCCTACTCTCCCTGCTTCTGTTCCCTCTCTCGCTGGCTGTCTTTCTCTCTGTCAAATAAATAAATAAAATCTTAAAAAACAAACAAAAACTTCTTTAATATGAAATACAATAAACATAGAAAAGTGCACTAAATCAATACAGCCATCTCAGTGAATAATCACAAGACAATGTCTGCCCGTGTAACCACCATTTGAGAGGCAGAACGTTGCCTATATGCAGAAGACCCTTGATGGCACAGCACAATCACTGCTCTCTACCTCTCCTAAGGGAGCGACTATCTTGACTTTTATGGGAATAACTTCTCTGCTGAATACTTCCCTGCTTAAAAGTCCATACCAGAACTTGGTTTTACCTGTTTATTTTTAAAGTATAAATGGAATAATATGAAATATATTCTTCTGTGTCTGACTTCTTTACCCAAGATTGTAATTGTAAAGTTTATGTACAATATGGCATGTGGCTATAACTTGTTCCTTTTCATAGCTCTACAGCAAAAGTTAGCAAACTTCTGTAGAGGGCCAGATGACAAACATTTTAGACTTTGTAGTCTGTATAGTTTTTGTCATAACTACTCAGTTCCACTTTTGTGGTGTGAAAGCAAGAGGTAATACATAAATCAATGACTGGTCCAGTATAACCTTATTTATGGACACTGAAATTTGAATTTCAAGGTAATTTTCCCACTTCATGAAATATTCTTTTCTCCCCCAACCATTAAAAAAGTTGAAAACCATTCTTAACTCATGATACTGGATTTGGCCTGCTGTAGCTTTCCAATTAAACCTGATGATTACATTGAGCGCTCCTCCAATTAAAGGACTCTATGCATATGCTAAGATATGCTTAAAACCCAATAAGCAAACTGAATAATATGACTTGAGATGGGCTATCACACATTATCTTGTGATGTAAATGAGTTGATTGGAGTGCTTAATCAGAGATGAAAAGAATGATATTTAGCAGAAAAACATGCAGAAGAATATACCCAGGCAGGAAAAACAAACAGTATAATTGAAAAAAATAAGTTTAGACAGGAAATTGATCTGTAGATCACAACAAATAAAAAAGTTGAGTTCAAAATGGTAGCATGTTAGGGTTTGTATTATATAAAAGGTACCACAAACTCTGACTACATGTTGAGACTCTACAAGTGTCACAAAAAAAGCCACTGAAGTCTTTGATGTGATTTGCTATGGGATCCACAGCACAAAAGAAAGATAAGGAGAAATTGCAGGCATTTTAGGCTTATGACATAGTTGGAATATAATGTCTTTTAACTTGGGTAGATACATGTTAATGACAACATAAAAATAACATATGGAACATAAGACAAAACGCGAGAAAAGTATAAGGTTTTAAAAAAAATGTGAGAGACTTAGCTTGGACACAATGAAGAATTTTCTGAAAGTGGAAATTAGTAAATTTCTGAGTTGGAAGAGGGTTTTCTGAATCTTTAAGATACCTTCTTAAAATATGACGTTTTGTTTTATTTTGTGTATGACATTTTAGAAGACTCTCAAAACACAGTATGATATGATCTTGTATACACATATGCAGGCACACACGTGTGCAAACATACACATGAACATGCACAATCACATACCATTCCTATGGTGATACAAGGCTTTCCTGTGTTCTCACATGTTAAAAAACACAATAACACCTGCAGTATTGCTTTGTGAAACACGATCAACAAGTAAACAGTGATGTTTTCTAAGTTTCTGCAAATCATTTTTACAGGCCTGGCCAATTTCTCTGCTATGAAGCCATAAGAAAAGAGGTGAATTAAACTGCAGTAATTACTTCTTGCAACAGGTAGTTATTTACTCTGCACGATTAGGAAGTGATTATTTATAATGTGTTTATGAATTGTTAGCCACAGAATTAGTGGTTAACAATTTTAATAAATATTATTGATCTATTGATGATATTCATGTCTCTGATGGCAAATACTAATTTACTATCCTGGCAAGCACCCTATTAACAATCCTCACATTCCCACAGATAGCCCTTTAAGAGTGAAAATCTCAATTTTATAACTTCAAAATATTCCCCTGTGCCCTTCATTGAGAAGTCAGAAATTCAAGACCTATATTAAATATTTCTAAACCTAAATTACTATGTGTGGGAGAGGTCATTGCATTACCCAGAATATTTGGAATTAATGTGAAATAAGACATAGAATGACATGCTGCATTTTTAAAGTCAGACTTACATGGACCAGTTGTCAAGCTGACAGAAGCTATGTAATGCAACAGCTGCACTGTACGGTTTGCCAAAGTCTCATCCCAAATAAATGTTCATTCTCCCCAGCGCAATTAACTCTCCTATACTGGCAGATTTTGCTAGAAGATCATCAAGGTAGATTACCTTCCAGCGTTATGAACTAAATACTTACAGGTGTTATATCATCAGTTATAACTTACAAACTTTTGCATTTAGGAAGACATCCAGGCAAATGAATCATCTAATTTATGAATTATTTATAAGAAATTCACAGCATGCTCCTGGCATCATCCATGGCCTTTTCCAGGTCAGATGACACCAATTAGAGCTGAATTTTAAATTATTCAATAACCTGAACTCTCTTGTCATTTAACATATAGATATCAATGCAGTAAACAAGTTAAATCTAATGGGCCCTAGAGGTTTAAGTCTCCCTGCTGCTCAGCAGCTGAAGCTGTAGGCTATGAATGGAAGAGAAAAGTAACAGAATGCAGCAGTCAAATACATTTGCGAGGCTCTAATAACTTATTCTAGTTCCCACGGGGATTGTGGCACAACCTAGGATTATTGAATCTAAAACACATTAAAGTCAATAATTATGAGATATAAAAGAATACAGACACGTGATGATGTACAGATGACAGAATACTGCAACAGATACCAAATACTATACCAACTTTTAGGATCTGCATACCACAAGTGTGCCAACATTTGTAATAGTAACTACCAGACTCCGAAAAGGCTAAGCCTCATAATCTTTAATCATTACTACGTTTCTTGAAAGTTGGAATGTGTTGATTTGCTGTAAGAATAAATGAGAGTGTGGAGTAATTGACAGTATACTTGAGTTGAGGTCAAAAGACTTTGATTAGAATTCTAGTTCTGCCACTTACGAGTTTTTCTGTTTTGTTTTTGTTTTTGTATTTGGCAAGTCACTTTACATCTCTTAGGCAATTTAGACATTTGTAAAATAGCGGGTTGGGTTTGGTGATTTCTATAGCTTAGGCTATCTTTAAGAGCCAGAAAACCCAGGGACTGGATTGTTATACCCCAAGGAGATGAAGGAAAAGAAAAGGGTTAGATGAAAAATTATACAAATCAATAAATGTTCAGCTATCAACTAACAGACTTACTGCAAAATTACTGAATGTCCTTTGGTTCTATTTCCCCTGGCAAATTCTGTGTTTTTGTTTTTTTTAACAACATTACTGCCTTACGTGATTCACACACTAAAAAACTTAAATCAGTATCTTAATTTATCTGATTATTAAATCTTAAAGAAATACAAATGAAGATTGAATAAGGCAAACATACAGTTGTGAGGATAACCCCAAATACTTTGGTGAGATTTAAATATTTTGATGGGATGGCACAACCATTCACCACAGAAATACACAACAGTGGTACTGATTCAAATTGCTTTTACATATATGATATCATTGCTAAAAGAAAAAAAAAAGCAGCTTTATACATGGTTTTCTATATCTACCAAAGGAAACAGATGCACAAGGCTAGTTTTAATTTAATGAAGATCAGAAAGAAGGTGAAATAATCTTATAGAGAAAATGAAATAAAGACAAATTAGAAGTGGAGAAGACAAGCCTCATAGGCATAAAAATGAAAACAAAACACTGGGTAATAAAGTCAACTGTACTTAGATTCAGTTAGGGGGACAGCACAAGAAAATGATTCTTAACAGTTTACACCAATATTCCCACACGCTCTTCTTGGCTTTATGTTTGTAGAGTGTATCCTGTGTTTATAGAGTATATCCTGGGGGCCAAACAGAGCTCCCCCTGATCTGTTCACTGCCTTCTCCTCTCTAGCTCCAGTGACAGTCAGCCTCAAGAATGGAAACAAGGAGTGCAGGCAGATGCTTCAATGTAGTTCTTTTTAAAAGGAAGCAAACAGGATTAGTTTGTGTTGAATGAAGGTAAGTCTTAACAAAGAATTCTTAGTATACTTTCTAGAAAACATAAAGTTAACACCATTTGAACATAACAAACTTTCCCTGAAGGGGAGGTCATGGAATGCATTTATGTTGTTGGCTGAGGTGGAAAAAGTATCTGTGTTGTATTTTTGAAACTAGATTTTAAAAATAAACTCTCCTGAAAAAGATTATTTAAGAAATACCAAGAAATATAACCTGTGGTGTACTTGTAGGAAACAAGAGGGAGGGAAAAACCTGGCTGTTGTTTATTATACCAAGATCTCCTGAAATGAATCATAGCCTTTTTACTAAAGATTAGTCTTCTATACCCTTCCCGCCCCCCCCCCCCATATAGGTGGAGCTGACCAGGGATATTGAAGAGACCTCATGAGAAGCATTTCTGAAAGCACAGAGAACTACCAAAACAAAGAGATTTAAGATGGTCACCCTTAAAGGGCTAGCCCTTCCTTGGGGACTCAAGAGCTTTTAGAAATCTTAGTCCTTTAGGGGCGCCTGGGTGGCACAGCGGTTAAGCATCTGCCTTCGGCTCAGGGCGTGATCCCGGCATTATGGGATCGAGCCCCACATCAGGCTCCTCTGCTATGAGCCTGCTTCTTCCTCTCCCACTCCCCCTGCTTGTGTTCCCTCTCGCTGGCTGTCTCTGTCTCTGTCAAATAAATAAATAAAATCTTAAAAAAAAAAAAAAAAAGAAATCTTAGTCCTTTAAATGTATAGAGCCAAGGACTGACTTTTAAAAATTTAGGATATTGAGGGGCGCCTGGGAGGTGCAGTTTGTTAAGCCTCCGACTTGGTTTCTGCTCAGGTCATGATCTCAGGGTTGTGAGACTGAGATCGTGAGGTCGTGAGCCCCCGAGTTGGGCTCCACACTGAGTGCAGAGTCTGCTTGAGAATGTCTCTCCCTCTCCCTCTGCCCCTCCCACTTGTGCTCTCTCTCTCTCTCAGATAAAGTCTTAAAAAAATCAGGACATTGCTTATTAGCTAGTTTAGTGTACTGTAAAAAATCAAGAGAAAAGACTTCATTTAGAAATTAATAAAAAATGTTATACAATTTCCTTGTGCTCAAATGCCCTGCCTCCTTTGTTAGCCTTTGAAATGCTACTCCTGCTTCAAGGCTGGTTTAGCACTACCTCCTTCCATTGTGGTTTCCTCATCTCCCAGATCAGCTTGGTTGTGCCTTCCCCATGAGGCACCCCAGGAGTATTCTGCTCGTTCCTTTATTGTTTTATTTATTTCATCTTGCTCCATAATAGTTATCTGTTAGCTGTTTTGACATCTTTAAGTTTCCCTGTGATATGTAAGTATTTACACTTATGAAAACTATAAACTCTTTGAGGGTGGAGATCTCAAAAGATACCATTACTTTTGTTTATTGTTGTACCCCAGTAAGAGATAGAATGTGCTTAATAAATAATGTTTTTTGCATATAGTTTGGCCCCACTCCAGTGCATACTATGTAGAATTTCAGGACAGGGGCAACGTTACTTTCAACTTCACATTTCAATGACACTGGTCTTTATAAATAAAAGATACTTAAAGTAATGAACATTTGTTGAATGAACCAATAAACAGGAAGCAGGAGTATCAACAGCTAAATGGTTAACTTGTATCCTAAGGAATTTGATGATAATTTATGGCAAAATGCATTTTATTTTTTTCAGGAGCCACTTACTTTTTTTTTACAAGTACCTTTTCTCAGAGTGTTTAAAGTTTTATACAAAATTCCACAAATTCAGGGAAAATTCCAACTTATATCTTTCAGGGGTCTCAATGCCTATTTAGTTTGGATCTGTGAAACAGTAAATGATAAGGACACTGTATGCTTCTGAGATGAGAATTTAAACTTAAACCAGATCATTATATTATTTTCTAGAGTGCTCCATGTAAAGGTTTTAAAATAAGAACATATGTGCTATATCAACCTAGATTAGGAATAGGCTAACAGGTTACAAGATGTAATACTTGAAATAAAAGGCAACTGTCTCAGGATTCCTACTTTGAGTTATTTTTAAAAAATCAGTGTTAACATAATTGACTTTCAATTCATAAACAAGGCCGGCAAATCTTGAGACAGACAACATTACGTTCAGAAGAAAGAACTACAAAAATTTTGGATAAGCAGGGCTTTCAAAATGTAAAGTTAATGTGTTTCCCCCCCAAATCCTCTTTCAGTTAATGGTGTCATCCAATGTGTAAAAGATACTCCCAAATGGAATCCTAAAACTATTTTTAAAAATACTTAAAATAAGCTTCCCTTCTGTTCCCTGCTTTTGGGTGCTACTCAGGTGCTAAATGTACAAAGAAAGGGTCAGGATGCTAGATATTTGGGGAGGAATGATTAATTTTTAGTAGAGTCATGAAATGTAAGATACATAGGAATGGATAAAACTTGTGCAGCTAAAAGCCAAGTCTTGTATAACTGTCTAACCATATAACGGAAGCATAAATATAAACAAAATACTATGGATAAACAGATTCAATATTATTATCCTCCTCCTTTTCTGTAATTTACCCAAAAGTACAGGTTCCCACCTTGGGGTTAGCAAGCAGCACGGGGATCTTGCAGTATCTACCAGATACTGTCCTAGGCAACAGGAATACAAAGCTCAATAAAGAGAACGCAAGCCTTCATGACCCTCAAATTTTGGCTAAGGGGAAAAACATTTTATGTGATAATATCTATAAAGAGTGATGTGCAGGGGTGCCTGGGTGGCTTAGCTGGTTGAGTGTCTGACTCTTGATTTCAGCTTAGGTCATGATGTCAGGGTCATGAGATTGAGCCCTGCATTAGGCTCTGTGCTGGGAGTGGAGCCTGCATAAGATTCTCTTTCTCCCTCTGGCCCTCCTCACCTTCCACAATTTGTGCTCTCTCTCTTTAAAAAAATAAATAAATAAATAAATAAATAAATAAATAAATAAATAAATGGGTCTTATGTGCAAAGAGTTGAGGAGCAGAGCATTAATGAGATTAGATTTGCCTGTAGTGGGGGAAGGGGAAGTTGGGAAGTTTTCATAGTAGAGAATATATTTCAACCAAATTTTAGAAGACAGAATGGAGTTTATTAATGATAAAGGTATGTGTGAGGGTGTGTAGTGTGTGTAGGATAAGACATTTCAGGCAGAGGGGGAAATATGAGTAGAAAAACAAGAATTATGAAGATGAGTATGTATGATAAACCCTAAGTAGTCCAGAGCATGGTGAACAGGGGGATGGGGAATAGATGAAGCCAGAATGTCAGGTAGATGACAAAGTATAAATTGTGTAAATGTCATGTTTAAGAAGTTTCACTTTAAATTTTCTATACCCACCTAATACAGGAGATGATCAATGAGCCAAATGGTGAGTAGCTGGAAGGAAATAAAATAATAATCTACTCAGTACCCGAAGGAATCAAGACTTGAAGTTCGTATGGGGATACAGAAAAATACAAAGAAAGAAGGAAGGCCTATCACAGATGAAAACACCTAAAAAAAATTAAATTGAAATAATATAATTAAAACTACAGTGTTCAGATCTACACATTATATTGAATGATCTTTGGAGAGTAAGGGGATTAGGTAGAGGATGGATGTCTAGTCAAAGCATAAAAAGGAACCACAGCAGAAGGAAGGCACCAACAACCTTTCTCCAATTTGTTGATTAAGTACTCTATAGAATTTCTTCAGGGTCTAGTACCTCCAAATTCTCAAAAAGGTTGAGCAAAATCCATTGTGGATTAGTTTATTTCAGTCAACCTCTCTTCATGAATAACTATGACGACAAACTGTTTCAAAAAATCTGTTTGAAGGCACTGATGTGTTACCAAGGTAGTGAGGACATGAAGAGGCCAGGATCCCAGACTGAAGGTAAACAAGAAAAGATAGTTTGACATTAGTTGTCACTTTTCGGTTCAAGATGTTCTAAATTAGGATGCTAGCTGAGAAGCTGAGAAGAGCTGCAAGCAGTCTCACAGGGCTGGAAACAAAATTTGGATTTCAGAGCCTGCCAAGAAAGAGGTCCTGTCAAAAAACCCAGGCTTTCCATTGAGACCCTGAAAAGCTAGTAGTAAAAATAAAATAGAAATAGAAAAGCCCATGCACATACTGAAGTTGAACTTCAAAATCCACGCAGTCCCAAACTGGGTTAAGGTAATTTGAATCAAAGCTAACTGCCTACAAGAAGAAAAAGCAAATTCTCTCTGGAGAAAGATAACATCAGAGACCTATATTATAAATAATATTTTCAGAGACACCGTCTGACATTCAATAAAAAATAAGGAAGCATACAAAAAGATAAAAATAACAAACTTACAAGAGAAAAAAAGACAACAGAAATAGAACCACAAGAGAATTACATGTTGGCATTATCAAATATGGACTTTAAAGTAACTATTATTTACAACTAAGAAATTAAATAATATCATGGAGAATACTGCAGAGAACTATAAACTAGAAGAAAAATCAAATGGAAATTTTAGGACTGAAAATACAATACATATAGTTAAAAACTTAATTGCAGATTAGATATATCTGAGGAGACAATTAATGAATTGGAATAAAAGCCAGAAGAAAATATCTAGACCAACTTGAAGACATGGATGTAAAAGGATGGAAATGTATAAAAGAATGCATGCAACATGATGACAAAAGCCTACAATACATACATTAGTAGAAGAAGGGAAAAGGGGGAATGAGGAAGAAGTAGTATTTGAAGAGATAAAGAATTTTTCAAAACTGTTATCAAGGCACAAATTTAAGAAGCAGTATGAATCCAAAGGAGATTAAATATAAAGAGAGCCACACCTACAGTACATAATAGTATGACTGCTAAAAACCAAGGACAAAACATGTTCAACAGCCAACAGAAAAAACAAGCATCTTACCTTCAAAGAGACAATAATAAGACTTTCATTGAAAGTGATTCTGTTACCTACTGAAAATATTTATTAAAAATGAATGTGACACACTATCTCTCACCATACACAAAAATAAACTCCAAATGGATGAAAGACCTCGATGTGAGGCAGGAATCCATCAAAATTCTAGAGGAGAACATAGGCAGCAACCTCTACGACATCGGCCAAAGCAACCTTTTTCATGACACATCCTCAAAGGCAAGAGAAACAAAAGATAAAATGAACTTATGGGACTTCATCAAGATTAAAAGTTTCTGCACAGCTAAGGAAACAGTCAGAAAAACTAAGAGGCAGCCCACGGAATGGGAGAATATATTTGCAAATGACACTACAGATAAAGGACTGGTATCCAATATCTACAAAGAACTTCTCAAACTCTATACACGAGAAACAAATAAACAAATCAAAAAATGGGCAGAAGATATGAACAGACACTTTTCCAATGATGACATACAAATGGCTAACAGACACATGAAAAAATGTTCAAAATCATTAGCTATCAGGGAAATTCAAATCAAAACCACACTGAGATACCACCTTATGCCAGTTAGAATGGCAAAAATAGACAAGGCAAGAAACAACAATTGTTGGAGAGGATGTGGAGAAAGGGGATCCCTCCTACATTGTTGGTGGGAATGCAAGTTGGTACAGCCACCTTGGAAAACAGTGGGGAGGTCCCTTAAAAAGTTAAAAATTGAGCTACCCTATGATCCAGCCATTGCACTACTGGGTGTTTACCCCAAAGATACAGACGTAGTGAAGAGAAGGGCCATATGCACCCCAATGTTCATAGCAGCAATGTCCACAATAGCTAAATCGTGGAAGGAGCCGAGATGCCCTTCAACAGATGACTGGATTAAGAAGTTGTGGTCCATATATACAATGGAATATTACTCAGCTATCAGAAAGAGGGGAGTGGGGTGGGGGAATGGGATAGACCAGTGATGGGTAGTAAGGAGGGCACGTATTGCATGGTGCACTGGGTGTTATACACAACTAATGAATCATCGAGCCTTACATCGAAAACTGGGGATGTACTGTATGGTGACTAACATAATATAATAAAAAATCATTAAAAAAAAATAAACATGGCATTTCTAGAGAAGTACAATATCTGAAATGAAAACTACGCTTCATGAGATTAATAGCACATTAGATAACTAAAGAAGAAAAGTTTTTATGAAGATATAGAATGACAAATTATATATACAATGGAATATTATTCAGCCATCAGAAAGGATGAATACCCACCATTTGCATCAACATATATGGAACTGGAGGGGATTACGTTAAGTGAAGTAAGTCAAGCAGAGAAAGACAATTGTCATATGGTTTCACTCATATGTGGAACCTAAGCAATAGCACAGAGAACCATAGGGGAAGGGAGGGAAATCTGAAGGGGGAGAAATCAGAGAGGGAGATGAACCATGAGAGACTATGGACACCGGGAAACGAACTGAGGGTCTCAGAAGGGAAGGGCGTGGGGAGAGGGGGTAACAGGGTGATGGGTATTAAGGAGGGCACATGTGATGTGTACTGGGTGTTATACATAACGAATCATTACATACATAATGAATCATTGAACACTACATCAAAAACTAATGATGTACTATACAGTGGCTAACTGGACGTAATTAAAAAAAAATAAAGTTACTTAAGAAACAGCAGGGCACGAAGGACACTCCAACCCTCCTTTGTCCGCCTGAAAGCAGGAAATAAATCTCCCAGGTGAAGGTATCTCCCTGTACTGGGAGGTAGAAAGCGTCCTTATCATCAGAGATGAGGAACTGAACGCTGAGAAGACCATATAAACCAACTTTGTTGCTTCTTCATTAATTTGCTACCCCAAGCCCAAACCCCCGTGTTTTGTCAAATCTTCACAAATAAGTGAATAAAAGGTATAAAATCAGGGAAAGAAAACAAAAAAACAAAAACAAAACCAAAGTGAAGCAGAGAGAGAAAAGGTGAAAAAAAGAGATAAAAACAATAATGGTAATCCTTGTAAAATATCAAGCAATCTAACATATTTATGTAAATGTGTTTCCATCTATATGCATATATGTATACATACACATATATGTACACACACACACACACACAAACCCACTGGAGTGCCAGAAGAAAACAATGGGGGTGGGGAAACAAAGGAAAAAATATTTGAAAGAATAGTCTAAATTTTTTCAAATTTGTTGAAGAAGCTCAATAAAGTCCATGTGAGAAAAACACAAGAACCCAATGCACATCATAATAAAATAGCCAAAAACTAATGATAAACAGCTTCAATAGCAATCAGAGAAAAAGACACCATTACATACATAAAACAGAGAACTATGGCTGACTTCTCATCAGAAACTATGCAAGCCAGGGGCGCCTGGGTGACTCAGTTGTTAAGCGGCTGCCTTTGGCTCAGGTCACGATCCCAGGGTTCTGGGATTGAGCCCTGCATTGGGCTCCCTGCTCAGCGGGAAGCCTGCTTCTCCCTCTCCCACTCCCCCTGCTTGTGTTCCCTGTCTCGCTGCCTCTCTCTCTGTCAAATAAATAAGTGAAATCTTAAAAAAAAAAAAAAAGAAACTATGTAAGCCAAATGATGATGATATGACATTTTTAAAGAGCTCAACCTGAATTCTATATCCAATGAAAACAGACTTCAGAAATGAAAAGGAAATGATTTTTTTTTCCCTCGGAAAAACAAAAGCTAAGGTAGTTCATTAACAGCAAACCTGCACTATAAGAAAGGTCAAACAAGTTTTTTAGGAACAAGGAAATGACAACAGATGGGAACCTGGACCTATGGAAAGAAAATTAAAATGTTACAAATGGTAACTTAATTATGTATGACAACAAAGTAGGTAAATATAAAAGGCTTTTTTACTCAAATAGTCATAGCTAATAACTCAATAGTGGAAATAAAGAAACATTAAAATATAATCAATTAACCTAAAAGAAGAGGACAAAAAGAAGTACAGATGGAACAGAGAGAAATTAAATAGCAACATGGTAGACTGAAATCCAAATATACCAATAATTATAATAAATGTAAATAAACACCCCAAATTAAAGGCTAAGACTCTCAGGTTGAACAAAAAGCAAGACTCAATTACATGCTTTCTACAGAAACTCACATAAAATGTAAAGACAAAGATTAGAAGTAAACTGAATAGAAAAGCATGTATCATTCAAACACTAATCAAAAAAAAAAAAGCTGGAATGATTATGCTAATTTTAGACAAAGCAAATTTTATTTTATTTATTATTATTATTTTCTTTTTTTGGAGAAAGAGAGAGTGTGGGTGCAAGCACACTCACAAGCAGAGCAGGGAGGGACAGAGGGAGAGGAGGAGACAGAATCTTAAGCAGACTCCACACTCAGAGCAGAGCCTAATGTGGGGCTCAATCTCACGACCCTGAGATCATGACTTGAGTCGAAATCAAGTGCCAGAGTCTTCACCCAGGTGCCCCTGACTGAGCCACCCAGGTACCCCCAAGACAAAGTAGATTTTAGAACAGTAAAATTGCTGGGGAAAAATAGAAACAATTCATAATGATAAAGGGCTCAATTCATCAAAACATCAAAATAATTTTAGTGACTATATACCTAATTGAGCTTAAAAATATATGAAGCAAAAATGACAGAAGGAATATGAAAATAGAATTACTAACAATGAAAGTGAGAAATTTCAACACTCTTCTCTTGTGTTAGAAGAAGTAAACAGAAAATAACAGTGTTATGAAAGACCTAAAACAACACTGTCAACCAATTTGACCTAATTCACATTCATTTTAAGTGCACACAAAACAACCACCAATATAAATCATATGCAGTCATAAAACAAGCTTCAACAAATTAAAAATAATTGATATTAAGGCAAAGATATTAAATTAGAAATCAATAACAGAAAGCTATCTGGAAAATTATCAATTGTTTTACAATTCAGAAATATATCTAAATATCCTATGGGTCAAAAGAGGAATTGAAAGGGAAATTAGAAAATATTGAACTGAATGAAAATGAACACATAACATCAAAATTTAGGGGATGCAGTTAAAGCAGTTTATTAAGGGAAATTTATAGCTTTAAACACCTCTGTTAGAAAAGAAGAAAGATCTCAATCAACAATGTGAGCTTCCATATTAAAAAACCAGAAGAAAAGAAAGCATACCAAACCCAAAAGAACCATAACAGAAATAATAAAGATTAGGGCAGAAATGAATAAAGTATAACACAGACAAATAGAGGAATAATGAAAACAAAAACAGATTCTTTGAAAAGATTAAACTTTAGATCAATCAAGGGAGAAAAAAATGTCAATATCAGGAACAAAATCGACTCCATAATATACCCTAGTCATTAGAAAGATAATAAAGAAATATTACAAATAGCCTTATGTTAATAAATTTAATAATCTAGATAAAATGAACAGATTACTTGAAAATGCAAATTATCAAAATGGATCAAGACAAAAGAGAACACATTAATAGCTCTATATCAATTAAACAAATTGAATTTTTAATTAAAAACTTCCCATGAAGATAACTTAAGGCTCAGATGGCTTCATTAATGAATTCTCTCATACACTTATGCAAAAATAATACCAACTACGCAAATTTTTTCATGAAAGAGGAATACCTGCAATTTATTTTATGCGTAATAAAATGCTAGGATTACCCTGATATAAAAACAAGACACTATAAGAAAACTACTAATCAATATTCTTCATAAACATGGATGCAAAAATTCTTAATAAAATAGTAGCAAGATAAATACAGCAATAAATAAAAATTTTTATAAAAATTTATAAAAATATAAAATGACCAAATAGGGTTTATCCTAGAAAAGGTAAGTTGGTCTAACAATCGAAAATCAATCTGTGTAATGCACTATCTTACCAGAATAAAATACAATTATATGATCACATTGATAGAAGCAAAATACGCATTTGGCAAAAAATTCAACAACCAGTCAGCAAATTATAAATAGGAAGAAGATTCCTCAAGTAGATAAAGGGTGTTTATGCAAAACCTACAACAAACATCGGACTTAATGGTGAAAGACTCAATGAGTTCCATATGAAACTGGAAAAACGACAAAGATGTCCACTCAGCAAATCTCTTCAGCATTATATTGGAGGTCCTAGCCAGTACATTAAGAAAAATAAATAAATAAATGACACAAAATTTGGAAACTGAGATATAAAACTGCCATTCTATACAGGCAACATGATCATATATGTAGAAAATAAAGAAATAAGGAATTCAGAATATCAAAATTACTTATTAATAGCAAGGTCACAGGATATAAGGACAATACAGACAGCTCCTGACTTACGATAGATAGTTCAACCTATGATTCTTTGACTTACGATGGTGCAAAAGTGATATACATTCAGTAGAAACTATACTTCAAATTTTGAATTTTGATCCTTTCCTGGGCTAGTGATATGCAGTATAATATTTTCTTACAATGCCGGGCAGTGGCAGCAAGCCACAACTCCTAGTCAACCACATGACAATGAGGGAAAACAACTGATATACTTAAAATCACTTTATACCTATACGCCCATCGTGTTTGTCACTTTCAGTACAGTATTCAGTCAACTACATGAGATATTCAACACTTGATTATAAAATGGGTTTTGTGTTAGATAATTTTGCCTAACTGTAGGCTAATGTAAGTATTCTGAGCACATTTAAGGTAGGCTTGGCTAAGATATGACGTTTGATAGGTTACGTGTATCAAATGCATTTTTGGCTTTTGGTATTTTCAATTTATGATGGGTTTATTGGGACATAATCCCATCACAAGTTCTGGAAGACCTCTATATACAAATAAGGTATATTTTTATATTAGTAAACAATTGGAAATTGAAATAAAAATATTATTTATAATAGCATCCCCAAACATGAAATGCTTAGAGATAAATTCAACAAAATATGTGCATAATTGTACAATGAAAATTAAAAAGTACCACTGAGAGGAATTGAAGAATACCTGAATATATGGAGAGAGATACTGTGACCATGGATCAAAGGACTCAATATGGTTAAGATGTCAGTTTCCACCAAATTGATTTATAGTTTCAATGAAACCCCATTATATTCTTTTGTAGATGTTGACAAGCTTAATCTGAAATCTATATGAAAATTCAATGGAACTAGAATAGAAAAATAATTTTGAAGACAAAGTACAGTTAAAGGACTTAACATTGTCTAATTTCAGAATATTATAAAGCTGTATAATGAAGACATTATTTCCTGCATTAGGATTATAGAAAGAGATAACTGGAAAAGGATAGAGTCCAGAAATGGAATCACATATATAAGTGATCAATAGTCTCTTGACAAAGGTAGCATATTAGCTTTCTAATGCTATGCAACAATGTACCACAAACTTAGAAACTTAAAACAACATAAATTTACTATCTCAGTTTCTGTAACTGGGTCCTTTGCTCAGGATCTTACAAGGCTGAAATCAAAGTGTTGGCCACCATGAAATCTAAGGATTGGGGTCCTCTCTTAGTTAGCAGAATTCACTTCCTCACAATTGTAGAACCCATGAAGGATTGTTTCTTCAAGTCCAATAAGAGATCTCTCTCCACAGGGGGCCCTACCTGCTCCTATTGTAATGCTTTTAACTTGATTAAGTCAGGTTTACTCAGAATTTCCTTTTTAATTAACTCGAAATCAACTGACTTGGAACTTTAACTATATTTGCAAAATTCCTTTACCTTTGTCATATCCTATTGGCTAGATGCAAGTCACAACTTCTGCTCCCATTTAAGGGAAGGGAATTATACAAGGGCATGACACATTGGAGGTCACCTTAGTGTGTGTCTGCTACAGGTAGAAAGGTAATTCAATGGGGGAAAAGACAGTCTGTTCAACAAATGGTCCTGGACAACTGCATAGCCATGACGAAAAAATAAAACATTAACCCTTATGTCACTACATAAAAAAATTAGCTCAAAAGGAATTATACATCTAAACATAAAAATTAAAACTATAAAATTCTAGAAGAAAATATGAGACAATCTTTGCAACTGTATAGTAGGCAAAGGTTTCCAGATTTAGCAAATTGGGAGTATAGGATTCCAGTTAAATTTAAAATTCAGATAAACAATGAACAACTTTTGGGCATATATATGTCTTAAATATTTCATAGGATATACCAATATTTTAAAAAATTCATCAGCGGATTTGTCTGGTTAAATATACAGACTATTTTGGGCAATGCTGAAAACACACAGTGAGTCCATGAGCTATATACTAGTCTTATACTGGAATGCTGATACAATATGTGATATTTTAAGAATAGTTTGTCATTTGTATCCTAAAATTATATTAAAAGCTGAGAAAATATTTTTAAAAATTACATGATTTTCACAAGTAATAACTGTGTTACTGTATTGACACTTTAGATTCTTAATCGAGCTTATTTTAAATTTATGATTTAATATTAAGTACATTGGTTAGTAATATTTTACTTATTTCTATCTCCATTTACATGTGCTGAAATAAGCTTCCCTAGATGTTTGGTTAAGAAGAGATACCTCTTTTCTCAACACAGAAGTAGTTTATTACTATGAACCAAATGATGATAATGGAAGTGATGCTGAAGAAATAAAGGCCAAGAGTTCACACTAGCTTTATTTCACACCAGTTTTACTTAAAAGTGTGATCCCTCATCTACTGAGTTCAGTTTTGTGTTCATAAATGATGGTAGAGTGCCAAAGCCAGAGTGTGTTATTTACTCAGATGTTCTGGCTAAAGAAGAAATAAACTTATCAAACTTAAGTAGCATTTACATACACGCATAAAGAAATAAGTTAAAAACCAAGAGATGTTTTTAAAAGAGTTAAAGAAAAATAGCCATAGTATAATTTCAGCAAACTACCTTGGTTTGAAAATAATATTTTAGTGACACAGTAACTTCCTTTCCCCTTCTACTACATAATACCTGTAGTGGTTCTTGATTGTTTTATTAATACACATTCCTAGAAAAAACATCCAACTTCTGATGTAGGAAAATAATCAAAAACAGAAGATCTGAGGGTAGGAATTTTGGAATGGCAGAGTGCAGAGCTCAATAAATCCTCTCCCACTAAAAACAATAAGAAAACTGCACTAAGTAGTGAAAACAACAACAACAAACCTGAAACACTTCAGGACAGTGGGAACTGAAAAAGGCACACAATAAATTAAAAAATATTTACTAAACTGAGCCTTGAATAAGAATAGGGAGAAACTGACATTTTAGCTTGAGGCTGTGTTCCCATGCCAGTTCCCTGATAGGTAGGAAAGGTAAATTGACAAGGGTAAGGCAAGCCCTGAAAACTAGCAGGGTAACTGAAGGGTGCTGACTTGATTTGAAGTGGTGTGGAAACTCACCAAGCCTCTGAGAGTTGTAGAAACAATACTGAACTTTGTGGCAATGAGGATAACCAATGTGTTGGCTAGCCTGAGGCTACAATTCTGGTTGGGGTAAGCAACTGACTGGTAGAGCAATCATAAATTTAACAAGACAGGCATATGAGACAGCAACAGAGAGCCTCGAGAAGCTCCCTATATACCAGGTTGTAAGAAAGGCAGTATGCTGTGTGCACACTCAACAGAGACTAGACAGGGCTTTAACAATTTACTTATCTCTATCTGAACATGACATTTTGTACACATGTAGAGAAGACATGAGAAAGCATGGCAGAAAAGTAAAGGCATTCCTCAACTCACAAACAGATCCACTGGCAAAGGATGGAAGAAGCCAAAGTAACTCAAAGTCTCTGAGTACAACCTACTACCATTAGCTATTTGCTAATTAAGTTATGCAGATTAAGAGATGTCCCCAAAGAAGCTAGACTTAAAAACCAAAAAAAACCAAAAACCAAAAAACAAAAAACAAAAAACCAACCAAGAAAAAAGGTTGAGTAGAGTACATCTGTGGACACACATTGCAGGGGAGATAAATTTTACAGAATTAATCTAGGTGAGTCATTAAACAAACAAAAGAAAGACATCAACAACAATAACCATCAAGAGAAGAGATCAGAAGCCAGAGTTGCTACAATATATTCCATAAAATGTCCATTTTACAGGACAAATTATACATGTAAAGAAACAAGAGAGAGTGACCCAAATTAAGAAAAAAACAACTGACTGTCTCTGAGGGGTACCAATTATTGGACTTACAAAGCCTTCAAAGAAGCTATTGTAAGTATGTTGAAAGACCTAAAGAAAAATATGTTTAAAAAAGTACAATATCGACAACAAATGGATAGTCTCAACAGAGAGAGGAATATATATATATATATTCATATTCCATATCTATATCATCTATATCTATATCCACATCTATATCTGTATCTATATCATCCCTATCTGTATCTACAGAACCAAATGGAAATACTGGAATTAAAGCACAATAAATGAAAATAAAAATTCAGGAAGATGACTCCTTAGCAAATGTGAAATAGCAAAAGAATCAGTAAATTTAAAAGTAGATCAATGGAGATGATCTAATTTGAAGGGCAGGGGAAGAAAAAAAAAGGAGGAAAAATCAACATTCTTGGAGACCTTTGGGGCACTAAGCATATCCATTTCCATAAAATGAGAGTGCCAGAAGCAAAGTAAAGGGACAAAGGGGCAGACAAATATTTGAAAAAACAATAGCCAAAAATATATTTTGATGAAAAACATTAATCCTCACCCTTGAGAATCTCAACAAATTCCAAGAAGGATAAGTACAAGAGATGCACACTTAGACAAGTCAAGGTCAAAAATCTTGAAAGGAGCAAAGGAAATGACTCATAACATGTAGGGAACAACAATACAGTTAACAACTAACATCAGAAACAGCAGAGTCCAAAGGAAGAGGATGGTAAATTCAGTGTCTGGAAAGAAAGAAACTGTCAACCAAGAATTTTATATCCAGCTAAATTATCCTTCAAAAATGAAAGCATGAAGGCAAAATAAGGATATTCCCACATTTAGAAACAAAGCAAAACCAAATGAAAGGACTGAAAGAGTTGTTGGTGACCTGACTTTTAAATAATGTTAAAGAAAATCTTTAGGCTAAAAAGAAATTAAACTAGTTACTTGAATCTACAGAAATAAACAACAGCATACAAGATAATCTTAGATAAATGTGAAAGAACTTGTGTGTGTGCATTCTTAAACCCTTTGTAAGACAATTACATAAATCATAATTATGGAACAGTGTTGCTGGGCTTATATCAAAAAGATTATATATATGACAACAACAACACAGTGGAATGGAGGGAAGTTATACTGGAGCAAAGTTTATATTTTACTAGAATACTGTTAGTATGCATCTCAAGGATACTGTGGTAATTTAAAATATATATTGTAATTCTTACAGCAATGATTAAAAGAAAACAGTGGAAAAAGTCCAAGGAATTAAATGTTACACTAGAAGATATTTATTTAACCCAAAAAAAGACATTAAAAGAGCATAAGACTAAAAAAATATGAGACATACAGAAAATAAAAGAGCAAAATGGAACACAAATCCAACCACATCACAATTATATTTAATGCAAATGGATTAATCCTTCTTTTTTTTTTTTTTAAAGATTTTATTTAATTATTTGTCAGAGAGACAGAGAGAGTGCACAGGTAGGGGGAGCGGCAGGCAGAGCAGGTATAGGGAGAAGCAGGCTTCTTGTGGGACTTGATCCCAGGACCCTGGGATCATGACTCAAGCTGAAGGCAGATGTTTAACTCATTGAGCCACCCAAGGCATCCCTGCATTAATCTTTCTAACCAAAAGGCAAAGATTGTTAAACTAGATAAAATAACAAGATTCAAACAAATGCTGTCCATACAGCCATACTTTAGATTCAAACTTAGATAGCTTGAAAGTAAAAAGAAGGAAAAAGATATACCGTGCAAATAATTAATATAAGAGAACTGAAGTAGCTATACTAATATCATACTTTAAGCCAAATATATTACTAGAAATGAAGAGGGACATTTCATGATAACGTGATTTGAAGAATTCAGTTTCATTAATGGCAATTATTCCCAAATAGACTAAGATTCAATACAATCCCTCTCAAAATCTGAGCAGGCTTTTTTGGTGGAAGTACAAGACAAACCTGAACTTTATATAGAAGTGCAAAGGACCCACAATAACCAAAACAATTCTGAGAAACAACAACAAAGTTGGAGAACTTACACTTTTTAGATTTAGAAACTTAAAAAGATACAGTCAGACATTCATGATCAACTGGTATTTGACAAAAGTGCCAGGACTATTCAATGGGGGTAAGGATAGCTCTTGCAGCAAAAAAAGGTGCTAGGTTTAGTAGATATCCACAGCCAAAAAAAAAAAAAAAAAAAAGAAAAGAAAAGAATTAAGACCTTATTTATATCATACACAAAAGATAAAAAATTGAATCAAAGAGTAAAAACTAAAATTACTAAAATTCTATAAAACATCTTGAGGAAAACACAGGAGAAAATTTTTGTGATTTTTGGGTTACATAAAGATTTTTCAGATATAATATCAAAAGTACAATCCATAAAAAATATTGATGAATTTTAGTTCATCAAAGTTAAAAACTTTCACACTTCAAAAGATACCATTAAAAAAATAAAAAAATAAGCTACAGACGGGGAGAATATATATGCAAACCATTTTTCTGATTCAGGAACCTGAATTCAGAGTATATAAAGAACTCATAATTCAATAATAGGAAGAAAAATAAACCAATTTAAAAATGGGTCAATAAGTGGGCAAAAGATATAGACATTCCATGAATGAAGACATATAAATGGATGATAACCACATGAAAAAGGTACTCAGCATCATTAATCATCAGGAAACTTAAAGTGATTAGCATGTTAAAATTAAAAGGAGAAAGCACTTCACACCTGTTAAAATGGCAATAATAAAAAATATAGACAATGAGGATTTGGAGAAACTAGAATTCCCATGCACTACTGTTGAAAATGTAAAATAGTATGCTCATTTTGGAAAATGTTCAGCAACTTCTTCAAAAATTAAACATAAAATTACCGTAATACTCATCAATTTCTCTCCTAGGTAACTATCTAAAGGAAATGAAAACATATCTCCACACAAACAATTATATGGAAATGTTTACAGCCACATTAATCCTAACAGCACCAAATCAGAACCAATCCAAATATCTATTAACTGGTGAATTATGAAATAAAAAGTGGTACATCTATAAAATGGAATACTATTCAGCAATCAAAATGAACAAACTACTGATCATGCTACAATATAGATGGACCTCAAAAACATGATGCTAAGAGATGCTTAGACAGTCAGTCGGTTAAGCTTCTGACTCTTGATTTCAGCTCAGGTCATGATTTCAGGGTCGTGAGATCAAGCCCCATGTCAGGCCCTGCATTGGGTGGGGAGACTCCTTAAGATTCTCTCTCTGCCCCTCTCCTCCCTGCTCACATGCTTACTCTCTCTAAACAAAACAAAACAAAACCCACAAAACAACATGATGCTAAAGGGAAAAAACCAAATACAAATGGCTATCTATTATGTGATCCCATTTGTATGAAGTGTCCAGAACAGGCAAATCCATAGAGACAGCAAGCAGATTGGTGGTTGCCTAGGGATGACAGTAATAGGAATGACTGCACCTGGACATGAGAGATCCTTCCAGGATGATCAACATGTTACGAAACTGGACTGTTGTGGTTGTTGCATAATGCATAACTCACCTAATTATATACCTAAAATGGGTGAATTTTATATTAAAAAGACAATATTCATTCATTTACTCTTATTTATTGAATTTATAAGGTACCATGTATAAGGTACTGTTCTATACTGTGGAATTGTCAATGAATATAGAGTATGCTCTTGTTGCTAACACTGGGCACCCCACACCTGCAGTCTCCTGCAGATCCACCTCATCCAACACAGCCTCAGCAGGAGTCCATCCAGGCAGTACCACAAGCATGGCAGTGTTCATGCAGCCCCAACAGAGGGCTGGGAACAGACTGGTCCGACTGCAGGGACCACCCAAAAACCCAGGGAGAGCATCTTGCAGTTTGATGTCAGCACAGCTCTGGCAAACTCCTGGTCTGAACCAGCCCATGCTCAAAGCAGCCCAGAACTGGCCCCTTAACAATACAGGGACCAATCCCTGCCCACAACAGACAAAGAAAGCCACTGCAGATGACTGGACTGAAGGCAAATGCAGCTCAGCCACAACAGCAGGGTGCAAATAACACACATAGAGATGCTCCTAAAGTGCCAGGTTCTGGTGAGCAAGGGACATTGCACTGAAGGGCACTATAGGAACTTCTTCATAAGGCTACTACCTTCAAAAGCAGGAGATGTAGCTGATTTTCCTAATACACAGAAACAGACACAGAGAGTTAGGCAAAATGAGGAGATGGAGGAAATGTCTCAAATGGAAGAATAGGACAAAATCACAGCAAGAGCACTAGACAAAATGGAGATAAGTAATAAGCCTGATAGAAAATTTAAAGTAACAGTCATAAAGATATCCACTGAACTTGAGAAAAGAGTGGAGAATCTCACTGAGACCCACAGCAAAGAAACAGAAAACATAAAAAAAAATATCAGAGATGACAAACTCAATAACTGAAATTAAAAATACACTAAAAGGAATAAATAGTATATTAGAGGAAGCAGAAGAATGGATTAGCGATCTTCAGGGGACAGAATAATGGAAAGTAATCAAGTTGAACAGGAGAAATAAAAAAGAATAATAAAAATTGAGAATTGATTACGGGAACTCAGTGATACCATCAAGCATAATAACATTCACATTATAAGGATCCTAAATGCAGAAAAGAGAGAAAAGGGTTAGAAAATACATTTGAGGAAAGAATAGTTGAAAACTTCCTGAATCTGGGGAAAGAAAGAGAAATCCAGATCAAAGGGGCACAGAAAGCCACCATCAAAGTAATCCAAGAGGTCCACATCAAGGCACATAATAATTAAAATGGCAAAAAGTAGTGATAAAGAGAGAATTTTAAAAGCAGCAAGAGAAAAGAAAATATATAAGGCTATCAGATTAATTTTCAACAGAAACTTTGCATGCCAGAAATGAGTGACATAATATATTCAAAGTACTGAAAAACCCACAAAACAAAAACACCTGCAACCGAGAATACTCTATCCAGCCAGGCTATCATTCAGAATAGGAGAGAGAAAGAGTTCCTGACACAAACAAAAGTTAAAGGAATTCATGACCACTAAGACAGCCCTACATGAAAAGTTAAAGAGGATTCTTCAAGTGGAAAGGAAAGACCTTAAGCAAGAATAAAAATGGTAGGAAGCACAAAAGCAGTAAAATCAAGTATGTCTATAAAAATTGGTCAAGGGATTCACAAAATAAAAGGATGTAAAGTATGACACCTCATACCTAAAATGGCGGGGAGGGAGAGGTGTAAAAATTTAGTGCTTTTAGAATCTAGGGTTCAAACTTAAGCAACCATCAACTTAATACAAACTGCTGTATGTATAAGACATTATACATAAAACTAATGGTGATAACAAATAAAAAACCAGTAATAGGCAAAAAATAAAGAGAAGGGAATCCAAGCACATTACTAAAGAAAGCAATCAAACTGTGAGAGAAGAAAGCAAGAGAAGAAAGGAACAGAGAAGAACTACAAAAATAACTACAAAACAAGTAACAAAATGGCAATATGTACATATCTATCAATAATTACTTTGAGTGTAAATGGAAAAAAATGCTTCAATCAAAAGACACAGGGTAATAGAATGGATAAAAGACAAGAACCATCTATATGCTGCCTATAAGAGCCTCATTTCAGACCTAAAGACATGCAGACTGAAAGTGAATGGATGGAAAAGCATTTATCATGAAAATGGCAGTTAAAGGAAAGCCAGGGTAACAATACTTACATAGGACAAAATAAACTTTAAAACAAAGACTATAACAAGAGAAAAACACTACATAACCATAGAGGGAACAATCCAACAAGACAAAACAATTGTAAATACTTATGCACCCAACATGGGAGTACCCAAATACATAAAGCAGCAATTAAGAAACATAAAGTAATAGAGAGTAATACAATAATGGTAGGGTACTTTAATATCCCACTTGTTTCAATGGATACATCAACCACATAGAAAATCAACACGGAAACAGTGGCTTTGAAAGACATATTGGACCAGATGGACATAACAGATATACTCAGAACATCCCATCCTAAAACAGTGGAATAGACATTCTTTTCAAGTGCACGTAGAACATTCTCCAGAATAAATCACATATTAGGTCAAAAAACAAGCCTCAACAAATTGAAAAAGACTGAAGTTATATCATGCATCTTTTCTGGCCATAAGACTATGAAACTAGAAATCAACCACAAGAAAAAATCTGGAAAGGACACAAACTCATGGAGGCTAAATAATATGCTACTAAACAATTAATGGGTCAACCAAGAAATCAAACAAGAAATCAAAAGATACATGGAGACAAATGAAAACACAATGGTCCAAAATCTTTGGATGCAGCAAGAGCTGTTCTGAAAAGGAAGTTTACAGCCATAGACCTATTGCAAAAAGCAAGAAAAATCTCAAATGAACATCCTAAACTTACACCTAAAGGAGCTAGAAAAAGAAGAACATACAAAACCCAAAACCAGCAGAAGGAGGAAATAGTAAAGATCAGAGCAGAAATAAATGAAATAGAAACTAAAAAAACAATAGAACAGATCAAAGAAACCAGGAGCTTGTTCTTTGAAAAGATCAACAAAATTGATAAACCTTTAGCCAGACTCATCCAAATAAAGAAAAAAAGAAGGGCAGACTCAAATAAACAAAACCAGAAATGAAAGAGGAAAAATAACCAACATCCCAGAAATACAAAGAATTGTAAGAGAATATTATGAAAAATTATATGCCAATAAATTAGACAATCTAGAAGAAATGCATAAATTCCTAGAAACATACAGTTTCTCAAAACTGAACCAGGAAGAAATAGAAAATTTTTATGGACTGATTACGAGCAACGAAGTTGAATCAGAAATCAAAAAAACCCCCACAAGCAAAAGTTCAGGACTAGAAGGTATTACAGGTGAATTCTACCAAACATTTAAAGAAGAGTAATACCTACCCTTCTCAGAGTAATACAAAAAATAGAAGAGGGAAAGCTTCCAAATTCACTCTGTGAGGCCAGCATTACCCTGATACCAAAACTAGATAAAGACACCACAACAAAGAGAGAGAAAAAGAACTACAGGCCATCTCTGATGAACATGATGCAAAAATCCTCAACAAGGGGCACCTGGGTGGCTCAGTCGTTAAGCGTCTGCCTTCGGCTCAGGGCGCGATCCCAGAGTCCTGGGATCGAGCCCCGCATCGGGCTCCTCTGCTGGGAGCCTGCTTCTTCCTCTCCCACTCCCCCTGCTTGTGTTCCCGCTCTCGCTGGCTGTCTCTCTGTCAAATAAATAAAATCTTTAAAAAAAATCCTCAACAAAACATTAGCAAACTGAATCCAACAATACATTAAAAAATCATTCACCATGATTAAGTGGGATACATTTCTGGGATGCAAGCGTGGTTCAATAGTCACACATCAACATCAACAAGAGAAAGGATAAAAACCGTACGATCATTTCAATAGATACAGAAAAAGCATTTGACAAAGTACAACATCCATTCATCAAAAAGCCCTCCACAAGTGGATTTAGAGGGAACATACCTCAACATAATAAATGCCATATATGAAAAACCCATAGCTAACATCATACTCAGTGGGGAAAAAGTAAAAGCTTTTCTCCTAAGATCAGGAACAAGACACGGATGTCCACTCTCACTTTTATTCAAAATATCACTGCAAGTTATAATCATAGCAATCAGACAAGAAAAAGAAATAAAAGATATCCTAATTGGTAAGGAGGGAGTAAAACTTGTACTATTTGCAGATGACATGATACTATATAAAGAAAACCCTGAAGACTCCACCAAAAAACCGTTAGGGCTGATTTTAGTAAGGTAACAGGATACAAAATCAACATACATAAATCTGTTGCATTTCTACACACTAATAATAATGAAGTAACAGAAGGAGAAATTAAGAAAACAATTTCATATATAACTGCACCAAAAATAATAAAATACCTAGGAATAAACTTAACCAAAGAGGTGCGATATGTGTACTCTAAAAACTATAAGACACCGATGAAAGAAACTGAAGATGATACAAACAAATGGAAAGATATTACATGCTCACGGATCACAAGAACAAATATTATTAAAACGTCCATACTACCCAAAGCAATCTATAGATTTAATGCAATCCCTATCAAAATACCAACAGCATTTTTCACAAAGCTAGAATAAACAATACTAAAATTTTTATGGAACCACAAAAGACCCAGAATAGCCAAAGCAACCTTGAAAAAGAAAGGCAAAGCAAAGCTGGAGGCACTGCAATTCCGGACTTCAAAATTATATTACAAAGCTGTAATGATCAAGACAGTATGATACTGGCACAAAAATAGGCACACAGATCAAAAGAACCAAATAGAAAACCCAGAAATGAACCCACAACTATATGGTCAGCTAATCTTCGACAAAATAGGAAAGAATACACGAGAAAAAGACAGTCTCTCCAACACATGGTGTTGGGAAAACTGGACAACGACATGCAAAAGCATGAAACTTGACCACTCTTTTACACCATGCACAAAAATAAACTCAAAATGGATTCAAGACCTAAATGTGAGACCTGAAACCATAAAAATCCCAGAAGGGAGCACAGGTGGTAATTTCTCTGACATGGGCCATAGCAACATTTTTCTAGATATGTCTTCTGAGGCAAGGGAAACAAAAGCAAAAACAAACTCTTCAGACTGCATCAAAATAAGAAGCTTCTGCAGAGCAAAGGAAACAATCAACAAAACAAAAAGATGGCATACTGAATGGCAAGGATGTGGAGAAAAAAGAAACCTTCATTCACTGTTGATGGTAATGCAAACTGGGGCAGCCATTGTGGAAAACAGTATGGAGGCCTCTCAAAATATTAAAAAAAGAATTACCCTATGATCCAGTAATTCCACTACTGGGTGTTTACCCCAAAGGACACAAAAACATTAACTTGAAAAGATATATGCGCCCCTATGTTTACTGCAGCATTATTTACAATAGTTAAATTACGGAAAGAACTCAAGTATCCATTAATAGACGAATGCATAAATAAGAGGTAGTATATATATACACAATGGAACCTTACTTAGCTACAAAAAAGAATGAAATAGTAACCATTTGCAACAACATGGATGGAACTGAAGGGTATAATGTGAAGTGAAAAAAGTCAGAGAAAGAGAATACCATATGATTTCACATATGTGGAACTTAAGAAACAAAACAAATGAACAAGGAAAAACAAGACAAACAAAAAACCAGACTTTTAGATATAGAGAACAAACTGGTGGTTACCAGAGGTGAGGTGGGTAGGAGGAATGGGTGAAATAGGTAAAGGAGATTAAGAGTATGTTTATCATCATGAGCATTGAGTAATGCACAAAATTACTGAATCACTATATTGTACAACTGAAACTAATACGACTACCTTAATAATACTGAAATTTAAAAAATAAAAAAAATTAAAAGTCTGCTCTATTGAAAACCCATATTCTAGAAGAAAGAGACAAACAAATAAATTATAAAGGTTATTTGTAAAAGTCAAATAAAACAAAAATAGGGCTATTTGTTGAGTAATAATTGGGATGAATGATAGAGACTAAAGGAATCCCTTCTACCTCTGTTATTTGCCTCAAGATTTCTGCTATATGATATGCTATTTGTTTTTAATATGGGAAAGTCACACTTCAACTTTATCTTGTTTCAGATAGGCCTTTAGAGCCAATTGGCTGAAAAGTAATTTGATTTGGGGAGAGATTTATTACACAAAACCTATATACTTTGGACAATATACAAATAGTGAATAATACAGTTGGTAGGAAACAGTGGAAAGGGGTAAAGTTAACTACAATGATAACAGAAAATACCAGCATTTCAAATAGTGGGCCATAAGTTGTTGCTTTCTTCACTAAGAGGGAGTCATGATGAAAATTTAAATGAAAAATTATTGCAACAATATTTATACTATATGGTTTCACTAGGGTCTGGAAATCATTATTAGGTATTGTATACAGTATAATTTCTGGACATCTTTTGGCTGAGGTCATGATTAGGATGATTATTTAAGCTTTTTATTACTTGCAATGGCCTAAAGAGCTCACAAAAATAAATTAGCTCTTTAATCCAGGCTAAATCTAGAAAGTAGGAGAAGCCCTGCTCACAGAAGACTGTCCTAAACGCTACTGTGGGGAAAAGGGAAGGGGTACGTGTGGAAACAATAACATAAACCTGAATTGTGATGACACTTTTCATGTGGGCAGGAGGGTGGACTCAGGCATTGAACCTGGAGACCAGCCCAGGCAATGACTCCAAAGAGAAAGAGCAGGTGCCTGTGAGCACGGAGTGGCATACTGGCAACAGTCTTCATGTTTCTGCATGTTTCAACAAGAACTGATCAACTCAAATTGTATGGAATATCTGTGCATGCCAAGATGTCAGCGTCTGTTCAACATGGTCGATGTGTCCAAATGAATTGTACGTAAAAGGCTTCCACCAATCTGTCTCACCTAGAAAGATTGGTACAACTTCAATAGGCATAGACAGCATCAGGGTCTGTCCGGCTTGTTAGCTAAATCGTAATCATCTAGCGATTTAAATGACACCACAGTCAGCATGTTTGTGAACAAAAACTTTCTCTTACAGAGAGGACAGGGCAATATGCTTCTTCCCAAGAAGTGTTAGAAATCTTGCCTCACTAATATAGTATTAATCCTATAATCATTGTAGAATTCCTCTCCCAGTTAATACTTTTTCAGGTTGGTAGAGAGTGTCCAGTGTAGACTATGGTTGCAAATCCATCAGAGATTTACACATTTCTTGGAAATATGAATAAACAATTATATATGCTTATCGGCTTGGCTATGAAAGTCTGCTAAATCAGCTTACTTCAGTGCACAAGAAAGGCGTTTTACCTAATGGTCCCAAACAATCTTATCTTTCAGCGCTCTCCAGAACCACTGACCAAGTGTGGTTTCCTTCACAGAGCAGCTTTCTGAGGAAAGCTGATAGGCAGCACCAAGCACATGTGCCCTCAGACACTTACAAGCTAGGGTCACAAGGTTTTCGGCATTACTGGGAAAACAGAAGCACCATTAACATAAGACCTTCCTAACATTCATAAGCCCAAATCTGACTCTAAACACAGAATCTGTCTTTTCTGAAGGCACACTTTGAGAAAAGGCACAGAGAGAGAGCTGAAGTGTCATGGAGAAGCAGAGAGGAACAGAGGGGAGCGGGAGGAGCAGTGGAGGGAGGAAAGGAAGAGCAGTACTTCAACCAGGAAAAGCTATATTGCAAAAAAAAAAAAATCACTTCATACATTTCAAACAGGTTTTTAAAAACTAGTTTAAGCTTAAAGGACTCATTTTTTGTGTGCTAAAAATAGCATATTTATCTCTAAGCCAAAATTAATTTAAATCCTTTTCTCAACATAGAAAAATTGCAGAAAAGCTTATCATGTAACAATGGATGAAAGACTGTAAACCTGAGGATGGATTTTGTTCATTTTCTATCTCAGAGACTCTTGTTTTCTAACACTTGTGTGTCCGAGCACACTGATCATGTCTTCATATAGAAAATATGTCTAACCTATCTGTACCAAGAAGATAATTGGGGGAAATGTATTCATAAAACTCTGCATGTGATAGGGCTTACCAGCAGTTTGATCAACAGATGACATTTATTTCCGTTAGTCTAGCACAAAGTTTCTCTAACTTTAGTGTTCATAGGAATCACCTGCAGGACTTGCTAAAATACAGATTTCTGGGCCCCAATGCTGGAGGTCCTAATTCAGTAGGTGTGGGTAAGGCCTGAGGATGTGCATTTCTTTTTTTTTTTTTTTTAAGATTTTATTTATTTATTTGACAGAGATAGAGACAGCCAGCGAGAGAGGGAACACAAGCAGGGGGAATGGGAGAGGAAGAAGCAGGCTCATAGCAGAGGAGCCTGATGTGGGGCTCGATCCCATAATGCCGGGATCACGCCCTGAGCCGAAGGCAGACGCTTAACCGCTGTGCCACCTAGGCGCCCCAGGATGTGCATTTCTAAAAAAGCGCCCATGTGATGCTGCTGCTGCTGATCTGGGAAACACATTTTGAGAACCACTGCATTAGCAAATGCCTCCTGACTTCACAGATGGATTCTGTCTGGCTTTGGGGAGTGTTCAGTTCAGATGTTTTCATTTCCTTATCTCACACAATGGGGTGCATACAATTTCCTTTCCCTCTCTGGCCTCCTCCTTTATGTCTGGTCTATATCTAAACACTTACCACTGATTGTCCTTTTGTGAATACTGGAACAAATAATTCTTTCCCATTATATTAAGTACCTCCTGTCCATCAGTTATCTTTTCCTTAAAGGTCTCTGATGGTGGGTCTATATGTAACTAATAAAAGAAAAACACATTTGGAGTTCTTTTTACTTCTTTTGCTTTTCCCTCTATTCACATTTTATATCCATTACTTTTCAAAGTATCTTTTAGTCCTGCACAGTACCAGATGTACCTCATTCAGCAATTTTGTTCAACAATGTTGATTACATTTTCTGCTTCCTAGTTTATGTGAATTTGCTTTTATCTTAAAACCAAATGTATTTAAGACAAGAGCACACGCAAACCTTTGGGATGCTGAGGATTATTAATCTATGAGTAACTACTTTTCATTTCTCTTTTCAGGGTATTAACAGATTTTTACAAAGTACTGCATCATAAAGAAGGAACACAAGATATACCTGAGGAGAACATCTTTTACTGGATGAAGTAAAGGTTTATTTTTATTTAGAGTTAAATCTAATTCGTATAAGGAAATGTGAATGCACCTAAGAGACTTGTTCAAAGTACCCCCCTTTAAGGATTTTATTTGTGCATGCGTGCGCACACACGCGGGAGAGAGAGAGAGAGAGAGAGAGAACAAGTAGGGGAGAAGAGGGAGAGGGAGAAGCAGACCACCCCCTATAAGCTGAGGGACAGAC